>NC_043705.1:104185688-104364134 GCF_006229205.1 Suricata suricatta | reverse complement strand
GTGTATGTGTGTGTGTGTGTACCACATCTTCTTCGTCCTTTCACCTATGGACGAACACTCAGATTGCTTCCATACCTTGGTTACTGTAAATAATGTTGCAGTAAGGCTGGGGGCGCATATATCTTTTCAAATTGGGGTTTTTGTTTTCTTTGGGTAAATACCCAGTAGTAGAATGACTGGGTCCTTTGGCGATTATTAACATTTAAAGATCAGGTAATATACCTGGTATTGGTTTTACTACCCTTAGAACAACTAGTACAAACATGAAACACTGCTCTTAATACAGATTCCTTGGGTGAGTGAATAAACAAAGAAGAAAAAGAAAAGAGTGTAAAATTTTATAGTGCTCTAAGTGGGGGAAGAAAGAAGCTAATCAATGTATCTGGGAAATAAAATTCTCTCCCCTTCTTTGAGCTTATTCATTTATTTATAAGCTGGGAAACATGTTGCCTACCATCTATTTAGTCTCAGGAGTATGTTAACACCATCAATATGAAGTTTATGAAGTACTTTGTACTGCCTAGGAGAAAGATGGTATAGAAAATTTAAAATATTTCCCTCTGTGTAATCTCTCCAGGAAGAAAAGAGGAAAAACATCTATTTTGTGAGGTGCTCCATTCTGGATCACTCTAGTTGGGGTGCCCAAAGGGGTTTGTACACCTCTTCAAATGTGAATTAATTTGTGCTTTGTAAAGCCCCTGATGGATACTTCTCATTTTAATTAAGGATGTTTTGAAGAATTTTTACTTTAAAAACTAGATAAAATAGCTCACGCATTTGCTCTGCCAAATGTACGGCATTAGACATAAACATAATCGTAAATGAGTACATTAGCAGCTTCTCAGCCTGAATTTGGCCACTCAGCAACCTTTTCTCAGAGACTTGAGGGCCCTAATGTGTGATGTTTGCTTGTTTATTTAATTTGGTGGTTTGGTTTTGATCAGCATAAAAAGGAAGCATATTTTGGAATGATCATTTCATAACTGAGCACTGCCACAGGCTCAGGGACCTTGCTGACATCTGCATTTACTATCCCATTGGAACACAAACAATGTATGGTAAAATAACGCTTTGGCAAGACTTAACTGACATCAGGATGCACTTGGGGAAGAAGAGGGCAAACACTGGTGAGAGATGGTAATCTTCGCATGGTGCACAGTAGCATAGGCCTGGAGAATGCACAAGATCTCTGCGACAACACAGTGTCATATTGGTGTCACGAATGGTGTTTGGGGGCCAGCAGATGCCAGAGTTTGTCACCTTAAGTTAATATTAGTAATTCAAAATATATTGGTCATGTAATTATGTTTGTATCTCAGTTGTAAATTTTCTTGAGTTTTACAGTTAAAGGAGACCTATAAGGATATAGTTGATCGCTGCTATAATGTTTGTACATTTTAAAATATCATTATAATAAAAATAACTTGTCAACATCAGGAATCCAGAAGAATAGTTTCTTGCAGAGGTGTTCCATAAATTATGTGAGTTTGAGAGAACTTCAGTAGTAACTGATAGTCCACTCCTCCAAGAAAGTGTTGCATTATAGCCAAGCTTTTTTATATCAAGTCCACAAAAGATAAAGGAAGGGGTTAAAAGTGTGGGAAATTGCAAATATGGAAACCACCACTTTCCAGATAAGAGTAAAATACTGAAGTTCTAAAGAGTGAAAGGCTCAAGGTTGAATGAAATGGAGAAGTCATGATTGAGAAAGACCTACAAAGTCTTGAAAGTGTCACTGATGAACTAAAATAATCAACCTCAACACTCTATTGAGATATATGAGTATGTGTGTATGTGTGTGTTTCAATGTATGTGTGTATCTCTTCTCAAGTGCTTTGGAGTGCCCTTTGCTGCTGGACTACTTTCCTAACTTCCCAATAAAAGCTCAGTAGAAAAGGTACTAATTATAAAGAAATTAACTTTATACTGATGTTCTCTAGAAATTTTTTTTTGTCAAAGGCCTACTTATTTTACCTCTTGAAACTATTATCTATACCAAGTTATTGTATAAGCAATCCACTGTATTTGCTAGTTTCTCAACTTTATTTTCAGCTTCCTGTGTCTATAAATGTTTGTCCCCATTTAGGATGTATATAGTACTTGTTAGAAGGACACCCTTTTTCTGTTTTTTTTCTTACCCTTTCAAAGTTGAGAAGAATATTTGTGAGAGTGTGAAAAGGTATAAGCGTTGTACCTTTGAATGGACTATTGTGTTAATTGCAACCACTGTAAATGTGGGTTGCTATTTTATGGCTGTTGAACCCAATGTCAAAGGATTTACCTACATTCTGACCCAATCCTAGTTATTCAGGAACCATTAAGCAGATACACAATTTGAAATTGTTTTCCAGAATGAATTTGAAGAGGGCAAAGGAGTAAGTAGAGAAGTCAGCCGGCTCTTCCTTGTCTATATAGGATCCTCTCATAATTACCCTCTTCCCCCTGCCATCCAATTTAGGCCTACTTTGTATCAGAAATTTTTTTCTGGCTTTTTTGTTGCCTTTTTAAGGGCATAACAATGAGTTTAATTTGGAGACCACTTGTAATATTTCAGTACTGTTCCAAGGACATTCACTAAGGAAATAGCCAATGTTTGTTGAGCACCAACTGGTCACTCAACACCATTGGCAGGCATTTAGGTAGCACAAGTATCACATAACAGCCTTGACCAACATCCACCATCCCAATTAGATTGGATCCTCATTGACAGGTTCTCATAGTACCCCAATTCCCTGCACAACGCCAAGTCACTATTTACCTTGTGTATGCTATTTTCACTCCACTGTGAGCTCCAGGAAAATAGAGATGGTATCTATTTGGTAACTGCTGAATTCCTAGATCCCAGCTTAGTATCTAGCGCACACACACACACACACACACACACACACAAAACTACTCAATTGGAATGTGCATGAATGAATGAAGAAAGGAAGGAATGATGATCTAGGAAAGACTAGGATGAGTTTGAGTAGTGTAATATTATTTGCGGAAGCAAGAAAGGAAGGCATTTAAAGAACCTGGGACTACATAAAGGTAGGGACTTCCAACAGGAATCCCACATAGGGCAGAAAGTAGGCCAGATTATTAAGTACAAACTAAGAAAGTAGAACAATCTTTTGTGATTGCAACATGAAAGCGAAAGCCCAAACCAGGATGAATCTCGCAAGACAGAAAGTATGTTAGGAAAAGATGCTTTAACTCCAGGCAGAAAAAGAAATGGGCTATCCCTTTTACTCTGAGGAAATAGACTAGTTTAAAAAGGTAAAAACATCCAGGGCTTTATTCTTTCATCACACCTTAGTTTTTCTTACCCAGTCATAATGTCAAAGGATGTGGCATCCAGAAGGGGTGGGGAGGAGTCTGGCCCTGAGACATAAAGACCTAATGAAAGATGGTTTTAGGAAATGGCTCTTTCACAGCAAGAAGCTGTACTCCATGAACTGTCCAGGCCATGGCCTGTTGTTTTTCAGAACTCATAGACGGTGGTAAAGGCCAAAGAGTGTCTATGAAACTAACAGATGATTTCTAGAGTCCACTGAATCCCTGCCCAGGAGCCTGACAGCATAGCTGGTTCTACAGCCGCCCCTTCTCCATCCTCTGTGGGCAAGCACCAGCTTTTGTGTTGGGAGATCTGAGTCTAATCTCAGCTGTGCCACGGTGTCTCATTTTGTGATTCTGAACATGCTACTTTACCTTTTACACCCTCAGTTTCTTCCTCCTTACAATGATGAAAGGTAATTGGTTAGTGGGATAAGAACATTTTTAATATCTTCCTCTCCCTAAATAATATGTAATTTATATGTAATACACACACATATGTTATCTGTGCACAACATATAAAACATGTTTATTCCAAGTAATAAAACAAGATTCAACACTCCCTTCCCCTATCCCTTTCCATCCCAGATTCCAGCTCTCATGGGGAATCATTCTAAATTCTTTTAGCTATTTCTCCTGATATTTTTACCTTCATATCTCTTATATTGCCTTTTCCTGATTTTCCAAATTTAGATATTATTTGTTGACTCCTCACTATGACAGATGAGGATTGAGCTCATATCCATTCATCCCACTCACATTGTTTCCATTTTCCCTCTGTCATATTTTTGCTAAATCAATATTCAGTATTCACCCTATTATGACTAAATAACTTCACAACTGAGCCAAATAGTGTACCCTGAAACTTTTTGTTTCCTGCTTTGTTTATGCTGTTTTATTTCCTTTGTTTATTTTGTTCTATGTATTTTATCATTGATTCAGACCCAAACTTTCTGAGCAAACTGTGAAACTACTCTCAGTAACAATCATGCATTTCTGTTACAATGTTTTTCCCCAGAGTTCTCCCCGATTGGACCCCATCCATTCTCCTTCAGCCTGGCCTCCTTGATGTTGGAATTTCAGGGGAGCTGTCTTCTTGGGAGTGACCTTCACATTCTCCCACATATTGGCTCTGCTTTTCTACATATTTAATTTGCTGTTTTTTTTCTCTCATTTTGGTGGATTGAGTCCTCCATTAGCTTCCTGAGAAAGAATACATGGAGGTAAATTTTTAGATTTTATGTATCCGAAATGGTTCTTATTTCACCTTCAAACTTCATTGATTGGGGGTGAAATTCAAGCTTGGAAATAATTTTCATTCAAAATTTTGCAGGTGGTGTTCCATTATGTTCTGTTTTCCATTGTGACTGAAGAAGGTCCAGTGCCATTCTGAGTGCTCCTTCTTCATATGTGATATGCTTCTCTGCTCCCATTCCAGAAGCTGTTATCTTTATGATCTTTTCTTTGTCCCTAAAGCTCTAGTAGTTTAAAATGATGGGCTGTGGTATGAAGCTTTTTTATTCATGGTCATACCAGATGCTAGGCACTTGGTCAGCTTTTTCAATTTGAAAACTCAGATCCTTCAGTTTTAGATTTTCTTAGGTAATTTAGTTGATAATATTCTTCCCTTCATTTTCTCTTCTTATTTTTACTTTCATTTCCTAGGCTGTATGCTGGAGTTCCAAGAGTTCAACTTGAAGCTATTTTCTGGGCGATACCTTCAACTTTATATTTAGCATTTTTATTAAATAATCTATTATATTAACTTCCAAGAGATCTTTCTTATACATTTAATGTATCATTCCTTTATTGTAGAATCCAATTCATGCTTCTTATCTCTTGAGTAAGAGCATAGTTTTTAAAGTGTTATTTTGGTCCCTGAATTGTGCCCATTTCCGGTAATTTATTTTGTTTGCTAACTTTAGTTTCTGCCCCTACCCCATATTTAGAGCCCTTTGACTATCTGATCTTACAAGTCCCAAAAAGTCAATAAGACGTTCTAGGAGGAAGATGGCCAGCTGGTGGGCCTCACCCTCAGTTATACCTAGTGACCACAGTCTAGAGTCTTCAACTTCATCATCTTCACTGTGAACCTCCAGGTCTTTGCTTGGTGGAAAAGGAGGGCATCATCTGGCCATGTGGCAGGGAGAGAGTTTCTGAGGCCTTCTACTAGTTTTCCATACCCTAGTCCTCAGAGTATATGGTTCTTCACATTTCTAGACCACTCTGGTGATCTGAGGTCTCATTGGCTTTCTTCTTAGTGTCTTCTACCCACGTAGACAGATAGATGAGCTGCTTTCTTCAGCTTGCTAAGTTAGTTACCCTTCATTCAACTACTGTTCATCTCCTAAATGTCTTACTTCCTTTGCCTGCCCCTACCTTTTCTCAGTTTCTCTTTGTTCTGTCAGTTCATACCTATTTTATTCCTTTGCTGTGATCTTTGTGAGGTTGGGGAAAGACAGAAAAGACAAGGATGTGTTTTCAATCTGATGTGCATTAGATAAGCACACACAGCATATGCTAAATCAACCTTTTATTTTAATTTCAGATTTACAGAAAGTTCTTAGAGATCGTTCAGAGAGTTCCCATATATCCCACATCTAGTTTCCCCCTCTATAATTAAAATCTTACAGTAATATGGCACATTGTTCAAAACTAATCAACCAATAATGATATATTATTATTAACTAACACTAAATATTTGGTTGGCTAACCCTTTGGAAATATGGGTATGTCTAGCCCACATTTAGGAGTGGAGAATTATGCTCCCTTTCTTTAAAGGCAGAGTAGCTACATAAACTATTTGGAACTTTTCCTGGGAGATTTGTTTATTCTGCCCATTTATTTACCTATTTAATCATTCATTTATATCAATATGGTTTCACAGATATTTATTTTATGCTTTGGGTTATAATCCAATACTACTTTATTGATTTTTTTGCTCAAATAAAGAAATGCTTTGTAATTGTAAACCTCTATTTAAAAGTAAGATATGATTTAGAGAATATAGTTATATTCTATGTCTTATACTTCTGGAGCTCCTTACCATGTAACAAAATGCTAGGGACATACAATTTAAACCCTAAATACTTGTTTTGCTAACTTGTTGATTAATTTTAAATAAGTATTAAATCATTTATGAATGCCTAGTGTCATGTTCCATGATAGGTTACAGATGCATGAGGCTGCCTCAAGACCTATAATCTTATTAGAAAAATAAACACATATGAAATAATGAGAAAATAGGTCAACACTTTACATAGTACTAAATTTGTGTCATTTTCACAGTTTGAGAGTGACAGATCTCAAGGACTGAGGTAATCAGTTTGGATGTATCAATCATGGTGTCCCAGAAGAGATTGAAAACAGTTTAGACAGAAAGAAAGGGGAGATGGGGAAGTCTTTTAAGCACACAGAGTATAACAAGGGTGCATCTATTCTATTTGAACATGTTCACAAACTGTCAAATGAAAAGCATTCTAAAATTGTCTTTCCTTTAAGAAGAATATCCTATAGCCCCTTTATTTTTGTTTTTCTCTTTCTGTCCAAAATGTGCATGACAGAATCCAACAAACAATAATCCTCTATTTTTTCATAGTGGTTTTGAGCTGCCCAAACCCCTTTACTCATTGGCTCATGGATCCCTACAGTTATCACTGTAAGAGAGGCAATTACGAAAGGTATTACCCATAGCTCTATTTTGCATTTGGGCAAATGAAGACCTCTGATTTTCAGTACATTGTGCAGGTTGCAACCCAGGGCTCCTGACTCCAAATTCAGTATTCTGTGTTCATTACTTAGGGTGATTCTGTTTGGGAAAACTTGGATGGAGGGAGAGATAGGAGAGATGTAGACCCTCAAAACATGGCTTGTGACTTTTTAAGTCTTTTGTGTCCTTGCTTTCCGTTCTCAAGTAAAATTTGATGTGACAGCCTCAGAGACCAGAAGAGGCTATCAAGTCTTTATCTTCCTTTCTTCCCAGGAAAAGAGCATTCTGATCTTTGCCAGTTTAACATGGTGTTCAATAAAAACCACACATGACTTCCAAACCTGGTCTTATTCAGAAAAGCCAGCAATGGTGCTACTTAGCTATCACTTAGGCTGGTGGACAAGGCTAGAAGTGGACAAAGATCTCTCCTTACCTGACACAGTGAACATTCTGAGCCAGCCTGGCCCCATGGCCTCCCCAGGCATTCTGCACACTTGGCTCTCTGCTAGGAAGGGAGCAGAGAGAGCAAGCAAACACCAGCAGGAACACTTCTTTAAGGTCCTTTGAAGGGTTCACTCTGCAGGAGAATGGTGGTTTTGAAAATTTCAGCTCAGCAGAGCCTTAAGCCATGTTTTAAAGGGAAGCTTTGGTCAATAGAATTTGGTCCTTAGAACTCACTTTCCCTCTTTTCCTTTGTAGGTTTTAACATTTAGTACGGTTAGGGACTACCTGAATATGAATTCATTATTGAGACTTTCAAGAGTCAGGATCTCTGGAGGTCTGTGTCATGGATCCTGCACCCTCTTTTTCTGTTTTTGAGAGTCTGTTCTCTCCAGGATGGTTGCCTGTGGGGGGGCACCAAATCTTTTTCAAGAACTCAGACTGTAGTCAAAGTGCCTGGGTCTGTATTCTGGTCCCTCCATTTCATAGGCATGTGGCTTCAGACAAGTCACTTAAAGTCTCTAAGTCTAACTTTCTCCATCTGAAAAAAGCAGTAGTAGGAGTTCTTGCTACTGAGGATCACTGTGAGTATTCAGGGAGCTAATATATGATGCCTTGCACATAGAAGTATTCTTTAAACATTAACACTATTATTAGCTATTATTGAGCAAATTTCCCTATTTCTAAGTGCCAGAGAAAATATCAAAATGGATAAGAGACCACTCCTGCCTTCATGTCACCATCTAAAAGAAGCTCTTGAGATTGGCATGTAGATAATCAACCACAAATAATACATATGCAACCAAAAATGCTAAGGCTTGATGAAGAGATATAGTCAAACATTATGGAGGAGAACCCAGGGATAAAAAGGCCACAGGCTATTGGGGCTGATACATTTCATTGAATTTGGATAATATGAGAGAGGAGGTAACTGAGGCTTGAATTATGGGTCAAGTTTAGTATGTCTTAGAGGAAAGAAAAATATATAAGCAAGAAGACCGGAGGGATCTAAAGAGAGAATAACATCCATTTGTAGGAACATCGACACAAAGTTTAATAGGCAAGACTAAAATCAGTTTATGTTTGGAATAGGGAAAGCCTTGAATGCCGAACTACAGAGCTGAGGGCCCTGCTGAGATTCTAAAGCAGTCTAGAGTATGTATTTTTACTGATATTTATCAGCCTCCCTTAAGTGCATTTGGATTTGCATTTCCTTCTCAGAAATTGTTTCCCCCTTCCCTTCTTTCAGTAAATAGTTATTGCATTCCTGAATTCATGATGTGATCTGCTGAAGATCATATAGAGGTGCCTATCTGTCCTATGGTACTTTAACAAAATTAGGTGAAGTTCAAACCATGGTGACTGGCATTAAATAGTGTCAGTTTAATCAAGATTCACCAGTGTGAGGCTATTGATTTTATCAGCCAAAAACTGACTTGAAGTCCATTGCCAATTGTATTTTAATACTTTTATCACCTCAACTAGATTATTCTGTCCAGAAAAATTTATTAAGCATCTACTAGGCTAGATTCTTTAGAAAGTATGAAAGAAGTGTAGGTCATAATACTAATCCTAAATACTACAATCCTTCAGGTGGACAATGCTCATGAAATTGTTTGAGAATGGTACAGTCCTACCAGTGAGTTTACCTCCAATTCAGAAAACTAAAGTGATTGGATATATAATATAGAGATAGATTTTGGGTGGTTAAAAAGAGTCAAGATCATAGGTAAAGTTCCAGAGAAAGTAAGGCTTTGAGGTAAGTGAAAAGAGAGGAGAAATAGCTGCTGTGGTCAGAGTCCTGAGGCATGTAAAGTCTCAGGGAAAAATGAGGAAGACTATCAGCTTGACCAAAGAGGGTGCAGGGAGATGAAGTTGGCCAGATTAGGTAGGCAGAGGTACTAAGTACCTTGGTAGCCCAAAAGGTCCATAGTATAAGCCATCTCCTCCTGTTTGGTAATGGAAATCTAAGAGATTGGCTTTCACAAAGGAGGAAAAGAGAGATGCTTTCTAATCCAGAATTTCTTTAAGAAAGAATGTCATGTGCCTACCAGGTTTTTTACCATGAGAAGTCAAAGGAGGCATAGAGAATTTCAGACCATTTCTCCAAGGGGCATACATTCATAGAAAATGATGGTCTCACATTTTAGACTGAAAAATGAACATCCTGATGGGACCAAGATATGTCTACTCCTTTCCAGGTTAGGGGCTGGGGGATAACCAGGAAAGGAAGCAGATAGATGTCTGCCACCTTGAAACTTTGCTGCTAAAAAAATTATTTCAGAGTTTCCCTATGTCTGGCAGCCTATGAATTTAGGTTAAGGTGAACTTTGCACAGAGATTACCAACCTGACAGACCTAGAAGGTGAAGCCTTCTGTTTATTTCAAATTTAATTATAGCCTTGACTGTCAGAGTTGCATCAAAACCTGAATCCCACCTGAAACATCCTCATCGTGGTCTTCAGGTACACCCTTCAGGGTAAAGCTGATTCCTCTTGAGGTAGTGAGTTCTCCATTACTGGAAGTTTTCAAGCAGAGGACCATTTGGCAGGTATTTTGTCACAATAGGATTGATCAGTGGTGTTCAGAATGATGATAATAGCTAACACTGAGCATGACCTGGGTGCCAGGCTCTGTATTTAACACTTTACATGCTTTCCCTTCTATATCTCTATGAGGTAAGGGTTGCTGTTTCCCATATTTTGTTTATTTATTTACTTTTGAGAGAAAGAAGGGGGATGTGAGAGAGAAGAGAGAGAACATGAGCAGGGAATACTATACTGAAATAACTTTTATATATGCTCCAGACTGACCATTTCATAATTTCACTACTAAAGATGAAGGCCTCTTTGGTTCCTGACTTTCACTGGGACATGAAGGGCTTGGGATTAAGTTTCATCTACTCTTGTGTATGTTTCCTGTTATCAGGGTATGTGTCTAATGCAAAGGTGAATATCAAATCAGAGTTTTTAAAAAAAAATGAGAGGACAGTAGAAAATGTTTCTCCGTATAGCACCGGAAAGCTAGGGCTTCAACGAAAGAACTAATAAGTTAAAGAGAACATGGTCAAGGCATCCGACAGCAGATCCTAGGACTCTGGAATGCCAGAGGGAAGAGCTAGTTTGCCTCTCAGCTGAGCTCCTTGTTCACAGAATGATCACAGACAAGTCCCTGAGATGAGTGTAGTGCTTTTGGGTTTGAAGGGACCTTAGAGCACCCTACTCCAGACTTTTAAATTACTCTCTGTAGGAACAAAGAACTTACCATTTACTCTTCAGATATTCATCGTGAATCTACTGTGTGCCATGTATTGGTCCAAGAGCTGCCTCTGAGTCTGCTCAGGGGGAAGGAGGAACTAAGACAAATTTGCCTTCTCCTCCCTCTATGTGACCATGCCCTCCATTACATCTGCTTTGTATTGGGATTGCAGTTAAGATTTATTTTAAAGAAAAGACTACAGGGGCACCTGGGTGGCTCAGTCGGTTCAGCTTCCGGCTTTGGCTCAGGTCATGATCTCACAGTTCGTGGGTTCAAGCCCCGCGTCGGGCTCTGTGCTGACAGCTAGCTCAGAGCCTGGAGCCTGTTTCAAATTCTGTGTCTCCCTCTCTCTCTGACCCTCCTGTGCTCGTGCTGTCTCTCTCTGTCTCTCAAAAATAAATAAAAAAACAGGAAAAAATTCTTTAAAAAGAAAAAAGAAAGAAAAGACTACAAAGCCTAAATTCCTTTTAAACAACCATGTCTATTCTAACACTCTCATCTGACAGACAGAAAAACCATTATCACTAGCAAGTGATCATGTGCAGAGTAAGACTCTTCGCATTTTCACTGTATTTCATACTGTCCTGGACCTCAATTCCCATTATTGATGATTGAGCAGTGGGACCAGATCCTCATTAGTGGTATTTTCTAAGAATAAAGTGTTTTAATTTTCTGAGTTTCTTGAACATTCACTATTTGGCTAGTATTGTCCTTGGTCATATAGCAGTCATGGCTCTTCAGTCCTTGATGGCTATAATTCCTTTTCTTTCTTTCTCTCTGTGTTCTTTGTGTTCAGGCTGAAAAATGTCTTGGGTATTGGTCTGGGCTTTGTTTAATCATACTGAGTTTATGCCATGTGTCTCAGGGACACTGGAAGGATCAATAGATTATCACAATTACCTGTATTTATGGAGTGCTCAAGGTAGTGAGGGCCTAAGCAGCTGGAGCCCATGTTCATGTTGAATATACAAATACCTAGAGATCTGTTTTACAAATTCTAGGACATCCTGGAAGGGTGTATATATATCTTATACTAGGACTGTTGGCTTGAAAGCATGGTATGATGGTTAGCAACCAACAGGCCTAACCAAGAATCCAGTATGTGTCATTTGCCACTGGATATCTGTGTTCTTGAGCATCAACTTTACCATCTGTAAGAGAAGTCCAATAATTCTTGAGTCATAGTAACATTTAAACGGTATGCAAAGTTTAGTACAGAGTTAGATATATAGTAAGCTCTTGATAAACAGTAATGCTATTACTGTATTTTTTATCATGGTTTATAATCTCCAGAAAGCCTCAGAATGAGTCCTTTTTCAGGGAGTTGCTGTGTGAAAGAGAGAAAGGGAAAAGAGAGAGAGAGAGAGAGAGAGAGAGAGAGAGAGAACAAAAGAAAGGGGTTTGAGAAATAGAACTTGGTGTGTTACTTTGGCATAGTTTTAGTTCTCTATGTGCAAATTAAGTTGGTGGCCTTGAACTTTCTCAAGCTGTTATACTAGAATAAAATTTAGCTCAGTGTTCATGACTTCCTAATCAAGCAGAGGAGAATTACCATTAGAAGTTATAACATAGCAGCTCACAGATGAAATGTGTATGCCCCACAGAGATTTCTAAATTTTTATTTAAGTTTATTTACTTATTTTGAAAGAGAGAGAACATGCATGTGAGAGGGGTAGGAGCAGAGAGAGAGCGAGAGAGAGAGAGAGAGAGAGAGAATTCCAAGCAGGCCCCGTACTGTTAGTGCAGAGCCCAATGCAGGGCTTGATCTCTGGATTGTGAGATCTTAACCTAAGCCAAAATCAAGAGTAGACCACTTAACTGAGATTTCTAAATTTTTAAAAATTAGTTGTTAACATTTAAAAATCCAGGTATTTCAGGGGCACCTGGGTAGCTCAGCGGATTAAGCAGGGTCAAACTCCTGATTTCAGCTCAGGTCATGATCTCATGGTTTGTGGGACAGAGCCCCACAGGGGGCTTTGCACTGACAGTATGGAGCCTGCTTGGGATTCTGTGTCTCCCTCTCTCTCTCTCTCTGCCCCTCTCCTGGCTGTGCACACACATTCTCTTTCTCCCTCTCTCAAAATAAGTAAATAAGTAAACATTCAAAATAAACAAAATCTAGGTACTTCATTTGAAAATCTAGGTTTCTGGCTTCTCTCTCATTTTTAACTTTCTTAAATTATGAAATCTAACATACATTCTCAAAGCAAAACTATATAGCTCAGTGATTTCTCACAAATTAACCCCAGGTAACCACCACCCAGGTCAAGAAATTTAATGTTGCCAGCCCCCCGGGAGCTTTCTCTGACCCCTTTTCAACACTATATATTGTCCCACCAAAGAGACACTCTATTGACTCATAACCTCTTTGTTTTTCTATAGATTTACCACCTAAGCATGCATTCCTAAATATCACAGTTTAATTTTGCCTACTCTTTGAAATTTATATAAAGGGAATCATTAAGTATGATTTGTGTATGTGTATGTGTATCTGTTTTCCTTTGCTCAGTATTACACTTATGGGATTCATCCATGATATTGCATATGGGTATATCTTACTCATTTTCATTTCTATATAGGGTTCTATTGTATGAATGTGTCACAATTCATCCACAACTCCACTGTTGATGGACATGTGGGCTTTATACACTTTTGAATAATGAGTCTATAAATATTCTTGTATATCTCTCTTGGTGCACATGTGCACATATTTCTGTTGGATGTAAACCTAGGAATGATATGAGAATGTTCTGTTTTCGATAGATACTGCCAAATAGTTTCCAAAGTGGCTGTACCAATTTACACTCCCACCATCAGTATGTGACAGTTCTCATTGCTCCAAATTCTCTCAAACACTTGGGATTGTCAATTATTTTAATTTTAGCTCTTCTGGTGGGGGTGTAGTGATAACTCATTGTGATTTTAATTTGTTTTTCTCCTGATTGTTTGTGAGGCTTAGCTTCATTTCATATGTTTATTGAAGTGTTGATATGGTTTTAAAAGTAGGAACAGTTCATGCCTTTTTCCCACTTTCCTACTGAGTTATCTGTGCTTTTCTTATTGATTTATAGATGTTCTAGATGTGAACTCTTGGTCAAGTGTGTCTCTTGCAAATATCTTTCTTTATTAGGCTTATATTTTCAGTCTCTTAACAGTATCTCCTGATGTGAAGAACAGAAAGTGTTCATTTTAATGCAGTCCAATGTACCAGGTTTTTGTTTTTTTCTTTTATGGATAGAAGACTTTTCTTACCCTGAGGTCATGGAGATATTTTCCTGTATTACTTTCTGGTGGCTTTATGTTTTTCTATCTACATTAACAATCCATTTGGAATTGATTTTTGCATACAGTGTGATATAAGGATGTAGAATCAATTTTTCCATGTAGATATCCAACTGACGGCTCATTTATTGAAAAGATCATCCTTTCTCCACTGAGCTTAAGTGGCATCTTTGTCATAGATCAAGTGACCAAGTATATGTAGTTCTGTTTCTGGTCTTTCTTTCCTATTCCATTGGTCTGTTCATGTAGCTTAGTTCTTATATTTAACCTATCTTGACAGAAGGGACAGCAAGTCTTTCCACCTTTTCTTCTTTAAAATTGTTTTGGATCTGTTTTAGATCTTTATATTTTTATGTAAATTTTAAAATCAACAGGTTGAATTATTTTTAAAAATCTATATGGGTGACATTTAATTGGTTGGCATTTTCCTTACATATCAGTTTGGGAGAAGTGATATTTAAATATCAAGTCTATTAATCCATAATATCTTGCTCCATTTATTTAGATCTTCTTATATTTCTTCCAATAATGTTTTGTAGTTTTCAGTATAGAGATTTTGTACAACTTTTGATAGATTTATTTTCTAAGTATTTAATGTTTTTGACATTATAAATGGTATCCTTTAAAAATACTATAATTAGGGGCACCTGGGTAGCTCAGTCAGTTAAGTGTCCAGCTCTTGTTTTTGGCTTAGGTCATGTTCTCATGGTTCATGAGTCAAGCCCCACTTTGAGCTCTGCACTGACAGTAAGGAGCCTGCTTAGGATTCTCTCTCTCTCTCTCTCTCTCTCTCTCTCTCTCTCTCTCTCTCTCCCCCTCTCCCCCCCCCACCCTCACTCTCCCTCTCTCCCCTTATCTCTGTCCCTTCTCTTTGTGTGTTCTGTCTCTCTCTCAAAATAAATAAATAAGCTTTTTTTTAAAAAAATGCTATCATTATTTGTTGCTGGCATATTGAAATAGAATGATTTTTTATATTGATTTCATGTCCAGTGACCTTGCTCTGTTCATTGAGCAATTCTAATATTTTCATGTAGTGTTTTTTTCTTTTCTATGAATACAGTCATAACATCTGTGAATAATGGCAGCATTGTTTTTCCTTGCCAAGTTTGTCGTGATATTATCTGTTATAGCCTGTTTACTAATATTTTCTTTAAGATTTTTCATCTTGATTTGCAACAGCATGAGTGGAGCTAGAGTATTATGCTAAGCAAAATAAGTCAGTCGGAGAAAAACAAATACCATATGATTTCACTCGTATGTGGAATTTAAGAAACAAAACAAACAAGCAAAGGGGAAAAAAGAGAGAGGGAGAGAGAGGCAAACCAGGAAACAGACTCTTAATTATAGAGAACTAGGGGGAGGCAGATAGGGGAATGGGCGAAGTAGGCGATGGGAATTACTTCTCATGATGAGCACGGAGTAATGTATAGAACTGGTGAATCACTGTATTATACACCTAAAACTAATATCACACTGTATGTTACTATAATTTAAATAAAACTTGAAAAAAATAGTTTACATCTTGATTATGAAATGAAGTACCTGTAATTTTCTTTTCTAATCATGTCCTTGTTCAATTCGGTATTAAGGTTATACTAACCTCAGAAGAGTAAGGGAGTGCTTCCTTTTCCTATTTCCTGAAAGCATTTGTGTCAGGTGGGTGTTAATTATTCTTTTAGTGTTCTGTACAACTCAGATGGGAGGTAGGCTGTGCCCAGAGCTTTTTTGTGTAAAGCTCTTAATGTCTTTAATAGCTACGACACTAGCCAATTATGTTATTCTCGTGCCTGTTTTGGTAATTTATATTATGTTAGGAATCATCCATTTCATCTGCATTTTCAAATATCTTGTTATAAACTTGCTCATAATAGACTTGTTTTAATGTCTGTAGGATTTGTAGTGATGTTACTTTTTATATTACTGACCTAACTTGCTCACTCATACTTTCTCTAAGAATCTTTCCGGGGTTGGTTTTGACTTTGTTCTACTTTGTTTCCTTCTCTCTTGTGTTTAGTTCACAGGTTTCTTTTTCTAACTTCATGAAATGGATGTTTAACTACTGATTATTCTTTACAGCTTTTTATATTTTTTAATAAATGTATTTTTAAAACCATAGATTCCACTCTGAAGGTAGGTTTTACTGCATAATTCAATTCTTTTTTATGTATATATTTTTATTAGAAAAACAGAAGAGTTAAGTGACATAAAACAATGTAATATATTTTATATTTCAATTACTAGCAGATTTTATTATATCAAGATAAAGTCTTGGTTTTCGTTCTGAATGATAGTCATTCATTATCAAAAGTTATATCTATGTGCTGGTATTAAAATTTTTGAATCTCTGTTCTTTTATTTCTTAGACTCCACTTCTGACTGACTTCTGGTAAACATGACTGTATAATTCATTTCATGCCTTCTTTCACATTTACTAATTTTTACATTTTTTCTTTTTGTTCCTCTATTAATTTGGAAATTAGGTAGCCTTTAAATATTTTTGTGATTACATAGAGCTTGCAATATTCATTTTTACTTGTAAAATATTATTGTGTATTGGCATTTATACACTCTTCCCAGAGAATGCAAAAACCTTAGAACATTGTAGCCTTCTTTATTTTGTTGCCAATCATTATTGCTACATATTTTTTGTTTTTTAAAACTCAATAAAATATTACTATTGCTATTCTATTCAGTTCATATTTATTTATATTTTTCATGTATTTATAATTTTTACTTTTTATTCTATTTTATAGCTCTATGTTTCCTTCTAGAATAATTTTTTTCTCCATGAATAATATCCTTTAATATTTCTACTACTGTGAGTCTATTGGTGAGGAGTATTTTTTCCTTTTATTAGTATGAAAATGTCTTTCTTCACATTCTCTCTTTTAAAAAAGTCAGTGTTGGCTATAATCTATATTTGTAGTTATTTTCTCTCAGCATTTTAAAGATATAATTAAGTTGTTTCTTGGGAAGAGTCATATTGTGGACCGTTCACAATAATCTGTCTCCTCCGTCACTATGAATGCTTTTAAGAGTTTCTCTCCATCTTTGGTTATTCAAAAATTTTACTGAGATGTACCTAAGTGTAATTTATTTTAATTAACATGATTTGAGTACATTGAACTCATCAATTTTATGTTTTGATGTTTTTTTTTATCATGTTTGGAAAACTCTTGCCAATGACTCTTGAAATATTACTTCTATATCTTCCTTGTATTTTTCTCCTGATGACATTCTATTTACTTGTATGGTAGGGTTTGTCACTCTCCACTATATCTCTCACATTATCTCTGTATTTTCCATGTTCTTCTATTTCTTTGCACTTTAATTCTATTCATTTCCTTTGATCTATTTTGAAGTTGACAAATATCTTTTAAGCTGCATCCAATCTGCCATTATGCCTATTAAATTCTTGATGTCAGTCTCTTTTCAAATTTGGAATTTCCTCTTGATTATTTTATGTGTTTCTCAGGAGTATGCCGAAATTATCATTCTTGTATTTTATTTCCAAGAAGATAGTAAGCCTAGTTGATTATAAAATATACATCTGATTACTCTAATATTTTGAGTCCCTGTGAGTTTATCTCTATTTTCTCTTTTCTATTCATTTTTATTTATTTTGTTTTATCTTATGATGTAAGTGGTTATTTTTGATTGTGTGCTGGACATTGTAATTGCAGAATTTTCTGTAGAAATAATTTGAGGCCTGGGGTAATGTTATCTTTTGACCTAACGGATATATATTTGCCCATCGCACTAGCAATCCATTATCATTTTAATCTTGCTTTAGAGATTGAGATGATTTGAAGCTACACTGCAGTCCCTGAAAGCATATGTCTATTTCCAGTTCATTTTTACTCCTTGAACAGCTCTTCTGGGTCCCAACATAGAGTGATTGTTTACCAGTCTCTTTATATTGCCACAGCTTTTTGGTCCTGAACTCTAAACTCCAACTTCTTTTTGCCTCATCTAAGTGTAGCTGCTTCCTCTAGTATTGGTAAATGTCTCCAGGGAAAAAGTAGTTCCAAACACAAGGCTTACCTCCCTGGACTTCCTCCAGCCCTAAATCCTGACTCTGTAATTCTTCACTCTCTTGTTAGTTCGTCTACATATTCAAGAAGGATTTTGTCCAGCTGCTCTAGTTGTCCTCCCAGGAAGGACTGGTCCAAATTATATAATTTATCATTAATACAAATGGAGGTCCTGTGCCTTCTCTTAAAAAATTAACAGATGTGTCTGCAATAGGCTGGAGCCGAGCTGTGGTTTCCCTCCTATAGATGAGACATGCATTCTTCCACTCACCATAGTGTCCAGCTGGGTCATTTATATTAACCTAGTCACTGTTGGCATTTGGGATTGGGACTCTTTCTCAAAATCCCTTCTAAAAAGGGATTTTAAAAAGATAACATTCCAATAAGGTTCTAACTTGACCTTCCTGAGCTTATTTTTTTCTATATATGGAATTAGATAATTGCTAAATTAAGTTAGGGTTAAAAAAAATTGGGGTGGGAAGGGAGGGAGGAACTCCTAAAGGTTTTCTTTTTTCCTGCACATGAGCAGGGAGGGGCAGAGAGAGTGAGAGTGAAAGTGAGAGAGAGAGAAAGAGAGAGAGAGAGAATCTGAAGCAGGTTCTACACACAGGGATCAATCCAACAACCATGAAATTATGACTTGAGCTGAAATCAAGAGTTGGGTGCTTAACCAACTGAGCAACCCAGATGTCCCTATAGGGGTGTTATCATTCTACTCTCCATGTGCATGGAATATCGGGAATGCCTAATGGGCCTAGAGCTGCCCTGCCAAGACTGCACTGAGAGCTGGTGTCTAGACTCAGTCATGATGTGAGACCAGGAGAATATTGTATGGAGGACTGAAGACAGGATGAATTAGAAACAGATGGTGTGCATCTCCCATGGGGTGGGGTCCACTTCCAGAGCAGCTGCCAGTATAAGGAGTGTTAATGCCCTCGATGCTGCCAAGTGGGGTGAAAATAAAACCACAAAAGATGAGCTTTGAGACACAGCTCTCCCTGTCAGTGATCAGAAAATCCATCTAGTTAGGACTAGAGGATTTAGCATAGGCCTTGTCAAAGTTTACTGGCATGGAAGAAAAGCCTACAAAGACTTCCAGGTTCCCTATGGAAGACAGAAATATGTGGTATTATTTTTAAAAATGAACTCCTGTCCTTTGCTCAGTCTAATTCAGTGAAAAATTTCTGAGTACAGCTTTTCTATGCAAAATAATCTCTACCTTCAGGGAAAAGGTGCTTTCTCTAATTGTGGTGGAGAATGTAGTCTCCAGGGCTGGGCTCCCTGGATCCTAATCCCAATTCTATATGTTAGTAAGTTGTGACCGTGGGCAAGTTATTACATTTCTCTGAGATGTAATTTCCCCATCTAAGAAATGGGAGTCATAGTGACATTCTCTTCAAAAGCTGTTGTAAGGATTTTAAAAAGTAATGCATAAAAAATACCTAGAATAGTGACTGGCACTAAGGATGCAACTCAAAGCTGCTGTTGATAATTAATTGTTTTATTAGTATAATTATTTAACAATATTTAACATGTTTATCTTCAGTCTCTCAGAGCTCTCATTTCTTATCTCTGTTCTACACTCTTCAATTTAAAGTTCTAAACAGGATATCTTCATAAGATTTTTTTCTTTCTGGGTTGGATACAGGGGATTTGGAGTCTCTGTCTGACCCTTCTTTGTTTGGGACTCAAAATCTCTACTGTTCTGTGAGATTTGATTGAGGGTTGGCTCTTCCAAGCAATAGGCATTCCTGTGGCTAAAAGGGCTTCCAGCTAGACATCGCTGCAACCATAGTCAAATTCTCCAGGATTTTTTCAGTGTAAGGCAAAGGTGGGAAACTGATTACCCTGTGGTGACTCCAAATTACAGAGATTTACAATAAAAGTTTTAGATAACTTTTAAAAAAATCATAGGATTGCACATAAAAATCCAGGTCCTTAGCTTTTTATTAAAAAAAAGAAAGAAAGAAAGAAAGAAAGAAAGAGAGAGAGAGAGAGAGAGAGAGAGAGAGAGAGAGAGAGAAAGAAAGAAAGAAAGAAAGAAAGAAAGAAAGAAAGAAAGAAAGAAAGAAAGAAAGAAAGAAAGAAAGAAAAATAGGAAGATCTGGACCTGCTTTTCACTTGACAAAGTTTGGCTAACACGGACTGAGCATTGGCAGAGTGAAAAGCATTCTCTCTTCTGCCCATTTGTTCATTTATGCCTCCTGCTGGGCCTGGGAGCTTGCAACTGAGGGAAGCAGTGTGCTTTTCTAGAAAAGATGCCAGACCGGATCTTAAGAGCTGTGAGCCTGTAGTCATGACCGGGCTTTTAACTCATTGTTTGACCTTGGTGGAGTCATTCACCCTGACTGAGTCTTAGTTTCTCATGTGCAAACTCAGGAGAATGATCTCTTTGTCTGCCTCTCAATGATTTTGGGATGAGCTGAAATGGGAGAGTGTGGGTCCTTGACTACCAGTTGCAGAAAAGTAAAGAATTATTGCTGTTTTGTGCCATTTGCACTTAAGTAAGCATAAATGATTCTGGGACAAGTTCTGATGGACAAAAATCTTTGAATGAACTGGAGTGCTGAGAATAAATGTGGAGAAGGGACCCCATGGTAAGAAAAGCACACAAAATAGAAACAGGAGTGAACTTGAGGAATCCGAAGTCTTTGTGAGGGAGCTTTGGGAACAGGAGAATTTGAAGAGGGTGTTAACCAGCTCCATTTTAAGGATAAGTAACTTGGGGCCCAAATGGAACATGGACCTGCCCACCAACCCTAGCTACATGCGCCTTTGTACATGTTTTCTAACCTCTCTTGCCTCTGTTTCCTCATGCATAAAATGGGAATGTTAGGCTCTATCTTGTAACGCACTGTCATGATTCAGTGGGATAATGTGCTTTAAGTACCTAAAACATATTATAAATGTCTATTAAATGGCAGCTGCTATTATTAATTCAATCAAGCATACACTAACTGAGCCACTGGCAAATCAGGAAGTAGTTAAGAGAATAAGACATATTGCTAGTGGCTATTTCCTTAAACCATTTGGGGCATCTTTTACTTCTCATTGCGTTGAGGTAACTTAACCAGTATTCTTCCCAGCATTCGCTGCAAGGTTCATATGATACACAACCATACATGCCCATATCAATAGTCAATTCTGACAGCCAGAGGTGGTATTAAATTGTAATATTCTGTTTGCAGAATAGGCCTAGTGTGCTTCCCCTTCATAAATCCTTAAATTATACCCATACTCAGCCAGGAAGAAGAAATCTAGGCCCAAAGAATATTTGCTTCTTTTTGGTTTTCACTGCCTTGCCTACTTCTTTTCACTATTGCATCTAAATATTAAGGCAAGAAGTGCTCAAGTTCCTCTGGGCTCCGGAAAGCTTGACCAAATTAACATTCTTGGAGTCAGTCCTTCTTTTTGGACTAAACTCCTTTTTCTTTTCCTCTCAGTAAAATTTCCTGTTCTGGAGAGTACTTTCTCAGCCACTCCTTTCCTAATGTAATTCTGTTTGATTTCCAGCGAGCAGCTCCTGAACCATGCCTCGGCAGTCATTTCAATTCCTGAACACCAGCTTTCCAGCACAAGCTGTTCCAGATGCATCTTTATATCCAGTAATCATGCATTTAACCAAAATGATTGACACAGCATTTTTCCCCTCTCTGTTTCCAACCCATTAGACTTATTTGTCTTCCATGGAAAGGCTCCCCCAGTTTGGGTTCCTGCCAAATCAGTAAATGTACAAATACATGCATCACTCAAACACACCTACACACGCATGGATGTGATAGGTACTGAGTCTGTATCTGTGCACTGAGTATTTAACATTTCATTTCTAGACTTTATCTCTCCATTGAAGGTGTAGTCAGCTGCTTCTTTCCTTACTTCTTACTTCCCTGTCTCCCTCTTTCTTCCTTTTTCTACCTCTACTTCTTTGTTTTTTCTCTACTTTTCCTAGAAACCACCTTTCTGTTGTTATTGCTGATAGTCACCACAGAATCTTATATTCTTTAGTCTTAAAGGGGCTTGAGATAATTTTTTTTAAATTTACTTATTTACTTAGACAGAGGATGGGTGAGGGGCAGAGAGAGAGGAGAGCCTGATGTGGGACTTGATCTCACAACCATGAGATCATGACCTGAGCCAAAACCAAGAGTTGGACTCTTAACAAACTGAGCCACCCAGATGCCCTGAAATATTTTTTATATAATTCTCTCACCTCGATTTTGGGAAATCTGTGTGCCAGAAAGGAAACCATGCACCATCAGTGCTTTTCCTTTGCTCTTAGGAAAATTCTCAAGGTCCACTGTGGGGCTCGGACCCTGCCTGCTACCTCAGGATCCTGTCTACCTCAGCCTCTACCTGTAACCAACACATGCTTTTCTCTCTTCCTGGACAGTCCTTCACACACGGCATACCCTCCTTCTTCGGTTATTGTTTAAGTCTCAGACCACACACCATACCCTGTTCATTTCCTCCTGGTATTTATCACGATTTATAACTATGTATTTATTTGAGTATTCAGTTCTTTAATGTCCCTTCATCTAATAGAAGCAAGATCTCTAACGACAAACACCATGTCCTTGCCCTCACACCCTGTTTCCTCAGTGCTATATATCGTACCTGGCATCTGAGAGTAACAATAAATGTTAACAGTAAGGTAATAGCATCTAAAGTTTATTGAGAATTTGCCAGTTTCAGGCATACTGTTTTAAGATTTTTTTACACATATTTTCACACATATTTAATACTTAACCATCCTATGGGATGGATGTGATTACTATCCCCATTTTTCAGATTGGTGGTCAAGTAGCTCACCCATGATGATATGGCTGAAAAGTAGCAGAGCTGGTTTCTGACTCAGGCATTCTGACTCCAACACCTGGACCCTCAACCAAAACACGCTATGCCTCTATTAAGCACACCCACTAATATTCATTGAAAGAATAAATGGAAAAACATGCTAAAATTGATTACTTGCGCAACTGAGGTTATAACTTGAGTTGTCTGACTGATAATCCACCCCTCTCTCTATGCAGACAGACAGCCTCCCAGGTACCAGCAGAATGCAGTAAAATAAAGAAGCAGATTAACAAATTGGTCTGTTGCTGTTAAGGACTATGGTGGAAGGGCGGGGGGAGATGCTGTGATGTGGATTGTGAAGTACAAATCATCGTTTTTAATTCAGGCAGGACCCAGTAGCAGGTGGAAAAACACTAAATTGGTTGAAGAGTTCTTAAGATAAGGAATCAGGTTCTTCAGAAACATCAAGTGGAATTGCAGTTATAATCACTAACAAGTCAGGTGATTCTTATGCTTTGGATGGTATTTTCCAAACCTGGTTTCATAGTATAAGTAATCATCAATTTTATGGAACTGCTGGTCATAATTTTAGGATGAGAGCTCCAGGAATGTACTTTTTTATTCTTGTATCCACAGCATGAAGGGCAGAGACAGGCACATAGGGCTCAAAAAATGTGTGTTTAATGAATTAATGGAAAAATGCATATAAACAAATCTGTCAGCAGGAACTTACTGAATACCTGCATAGTTCAAGGCACAGTGAGAAACACAAAGAAAAATAGTCAGATTCCTATTTATAGGGAGGTCATAATCTAGGTGGACCTACTAACAACAATCAGTATAAAAAACTCCCACCATCACTGAGGATTTCTAGCTGCTATGGTATGGCCCTTTATTTATCACTAGGTCATTTTCATACTTGCAACAATCTTAAATGGTGGCACTACTACTTATCTCCATTCCCAGATATAGAAACTGAGATTTAGAGATGCTAATTCCTTTCCCGAAGTCACAAAGCCAGGTACTAATGATCCAGGATTTGAACTCCTATCTATTTGACTCTGGAATCAACCATGCCAAATGTACTCATCCCATTATTTCGAAATCACCATCTATGGGTGAGAGGTATGGCAAAACTAAAGAGTTTGCATATGTTGCTTACCTGAGTACAAGATATTTCCATTCTTCATCTGACACAATCCTGTTTTGTAGGTCCCAGATTCATTGACACTTCCCCCTGGAAGGTTTCTCAAGCACTTACCAACCGGGGTTAGCTGCTCCCTCCTTTATGTTCCCTTTGAAACTCCTCTTGACTCCTGTTCATAATTCTTACCCCACATTCTCATCACTTTTGTTTACTATGTACTAGTCTCTGAGTTCCTCCAGGATAGCAGTTTGTTTATTCTCCCAGGACCTAGCACAGTGCCTTGCATATAGTATGCCATATAATAACAACTTATGAAATGAATGAATTTTAGGTAGAAATTGCCATCATTTGGGTCCAAGTAATATATAGCAGCATTCAAAGGGATGAGTATATTCTTGGGCACTAATTGAAGCCTAAGGGCAAAGGATTTCTGAAAAGTTGGGTAGGACATGCAGGCAGTGCCTCAGGACACTTTAGTAGTTGTAATAGTCCTTGGTGGATAAGTGGAGGGCCACATGTATCTGAATTAGCAAAGCAGCCAGGGAACTCTTGCTGAGGATATTATTGTTTGTGGTTCTTCGTGCTCCACCTGCCCCATCCTCACAGCTTTGCAGGCACAAGGGCAGGAAAGACTCAAGATCAATGGCCCATCAAGGTGATAAAGCTGAGCCCAGAGTTACATATACAGCTAATTGTATCAAAATGTGGAAGAAAAGCAATCTGAAGGAAATTCAAACCACCAAACTTAGTGATTGAAATACACTGTATTGTTTAGACAAAGAGCAAAAGGTTTGAGGAACTTCTTATTCTGCTAAATCATGATGGAGGAAGAACAAGGGTGATGGGAAGGCAAGATTTTACTCAGAATTACCTCAAATGGAACTTCATGCCCCCTTGAATGAACTCATTGGTTCTAACACCATGAATAAATTAATAGCCAAGAAGCCCAGGTTTTAAAATCTGTGATCCTGTCATTGACAAGCGGAAGAAAAGAACACTAGAAGAATATTTCCAGAAATTTCAAATTACTCGTCAGTTTACTACTAACCATTAAGATATTCCAATGGTTATGAAAGATGCCATTAAAGAATTTGCAGAGGATGGTGCCAAGTACATGGAGCTAAGGAGCACACCAAGAAGAGAAAATGCTGCAGGCCTAGGAAGACTTTCATAGAATCTGTACTTGAGGGAATAAATTGTCCAACAAGAAAACTTAGACATTGATGGCAAGTATTTGATAGCAACAGACAGATGAGGTTGGCCCTTTGGTAGCCCAGGAGATTGTTAAAGTTGGTGAAGAGTTCTGGTTTTCTACTAGGGATGCAGTTCTCAGCCTTGGCCTCAGTGGAAATCCAACCACAGGACAAGCAAAAGACTTCTTCAACCTCTTTTAGAAGCTAAAAAATCATGTCTGATATTAGCATTACATTTTTCAGAGATTCTATCCCCTCCACCTGCCAAAAACAAACAAACAAACAAACAAACAAACACTCACAAGTACTCCTGGATTTGCTTCCTGATAGAATCTGGCATTGGACTTTTCTTAACTCCTCTGAATGAGGATCCCTGGATCTGGTGGACTTTTGAGGCAACACTCAATACTACTGGGTAAAGCTTAGGATTTCAGGTCCTCCAGACAAGCCTCTGTCCCTTCTTCCTGTAGCTTCCCAGTTGCCACCCATTTCTAGGGAAGAATACAGGCCTAAAAATGTAAATATCATTTAGAAAAATTTTTTAAAAACTGAATTGAAGGCCATGTGATTATTAAGTTTCCTATCTCTCAATGTTTGGACTGTGTGAACGTAGCCACTTTATTTATTCTCTCTACACCAACATTTTCATCTATACCTTTGAAATGACATAAATTAGAATGTTGGGAATTCCAAATGAGGTAATATATTAGGAACTCAGCAGAGGACTCTGTTCTTTGTATCTACTCAAATGTTCATCGTGGCCACGGCTGCTCCTGCTGCTACTTGTCTTCAAGTATTTTCATTAGGGAAAGTTGGGGGAGAAAAGCATTTCAGATAGAAGGACACTTCTTAGTAAAAGCATAGACATAAGAAGAAATTTTCTGCCCTTGGATATAAAGACTATTCCTGGCATTGGTGAGAAAGGCTATAGATATTTAACACAGTGAGAAAGATTCCTTTGAGCCAAGCAATCAAATGCTCAGAAAATTAGAGAGCTAGTGAAATCACACTCCATTCCTGTTTTTAAGAGCTATTATCCAAATGAAGAGCCCAGTGTATGTCAGAGTCCAGTATATGTCTTTTCCACTAAATATACAGATGGGGTTCTGTAAGATGGCTGCCATTTTGTTTTCAGTAAATGAATAAATCAGCTATTTGGTCCTTGGGAATGTGCGCTTCTCTTATTCTCTCTGGGAAAGAGTGCTGTGCTATTAGCCATTGCTTTTTTTCTGGAAAGAGGACAGTAATTTTGGCTCTGTGTCTGGTCATCTAGTCTTTTCTCAGGTGGCCCAAGTGGAAATGTGAAAAGATGGTATTTGGTCCCTGTGCTGGGATTAGGAAGAGTGGGTGCACTAGTATATACAATCCCCTAATTGTTTTCCTGAGCCACGTCCATTTGATCTGTAAGCTCTTATAGAAATAACCAACTAAGGTATACTTAAGACGAGGCCATTCCCTCAACTCATTCCTGTAGTGGGTCCCATGACCAATTAAAATTACTTACCCTTCTTTTTATGTCTATTATTTGAGTTTACCCTCCTTTTTTTCTTTTTTTGGCCTTAAGTCCATTTGATACACTATATAATCCGATCATGCTAAACAGCTGGCAGCCCTACCTGACTGCCCCCCCCCAAAAGTCAAATGCCTGCTGTGTTTTTGGCCTAATTTTCCTCAAACTGTTTTCTTACACTTAGAATGCCCACACCCTATTATGACTATCAAAAGCCATATTGATAGACTTAGTAACAACCAGTAGATAACAAAGGATTATGTGGTTTCTTGTGTATTGAATCTTTTTTCCTCAGAGATAACCTTTTTGCTTAGCAATTTGGCTTAATTTTGTTGCTTTAGCAAGAGTGGAAGTGGATGGTCTAGAAATCTCTGTGGGGCTGGGATGGAGAGTGTGATAGATGGAATCTTCGGTTAAACTTTCTAGTTAAGAATATTACAACCATGGAGATAGTTTTCACTTTCTTCTTTGTGCATCACCGTTTATCCAGCTTCCAGACTTTCAGCAGCCTTATAATTTTGGTCGACTTCTAATATATAAAGGTGGAATAAAGCCAGATGAAAGAATCGCATCACTCTTGTATCCTGCAGGCAAATGCATGCTGACTGTAAAACTGAGTAAATGTGAGTTGAGTAATTTCACAGTCTTAGTCACTGAACTTGTTAACAACAGACAGCAGACAAGAAAAGCAGCAGGTGAGTGTGGAGTGAGCAATGGCTGCTGACAAAGGGAGGAGTGATAGCAGACCAGGAGGGACGGCCCACCGGAAACTACATGCTCACCAACTGGGAAGCTGTCTGGTGACCAAAACAACAAACAAAAACAAAACACCTTACTGCTTCAGGTGTCCTTAAGTTATCACATACACCAATGCTTATGATTATTAATAAGCAACCAGTTGTTATATGCCTATTATGTGTCAAATCCCATTCTAGGAAATCCAGGGGAATTCTTTAAAAAGTATAAAAAAATATAAAATACTGTGCCTAGCTCTGAAAATATTTACTATCTGCAACCCTACCACATCGGCCAAGGTGATATTGTATATATTAAGCTCTTTTTACAAAATCAGGGGCATATGTAGAACCTAGTAGGAAATCTTTCTCTTAAAACTTTTAAAATTATGTAGCCACTTACAAAATAAATTTGTATCCTGTTTTCTCAAAAATGCCATTTCCTGACAATGCTAGTAATGGAGACATTTCAGAATAATGACCTCATAAAGTTCACACAGCTGTCTCTCTGCAGACTTAAATAACACACAATCATGACCTCACTCAGTCCAGGGGCAGGTCTTAACAGCTTTATAGGACTTTGGTCAGAAATGCAGTTTGGTTAAACTCTTTTCCTTCTTTACTGTTAACTTATTTAATGAAAGGGAGTCTCATTAAAGGTGCATATTTTTCCTGAGAGTCCACAGGGACTCCATGAGGCCATGGCACCTATGGGACATTAGACAAAAAGAGAGTTGAGTCTTGAGATAGATCAGGAACCCCCAAATTCAATTGTACTTGTCATTGAACACTTTGGTTTATTCCATCAATTCAGCCAGTTAGAGTTGAGGAAGACCTTTCTCTTTCCAAAAGGCTGAGTTAGGGCATTTTCCCTGGGGAAAGACCTCCTTCATAATCAGGCAGTGACATAGCTCATGGTACAGGGGGTGAGGCAGATTACTGCCCATATATTACGGAATGTATTGGTGAGGGTAATGGGGGTCTTATAAAAGCAGCGGGCAGACCCAGGGCCAATCATCCATGTTAAGCAGAAGAATGTATATGTTTATCCCACTGCCCTTTAAATTTATTTTAGGAAAAATACAATGAGAGCAGAACAAAATGAAGAGTAGGAAATGCTACAACTGCTGTGCCTTTCTGGCTTAAAATCTGAGTTAAATCAGGAAAAATCTGGTGAAAATGCTGAGTTTGGAGTCAGGAAATTTAAGTTCAAGTATCAGTATTGCTGCTATACTCTTAACTATTTGACCTTAAGGACAAATTTCCCCTTCCTAGAGCATCTGCCTCTTTCCTATGACAGAAGGAATTAGTTGAAGCCTCTAAGTAGGGGTCCTTTAACTCCTGGCATTCTAGGGTTCAATATTAATCTAAAACAAAGACCTTCTTTTTAATGTGCAATATACAATGAAGGTTATACAGTGAAGTGACTTATAAATTCTGCTTAACTTTAAATGTGAATTAGATGCAAATACACAATGAAAAAGTAGGGTGAAAATCATTACTCTCTGTAGATTAGGAAGTATAATATGATTCCTTTGTAGTGGGAAGAATGAATCTTATATAGGCTGAAGCAAGCAATGAAAAATGTTGGGAGAACTAGACACTACTGTAGTCTGGGCTTTCCTCCCTTTGGTGAAATTTTTCTTTTCTATTTTTCTGCCCATGGTTAAGGTACAAATGTCTACATGGGGCTATGGCTTAAGCATATAGGAACATCAGACCATGTGAACACAGTCATAAGTAATGATATTGTCTAGTAGATTTATATGATCTAGAGGATATAAGTATATATGGCTTCCAGTCAACCATATTAGCTATCTGTTCTGAGAGAAAGGAAAATTTATTCAAATGTTACCTATGAACTTGAACTGAGAAAATAGCCAAGAATTTGTGTTTATTGGGCGCCACAACTTGTGTTAGCACTTGACATATTTTCTTTCATTTAATTCATAGACTAGAAACTCCCTTTCAGAATATAGTTTTTAAACATTATTTGCTTTTCTGGTTCCTATTTGTAAAATGGGTAAATTAAATCTTGGAGAGGTTAAGCCAGTAAATAGTAGAAGCTGAGAATGAAAGCTTCTCTGACTCCAAGGCCAGTTCCTTGTATTACATTGCCTTCCGGAAGTCCTACTTCCCACTCTACTGCCTTTATTTGGCTCCGGTACCTGAAACAAATTACTAGAGTTCTTGAATTTTAGTTTATCACCTGGTAAAAATCACAAAAACCAACCTATTAAAATTGAATATGTGGCCTCCATTCTTCTTCCATGGTTTGTGGATGGTCTTTACAGTGCCACAGTTAATTCACTGAAATTAGTGTCTCTTGCAGTCATTAAACATGGTGACCTTGGACTTCAATTGGTCTATGTACAACTGGAAGCTATATGTAAATTGTATTATCTGTTTACAGATCTGTATTGTATTAGAGGGGTCCAAAGCTTTCCTGAAGCTCTCAATGAAATCTGTATCCCCAAATGCCTAAGAACCTTCTGATTAGAAGGTCTTCTTATGATGTTGTCTAACTCAAAGCATCTGTAACAATCTGAAAAAAATTAAGATTTAGTACATGAAGGGAGGTCAAAGGCAGAACTGACACTTGCATTAGAGACTATGGGGTATCATGGAAAGGAACCTCGGCCTTGGTTTACTCCGCCTTGTCATTCAAAGAGAGTTGCTAATTCCTGCCTGTGTCCCCCCTAATGCAGTTTTTTAAGAATCAGATGTGGTAATATGGATGAAAACACTCTGAAAAAATATAAAGTATCCTGCAAACTTATGATATTAACTGTGAGATATTAAAGTATCAAGTCATTTCACTCGTTGTCAACTGAGAAAGGGGGAAAATTGCAAGCTCTGTCAGCAAAATTTAGAAACCCTGCTTTTTCTTCCTTCAGCAAGGTCCTGCAGCCAATACTTATGTGTCAATTTTCTCGACTTTAATGAGGATTGGTTGCAAATACAGCGTACAGAATTCAAATGGAAATCATCACCAGTGTGAGAGCTGATAAAGAGAACTTAAACTTTCTTCTCTAGGCAAGAGTGTTCCTTCTATCTCCTTTTTTCCATTAGTCATTGATTCTCAAAGAATGGTCCAGGACCAGCAGCAGAGCATCTGAGAACAAGATAGAAATGCAGATTCTCTGATTCCCTACCCAGAATCAGAAATTCTGAGGGTGGGTCCAACAATCTGCCTTTTAACAAGCCCTCTGGAGCTTCTCAGGTTTGAGAACCACAGCCCTGAGTGATTATCCCAGGACAGATTTCCTGGGCTAATATTTTGGCAATGGATACTTAAAAGAGAATGGCTAGGCTCTAGTAACCCGGAAGTATCTAGCAAAGCTCCATGGGGGGGCTGGTATCCACAAAGGCTGGGCTGGCAAGCATGGCCCAAAACATGATCGGATAGGCCTGTTATGTGTAAGACTCCATGTTATGTTTTACGGGCCTGAGGAAGAAAATCGTGGCCCTGTTTCAAGGAATGCAGCTCTCTCAAGATGCAGAAAGTATAGATACCTTTGGTACCCTTGGCAGTTGAAGAGTAATAATGATCCAAAAGTAAACCATACATATGTAACAGTTAGCTCCCTGGTAAGCTTTCTTCTCTGAGCCTTGAAATTATGGAATATAACAAAAAATATGAAAAGAGCTAATGTTTATTGAGCATTTGCCATATTCTTAGCACTGTTTTAAGTGATTTTTATGTGTTAATGATACCCCCTATTTTTAGCTATTTACTGTACCAAGCCCTTTGCCAGGCTCTGAAAATAGAACTGTGAAATGTAAGTACCCTTGCAGAGCCCACTAACCAATGGGGGAAATTAGAAGGAAGGGGCCCATCACTGCTGCAGTGGGAAGGACTATGAAGAACAATTTTAAGGTGTTTTCTGGAGCCTAGGTGAGGCAGGTACAATCAACTTCATATGAATAGAGGTTTCTTAGAGAAGGAAATGCATAAATGTAGGCCTCTGAAGGAGGCGATGAAACATTCAGCAGTGGGGAAAACTAAGATTTAGGGCCCTTGGACAACTATTCTCTAAGTCACATAGCAAGTAAGTGGTAGTGTTGGGACTTGAATTCAGGTCATTCCAGTTGCAAAGCCCTTCCTTTCAACCATTAAGGCTAGGCCAGAAACTAGGTTTTATCAAGCTTATCAATTATGACAAATTGGTACTGGCTTCCAGGAATGCTAATGATGGGGACTCTGAGGGCTTGATTGGGCTACACAGGAAGGAATGCCATGATCAATTAGTTATGTCTGCCCTGGGTACAGAAGAGGAGAGTATGTGTGTCGTGCATTTGCTGACCCGGCACCGCAGAGTGCTGCCTCCAGGACTTAGCACAAAGAGGGAGAGACCTGCAGAGCGGGTTCTTATTCATGTCAGATTGTCTCTAACTTCAAGGAACTTATAGCTGAACAGCATCAGCGGGGGCTTATTAAATGTTACTAGGAGGTACTAAGTGATAGCTCACAATGTTCCGAGCTGATGGAGTATTCAGTGATAAAGGGAAGAAAGTTGTTTTGTTTTTTTAAAGTGAAGACACTGATTAAGTATAAGGGTGAAAAACAAACAGCAATAAAGAGCAATCAGTCTTATTAATCCACTAAACTTCAAAATTTGTAGGCTAATTCCATTTTCATTCTTTACCACTGTTAGTTCCATCCACATTGAGGCTGTTGATATAACAGAAAATGGCATTGTTTTCAAGTAATGGTATCCATATTGTCAAGTCAGTTCCCTGGTGCCCAGAAGAAATTTAAATTTAGAAATGCCACTCAAAACATATGCATTCAACATACCTAATGGCTCATCTTTGGAGCAGTATGGAAGTTGATAGCAATCACAGGGATTGAGAAGGTGACTTTGCAAGGCAAAGATTATGATAAGGTAATGCCAGTTTGCTTCATACATGGTTTATGATATCAGCAAGATGGTGGGTGAGCTCCCTGAAAGCTAATCACATAACATTTCTCCAGTATGTTTGTTAAACCAATGTATGGATTGAAATAATAACAACGAATTCAAATAATTTAAAAGAAACAAATGGGTACCATCAAGTCAGTCAATAGTTGGAAATGACTTCCAGATCAATTTCTTTGGCACACTATTTTTTTTACTTCTCCTAGGGTCACCTTCATAACTTAACTGTTACAAGCACTTTTATTCTTTGACATAAAAATGTGTTTAAAATGGCTCATGTGTTAGATATAGAGAGCAAAAGGAGAAGATGACTTCCCTCAAAATCCCAAGGTCAGTACTGTTTGCCATCTGGGCATTCACCCCGCCAGGAAGGCTGTGTTGTGAACAGTTACCTCTCCCTAACCATGACTTGGCAAGCCAACATGCCCCCATTTTCAGAGGCTCACTTGGTGGTTAAGGGTGTCTGTGGATGTCATCATCTGAACAAGCTGAAGGTGATGATGAAAGCCTCAGGACTCCCCATTCCAGGGCTATGCCTGCTTGTTATGCTCCTTTAAAGCTCCACCGTCCCTCAGGACTAGCTTCTCACTGTCCTCCCCCTCAAGGCGTTTACATCAGAGATGATGGGGGAGCTTATCACCTTAAAGCCTATTTAGCTTATCTTATGTTGGAAGACAAGATTTGACGGTACCAGACATCAAAACATTTCTCTGGTCAACTCAAGCTGACCAGTACAGAATTATCTCTGATTCATTTTACATTTTAAACATTATCTGAAACATAACAAGGGGGAACAACATGACAATAGTCTGTGGAAAAGAAGCTCTGGGGTATAGGCTGATAAGAACTTTACCTTTTCTTATTCCTACCAGATTAGATAATCATGTAGAGAGCTGTGAAAAAAATAGCCTCTGTATTCAAGGACTATGCATGTTAGTCTTGATTATGTACAAATCTTAGCGAGAAGAAGGTGTGCTGGAGCCCAAAGTTTGAGGACATCAGTTTAGATTACATGTTAAGTGGAAAGAGAAGATCCACTTAAAGGTTTGCATTTTAATATACTCAGGATCCAGAAACTTCTCTTTGCAGGGCTCCTGATCCATTCATTCAGCAGAGATATCCCAGGTTAATTCAGAAAAACTACCTTACTGCCTTATTGGCTATCCAGTTTATTCCAGTTCTTCTTCCCTGGTGGGCTTCTGGATATGCATTCCTAATGCATTTCAATGCTGGGAGCAGTAGTGGTGCTGAAGCTTAGTCGTGTGCTGCCATTTATCCCATCCTTTTCTCTTTACTTCTGCTACATGGACTGTTTTCTCCTCCATCCCATAGAGAGAGACACAGCCCCATGCTTTGCATGGAGCCCAGTGCTGCTGGTAGGATGAGATCTGGTTTCCATCCCTATTTCTGCCACTAACAAGTGTGACTTTGGACAAGTACTTTTCCCTCTGCCAGCAGCCCACTTATCCAGCCACAGTAGAAGATTGGCTGATCCCTACGGAGTCTTTACAGCCCTAACATTCTAGGACTTAATGGGAACTGGAATTCTGGGTAACTGAGTGAGGTGGAACTACTGTTTGCCAACTGCTCTTCTCTTTGGCACTGAGCACCATGCCAGGCACTGCAGGGATGTACTTATATCAGAGGGCTCTCTCGGATACCACAGCACTCCCAGGCGGGCAGGGAGTAGGATGAGAAAAGCAGGTTTACAGACATCTCCCTCCAGGGCACAGCAGAACACACCATGTGCTATGAGCAAAGTACAAATGATTACAGGATCTGAAAGAAACAGGAATTGCATCTATTTACAAAAAGTCAGAACAGCACTTCATGGCATTTCAGATGAGTGTTGGCAGAGAGAATTCAAACAGGAAGCAGTGTGGTTTCCATAGAGACATTTACTGAGCAGGTATTTTGTGCCAACCACTGTTCTAAGCACTTTGCACATAGAAACTCATTGACTCCTCTCATTGTTTTGACACAGAAACTATGATTATTCCTATTCTGCATATAGAGGAACTGAGGCATAACCATCTAATTAATAGGCTTAGGCTCATACTATGAGCAAGTAGCAAATGACAAGTGCCAGGATTCAAACCCAGGCAATCTTGAATTTGCATCCAGTTTCAGCCTGGAGGCTCCACTGACTCTCACATATGGAAAGTCTCTGGAGCTGGAGATTGGAAAATGAAGGCCTAACTGCAAGATGAGCTTTGTGGCCCAGGGCAAGTCCTCTTGTGCCTTTGAATTTCCAGTTTCTTATCAGTGACAGAGCAGTGATAAGTACTTGCCTCATTGGGTTATGATTATTCAGCAAAACAGCAGGAATAAAAATGCTTTTTTAAGTGATATAGAGTCCTATATAATTTTAAATAATAGAGAAAAACAGAAAGAGCAATGTGAACAAAAGTTCAGAGGTAGTAAAGTGCAAGGCATATTTAGGCTTGTCCAGTGTGTTCTGTAAGTGTACCTGACAGGTCTGGTTAGGGTATCTTCCCCAGGGTTGCACCTTGAATGATTTCCATCCAGCCTGGTACTTCCTCTCATCTCTGATAGCTAGTCTAGGCCTTGACTTTGCTCTCTCAATGTGAAGAATGACAGATCTAGCTTATTTCCCTTGTGTTTTGTACTGTTGACACTCAGTCCAGATGCCAGTGTGATTCTCATTGGCAAGAGTTCAATGGCAGCCTTTGAACAGGAGGTCTAGGCCCTTAACCCATGGTACTCATATAAACATTGGCACATTAGTTTCAGCAGAATTAGTTCATGTAGGAGTGATGGTAACGGACAGTTAGAGTGAAGTAGAAACTTGTCTGCACAGAGAAATACACTCATCTCAGAAATGTTTATTCTGCAAGATGTGTCACCATGGTCTTCTCCATCCCAGGCAAAGTGATATCTTTAGATGGTGCCCACGTTACCATGGGGACTGATGGGGAAGGTGGAGAGAGCACACAGTGGTTAAATCCAAGGAAAGGGCAGTGGCTCAAGGGATACCCAGTGAGAAATATACTTGACTGGGGTCAGAAGACCTGACTTGGAGTGTCACCTTGCCTGATTTTTGGCTGATGGACCCTGGAAATGTCATTTTACCTCCCTGAGCTTCCATTTTCTATGAAATGGCACAATTGATAAAGATGCTCTCTAAAGCACCTTGGATTCTAAAAGCCTAAAAACGTGCAAGTTATTTTTAAGCAGAAACTTAACTATAGCTATTCTTAGGCTCCCAACTAGAAGCTACATCTGATTTTTCATTTCCTACTCCCTTGAAGAGGTAAAGTTTTCAGCCACATGTTGCTCTTATCTCTCTAGTGGCCAGATGATGCTGTTTACAAAACAACAGCAGAAACATCTCAATAGCATCTGTAGCAGTAGACACCATGGTAGCAAGAAACTGTGTGCTAAGAACACATTTTAAATGCATTTAATTCTCAAAGCAGCACCATTCTATTATTATTTCTGTAATACAGATGAGGAGACAAAGATTTCAGAGTTACTAATTAACTTGCCCAAGGGACAGATTGGGGAATTGAACTGAGTTTGTCCACTGTCAAACCCTGCGCTCTTAGCCACTCAGATAGCCAGCCAGGAAAGAACATAGGCACATGAACCTAAGTATCTCAGGTGTGGCTCTTGAAGCCTCCCTCCCTTGAAAAATGATCTCTAGGGCACCTGGGTGGCTCAGTCGGTAGAGTGTCCAGCTTTGGCTCAGGTCATGATCTCGCAGTTTGTGGGTTTGAGCCCCATATCAGGCTCTGTGCTGACAGCTAATTCATGAGCCTGGAGCCTGTCTTAGGATCCTGTGTCTCCCTCTCCTCTCTGACCCTACCTTGTTCATGCTGTCTCTCTCTCTCTCCCTCTCAAAAATAAACACAACATTAAAAAAATTTTTTTAAATAAAGAAAAATGATCTCTAAGGATTTCTTTATAGGGATCAGAGACTTAATTCCCCGGAAAAGAAGAAGGAAGTGACCAACTCCAGAGTAAGAGAACGAGATAAACAATCCTTGTGAACTCTGATGACACCAAAGAAGACAGGTTTGCAGTGGAAGAAAGAGGACCACAGGGACAAGAGTGGCAAATGGGGAAGGGCAGTTGCCTCCCTCATCTGCTCACTTATCTGAAAATTGTTCCACACAGGACTTCCCAACACCTCCTGGCTCAGTGACCCTGACCATGGGAAAGGTGCAAGGAAAAGTATACTGAAGGGGTGTCGCAGCTTACAGAACAAACAGGATGGCGAAGCCAGCTGTGTATACCAGCCTCCCCTAGCAAGCATCTGTTCCCAAGGCACTATTAAGTGTCAGGTCCACAGAAGAAACAGCTCCTGTACTTAAGGGAAGGGCTTATTATAAAAGATGGGAGACAAACCCAGGCATGGTTGGCATTAATACGAGACACTAAGTGTCAAAATGAGAGTCTGAACAACTTGTTCTGTGTGTAAAGGGAGGACCAGACACAATCAACTCTAGGACAACGCAGAGAAGTGCTAAGTGCACTAATGGAAATGTGAGGTAAGAGACACAGGAGGGATGGATTGATTCAGACAGGGGTTCTTGCAGGAGCGGTGGTGTTTGAATGGAATCTCGATGGATTGAAATGAGTGGAGAGGGTGGTAATGAACTTCTCCTCATCACAGGGGAATAGGTGTAAGGAAGGATGTGAGTTTGTCTGTTTGCTTTACTGAAGGCAGGATAGCTAAGACGTGGAGTTGAAGGCAGACTGACCTAGTTTTGATTCCCAGATCAGCCATGTCTGTGTGACCTTGAAACTTTGAAACCTTCACCTATAAATGGAGATGCTAATACCTTTCTCATGAGATTGTTGAGGGAAATAAAGAAATTAATGCACATGTTTAGTAATACAAATGTTTAGTAAATACTCAATAAGTGGTAGCTTTTACTCTGCATTACTGCTTCAGTGAACATTATCTAGCTCCTCTGGGTGACATCTGAGGCTAACCAGGCACTATTGGATATGTGATCACTTAAAAATTAACTAAATGCATCTACATATTCATTTGAATTTGCCTTTACTCCATTTGCATGTTCCCTTTTCCCAGATCCTTACAGAGCCAGTACCCTAGCCTGTTCTTGAATCAGTTTTGCTTTTTTGTTTCAGGTTGTTCTGGTTTTCTTGTCCATACAGTGGGCCAAAGTATTGGGTTTTGTTTTCTAGTTTCTTCTTCTTGCAGTATGGTACTGCACTGGGCACTCTTTAGTACTTTCAGATACAGGAGTAAATGCACAAGTTCATGACTATGGTCATGAGTCCCTTGAGCAGAGTCCCTGCCTGGTCAACTGCCCAAGTTTGTTCTGTCTTCTGTTCATTGCTTTGTAGCTGAGAATCATCAGAGAATATTGGAATTGTAGGGAACTGCCACCAAATGTTAGGCTTTACCAAGAACCTCGAGGCCAGGAGACTAAGAGCCTGGTCAAGTTTTTACACAGAGACAGGCAGGATAGGCCAGTACACTACACCCCTAGGTTGGGGACTCATAGGTCAGTATGTCCTGGATGGCTTCCCATGACCTTTGTGCCTTTGCTCTACAGACTTAGGGCCAAGGAGGCCAAAGATGTATTTCCTTCCTTCTCTCCGCCCTCCTTCCTGGCTTTGGGAAAAGCTGGAAGCAGCAGCCCTCCTAGGGCTGCATGTGCAGCTCCTGGTACCACAGGGCATCCTCAGAACACCCGTCAGAGCACCGTGTACTGACTCGGGGCCTTCACCACTTGGAGCCCAGCTGACAGCCAGGGATCTGAGAAGATATAAAACACTTTAAACTGCCTCAGCATTGAAGAAATGAGGGGGCAGGTAGGAAATGTCTGTGATGACTGATATTGTAGAGTTGATAAAAATGAGGAGATTCTAAGTAAGGCTTTCTTTCTCCTGTTCTCCTGAGACCAAGGATGCAAATAATTCCAATCTCACATAACAGCTCCAACTGTTTGGTGCTGGTGCTGTTGGGAAGATTGTGAAGCCGCACCTGGGCTGCATGGGACACAACACTGGCATATGGCAGCACGGCATCATATGTGATACATTATGGGGAAATAAGACCCAAGGCCCCTGCTTTTAAAAGGACATTTTAATGCAATGAGGGAGACAGATTCATGAACCACTAGTAAAAACTGTACAAGAGAAAATGAAATAAATTCTGCAGTACAAGTACAATTTCTATACATTCAGAGGAATGGGCAGTTCTTTCTCCAGAGGGAAAACAGGGTAGACAGTGTCCCCGTATCCTAGCACTGTATCCCATGGAGCCCAGATACGGCTTCAGAATCCTCCTCAAGCTAGTCACCAGCACCATATAGAGCTATTATGTGAGATTAAAAGTGTTTATATTCTTGGTCTCAAGAGAGCAGGAAAAGAAAGGTCTTAGAGTTTCCTCATTCTTATCAACTCTCTACCATGTCAGTCATTATAGACATTTCCTACCTGCCTTCTGATATTCCTTAAAATGGATCACATATGACATGTTGAATTAGTAAGTTAATTACAGTGAATGTCATGATGTTAGATGTATTAAAAGGTGATTTAGCATAATAGTAAGAACTCACATTGTGGAATCAGACATTCATTAGGTTTGAATTCTAGCTCTGCCATTATTGGTTCTATGACGTCCATCTTCCTCAGTCTTTCTTTTATAAAATAATAGTAATAATAATAATAATGGCATATACCCTCTAGGGTTGCTACAGAGATTAAAAGAGTTAATGAATATAAAAGATTGTATATTTCCTAGCATCACAGGGCTCAATATATGCAAGCAGTTATCAGTAATACCAGAAACTATCATCATCATCACCATTTGTTGCCACTGTTATTATGCTGGTAACCAGAATGCCCAAATCCTAAATCAGTCCCTCTTTCCTTAGATATAAAAGGGAAATATGTATCTGGAAGACTCATGGAAGCTTCTTCCCTCAAGGGTCTCACCTGATCTCAGCTCTCTGGATCTCAACACTATGGGGACCAGAAAAGACCAACCCATGGCAGTATGGATGGCAGGGGAAGATTTTTCCCCAATGTCTCATATCAGGCAGATCCAAGCTTTCTATCTAAGAGCTACAAAAAGGAGGTCCCTTGTATTCATACTCAAAGCAACTTCAGGCCTCACAACAACCTAAAGACACAAACCCAGCTGAGATTCCATGGCCCTAGCACCACAGCCCATAACTGGCCTTGCCACCTGCTTACCTGTCATGGAAGAGGCACTGGGAAGGGGGTCATCCTAAAGCAACAAGTGGCCTCAGGTGGGAGGGCAAGCAGTAGCATGGCAGTGGTGGTGGTTGTATGGTGTGTGGATATGAGGGAGGTTGATTGTGTAATGCTCTAAGGTATGTGTAGAATATATGAAGGAAACCATAATTTGAAATATAGAAATGGTTACTGGTAATGTGATTAGTGGGAGCAGAGTTTGGACCTGCAAATGATCATGCTTGTATAATTCATGCCTATCCTCTTACAGTTTAGAAAGCCAAAGTTCTCAGGGCACCTGAGTGGCTCAGTTGGTTAAGCTTCTGACTTCGGCTCAGGTCATGATCTCACATTCATGGGTTCAAGACTCATGTCGGGCTCTGTGCTGACAGCTCAGAGCCTGGAATCTGCTTCCGATTCTGTGTCTCCCTCTCTCTCTGCCCCTCCCTGCTCATGTTTTGTCTCTCTCTCTGTATCAAAAATAAATAAAACATTAAAAATAAATAAATAAATAAAATAATAAAAAATAATGTGTAAATAAAAGAAATAAGAAGATAAATAAGAATAAATAAATAGAATAAATAAATACATAAAATATAAATAAAAATAAAAAAGAAATAAACTTAAAAAATAAGAAAAAATAAATAAAAGAAAAGTAAAAGAAAACCAAAGTTCTCACTTAAGGGAGATATAGTCCATTTTACATGGGGAACAAAGGAAAATGAAAATTTAAACTTTCTTACTGTCTAGAGCCCATTGGAACAGGCAGAGTGAAATTCTTCTAGGAACTCAGCTGCCTCGATGATGACACTTTGCTAAGGACAAAAGGCAAGTTTATCCCAAATTCCCAGCATTCTATATGTCTATTTTAACATATAAAAATTCCTTTGGAAACTTCCTTTATCTCAACCCTCCTCCCCCCGCCTCAACCTAAGATATATGTTGGCAATCATTCTTGAATATTATGGCCCCTGATATACATCTGAAGGCTGGTTTTTTTTTTCTTAAAATAAATAACATTTTCCTAACAGCATCTAGCCCTACAAGGTCCTGGAAACCTTGTTTCCAAAATACCTTAGAGACTTACACTATCCCTAACCTTCTCCCAACCTGAAGGTTTATAATTGGTCACTGGTCACAATCCCAGTGCAGCTGTTTCTGCCCACGGGTCCTATCCCCATGCTTTAATAAGACCACCTTTTTGTACCAAAGGTGTCTCAAGAATCCTTTGTTGGCCATTGGCTCTAAACCTCAACAGTTCAAAGCACATCACATTCACCTAGTGATTCATTTATTTGACACTGGTTATACTTCTCAATGCTATGCATTGGGCAGGCGTGCTGAGAAAAGGAGAAAGAGGTCCTGCCCTCAAAGCTTACAGCCTTAAATTAAGAGGAACAGATTATTAACAAGCCAACAATCAGTTAGATGCAGTGAAATCTCTCATAATCAAGTTCCGTTCAACCATCTCTTTGGCTTGACCTGCATTCCCAATTTTCCCTGTAAACACTTCTGCTGAACCTCTTGGAAGCCCCTGGTCAGTAGCCTCTTCTCTGACCAGCCCATCTATTTCTGTCCACATCAGCTTTGTTGGAGATATGCTTGGAATCAATTCTGTTGTTTCTGAGCCTATTTATACTTCTGTGTTTTTATTATATTGGGACTTTGTAACTGAAAAGCATATAAACAGGTAAAATATGAGTGCAAAATGAAGTTGTCTTATTTCTCTGGAAACTAAATGAAATACTTTTGAAAGTCTCAAAGATGAATCACCAAAAACATTGTAATGTTAGGTGTAGGCGAGACAACTATAAAAATGGAGGGGGGGACAAATTCTGAACTTACATTTATTTTATAAATGTCTTCAAGTTTGCACTGTATCAAAAACTTGGTAAATACATGGGCACTTAGGTGTTTTAAGCTAAAAGAAAATACCTGCTATGAATCATTTTTTGTGATTCTCCTTTTTAATCATCTTTCACAAATAATCTAATTGCAGCCCCTATTGCATCAGATAAAAAGACTTCTACTATAATTACAATTTGAGTAAAGTGCCGTGAAGGAGACAAATCAAATGCTGTGACAGAAAACAGTGGGTAACCTACTTAGGGCTGTCCCTGAAGGACTGGAAGAAGCCAACCAAGTGGGCATGGAAGAGAAAGTCCTAGCTAGTGCGAGTAGCATGATGGAGGACTTGCTGTGTTCTAGGAGCTGAAGCAGTTGATGAGGGACAGGGAAATGATGAATGAAGTTGTTTAGATCAGCAGGACTGACAATAACAGACCCTTAGAGATCATGCAAAGCAGTCAAGACTTTATTCAAAGCATGATGAGAAAGCTCAGAAGAGCTCAGAACCATGGTGTTAGGACAAGATCTGATTTCCATTTTCAAAAGAACATTCTAACTGCTTTGTGAAGAATGGATGAGGGTGGGTAAAAAGAAGTGGGCAAGAAGGAGGCAAGGATAAAGAAAAGTGATGAAGGGAGTGATAAAGTGTAATAAGTATGCATGATGAATAGTGACTGAGGCGTTTGCCAAGGTAGTAGTGAGGACAGAAGTGGGAGAGGTCAATACATTTGGGATATCTCTGGAAGGACTTATGTCATATTTTCTTTAGCAACATGATTTTCTTTTTCTAGTTTGATATTTCTTGGCTCTGCTCCTCAGAGAAAGCCTCCTAACCCTTGGAAGTCCATGGAAATAAAGGGAATAATAATATCCTGTCCAGTCCACCTCTTACTTGGTTGTATAATTAGAATAAAATGATGGCTTACGTGTATAGTACACTTTGTAGTGATTTTAGAACTTCGGTAAACTCACAGTAGGTAAGGCAGGTGTCATTGCTCTCACTTCACAGGTAAGCAAACCAACAAACAGTTACAGAGAATCTACTATAACAAGACCAGGGCCAGGCTCTGAGACTTTGCAAAAACAAATTACACCTAGCCCTGCCCTGCCATAAACAAGCTCATAGTCTTGTGAAGCAGACAGACATGAAAATGTTAAATTATGGAATATCAAGTACTAAGCAAATACATTAAAAACTCAGAGAAGAAAGTAGTTTTTTCTGGAATTGTTAGAAGACTTCCCACCAGAATCAACATTTGAGTGGGGTGTTGAAGTATGTATACAAGTGTGTGTATTCCAGGTGTGGAGGAGCGTGTTTGAGGAATGAGGGAGGAGGATACCTGAAAGGAAATGCTTTGCTGTGTTGAACAGTGTGTTTGGGTCTCTAGTATTCAGTGGACTATTAGGAAATGAGGCAGGGCGGGGGCCGAACCAGGGCCAGGCCAGTGAAGCTCTCCCGCATGGAGCTCTGGGGGTGCATAATGCCAAAGCAGGAAAGCTAGTATAGTAGCTTCATAGTCATGCTTTCCTCAAATGCTCACACTGATTCCCCATATGTGTACCTGTGCCTTCTAATCTTTCCTTCCTCACTTGCTGTTTTCCCCCAAGATTAGCTTGAATCTCAGCCTTTCCCCCACACGCCCACTCCTAGAACTCTTAATTTTAGTGGGGACAGACAAAGAGAACACCCCAGGATAGTGAGAAATGCTTTTATTCTCAGAATTTCTTCCAGAATTCAAGCCGCCTGTACTGTTTTTTGGCAGCAGCTGTTTCATCCTGTGTTTTGAGAAACCTTACAAAGTGATTCAAATTTTGGTACAAAGGGAACTAAGTATCAGGAGCTGGGGGTGAGTGTCTCTACAGAGAAGCAGCTGGGCTTTTGTTAAAGAGTCTCGGTGGAAAATGTCTTGGAGACCTGAGTTGCAGTCCCTAGGCTGGACAACATGCCTTTGTGCCTCACCTCTCCCACCTGGAAAATAAGGAAGTTTGTACTTGCAGGGGTGGAAGATTGTTAGAGCTAATTGAATCTCACTTCTCTTGCAAATGAGCAAATCAACTCCAAAGAGAGGAAATAATTTGCCTACAGTCATATAGAGAACCAGAAGCTTGTTTGGTCATTCATTCATTTATTCATTCCGTTCAGCAAAAATGTTTCAGTGCCTCCCATGTGCCAGGCACTGTGTAGATGCTAGGACTATAGTGGTAGATAAAATAGTCATAATCCCTGCCCTATCAGGGGAAATGAAATTACACAAATAAAAAATTAAATAAGATAATTAAAGACAGAAATAAGCTGTGATGGAAGTAAGGCACTGCCATAGAGAACAAAAAAGCAGGACTCTCTGAAGAGAAAACATGAGAATAGAGACCTAAGGAATGAGGAGCCAGGCGTTTAAAGACAGTGGAAGAGCTTCCCACAGGAGAACAGCAGGTGCAAAAGCCCCAAGGTAGGAAAGTTTGGACTGTCTTGAAAGGTAAAAGAAAGGCCAGTGTGAAACTGAGGCGGGGTAGCATGGCCTGGGAGCAGAGACTGGATAGGTAGCAGGGGGCTGAACTTGGAGCCTTAGATTTCAAGTGCCCTCACTGGTAGACTCTTGATTGTTTTTCACACCCCTGTTGGAAAGGAGAGGCAAGTTTATGTTCATAGCAACAGTCTATTATTGGCTGAGCATTTGTTTTAAATGAGGTCTCAGTACGCTTTGCTAAGACCATGCATTAGAAGAACAGAAGGAAAAAAAAAATTTAGCTTTTCTATATCTAACTCTCCACTTGCTTAGTGTTTGGCTCAAGAAATCAAGGCAGAGGTCAGGAATGAAGTCAGGTATCAGACAAAGTGAAAGTTGGTTTCTGGTGGTATCATATGGTTTTGAGATCTGAAACTGTCTTCTGTAGCCTCATTCTTGTTCATTTGCCTCCTCAGTGAATACACCCTAGCTGGAAAATGAATTTCACTGACTTTAGGGTACCCTTGGGCTGTCATCTACAGATGTTGCTAGAACTTTGCCTTGACTGATGGGTGCCAGTCAGGTTCATGGGTGTGCATTGCACTGTAGACTTGCTTCTTGGCTTAGATAAATCCATTTATATGCATGATTTTCATAGGAAAAGAATAGCAAATAAGAAACAAAATACTTTTTTTCTCCCACTCACCCAAGAAACACAATCAAGATAGCCAAAGGGAGAGTCTGGCTTCACCTCATAAATGATTTATCTGGTGTGCCTTGCAGTCATGGTTCATTCATAAACCAGCAGAAGTTGCTTTATGATGGGGAAAGAGGAGATATTGAGTGGTGGGTGAGCCCAAGGCAGAGGAGGCTATGATGCTAATCTCTCCCACAACCCGTTCCCTTTTGTTGGTATCCTTGCTTTTATTCATTCTGCTCTGGCTGTTTACTGTGCTCGTTCCCAGAGGCTGCCCAGAGGCAGAGCTAAGCACATGTAGTTCCTACCCGGACTCTTCCACAACCCCACCTCCCACACACAAATGAGGTGCTCTCTCCCCAGCCCTGGATTGCAACCTTATCCTCAGCCCTGGAACCCAACCCAAGAATATGCCCTGCATGTCCTTATCTTCAAATCCAGTCCTCACCTTGTCCAAACAGAGCCTTCACTGCAGCCCCTCACCCAGTAACCCTGACTCAGCCCCCACATGCAGCCAAGCCTTGGCCAAGCCATCCACAATGTCGTGAGCCCTCAGGTACACAACCAGTGTACTCAAAGTGCCTGCCTCTCAGGGCTGGGGTTTCTCCCACCTCAGTATAGTCTGTAGCTATAAAGCAGTGTTCCAGCCTTCTCTAACCCAAAGCTGGCCAGTGCATAGGAGAGGAAGCCTAGAGCCCAGAACCACCTCATCTGCTTGCCATATTGCCATCTGTATGTTGAACACTTCAGCTGGAGTCTGCCTGTGAGCTTTGAGGCCCCACTAGCTCTTGCACAGAAGTCAGCGAACATTGGCCTTCAGTCAGATTGGGACATCATCAGTTGACCTCAGCCCTCTCCTTTTGCTTGCCCTCCCACAGTGTGAATAACCACAGTCACCACAGAAGAACCACAAGATGTGAAAAAGAAAGGTGGGCTGTCACGTATTTCTGTCATTCCTCAGCTGTGTGATTCTTGGCTCCTCGTTCATCCATGGGCTCAAGGGTCATCATTCCTGCCCTCCTTACCTTACTGGATATTCACAAGAGAAAATGGATGTGAGAGATTTAAGAATTATGCAATACACTCTGAGTTATGATGATCTCTCCCCAGATTTTGCCAGCATTCCATCCTACTTGCTATCCAGTAGCAGAATAGCATGGAGTAGGAGCTGGCACACTACAACTCATAGGCCCAATCTAGCCCATTGCCTGTATTTGTTAATAAGGCTTTATGGTGTAACAAGATTTTATACTCACTAGTTTACACTTTGTCTTTGGCTGCTTCTTGTGCCATACAAGCAGCACAGACTGGTTGCAACAGAGACCACGTAGCCCACAAAACCTAAGATATTTTCCATTTGGTCCTTTGCGGAAAAAGTTGTTGGTACATGGCAGAGAGGGTCAGAGCAATGGCTCTGAAATCTGAATACCCATGTATAGATTCTGAATCTTCTATTTAATGTGATCTTGGACAAGTTGCTTAGCTCTATAAAGTGGGATAATAACCATTTCCCTACTCCATACTATCAAATTAGTAATAAATGAGTAATTCATATAAAGTACTTAGCATAGTACCTGGAATACAGTAAGTGCTCAGTGTTGGCTGGTAGTATCACCCAGGGAATGAAAGCTCTGCTTTGTGTTACCAGACCTTCAGGGGCAGAACAGCATAGCTCAAGGCACAGGCCATGGAGTGGAACAGACCTGGATTCATATCCCAGCTCTGTCAGCACAGGCATGATGTGTGGAAGATTAATTAATCCCCCTGAACTTCAGCCTCCTTATGCATGAAATAGAAAAAAAGTTACTAGGATGCTGTGAGGATTGAATGATAAAATGCAGGTGAGGTGCCTAAAACAGAATTAGGCACTAAATAAACACTGAGTAGCAATAGTAAATACTCAACTATAATAATCAGAAGAACAGTATTTTTCACATATAGTACCAGGCACCGAGAATAAATAAATAGGTAGTGGGAAGTTTCCAGTATGCTGACATCATGTGAGGTAAGAGTGTCTCCTTACAAGTGAGTGGTGATGCCCTTGACACCAGGTTTTGCACATTCTAAACACATGCAGATTAAGAAGATTCTAAAGTGGAGTTAGTCACTCAGCTATCTATCAGGAGCTTTTTCTCAAGGCCAAAAGGCCCTAAAGACCAGTTACCTTTTTAGCACTAATAATCTATGATCCTGTGATTGTTCTTGGATCAAGTGATGGGTCAGGAAGGAGAACATATACACATACACTTGCGCGCGCGCGCGCACACACACACACACACACACACACACACACACACATACACACACACATATGCCATTATCGGAAATATCTCTGAAAGATCCTCTTCGCATAATACTACCTGGGTCCATATTAATGCTAAGCAGTTTGTTGTGCAAGATGAAAATGCTCTCATTTTTAATCAATTTGATGTCCTAAGGGTTGAGTTATGTAATGGGATATAAACCTTCCTGTCTAGGGAGCACTAGCTAAGGAGACTGCATGTCGTAGGTGAAATGCATTAAAGTTGGCTTGGTTCTGGATACCAGCCTAAAAGTACAGCTCCCATTCTCTTTTGGCCTAAGGTAACAGGGAGTGATGGAGTTCAGTAGGCTGAAGCATGGCAGAAAGGAGGGGATCTTATACATCCGACAAGCTTATGGTTACTAGAAGGTCAACCTAATTTGGAAGACTGTGAGACAAGTCACATCACCAAGCATTTATGTTTATTCCCTACCCAACTCTGTAGAAGGTACTGCTCATTGTACCTATCAAGCAAAATGATGAAGTTGGAGGGCCTTCAACTCCAAGGCAACTTATACCTCAATTGTCAGTGAAAAGATATAAAGTGAGTTGATAATATAAAAGAAAAATATTGAGTGCAAACCAATTCAAGTAAAGACTTGGAAGCAAGATGACATCGACTGTCAAGAATAGACTCTGTTGATTAATATAAGCAAATGATTTACATTTACTCATTCTTTCCTTTACTTATACAGCAAAAATATTGTGTAGTCATTGTGTGATGCTGTCTAGGGATTGTAAAGAATAATATAAGTTTTATGAAGGCAGAGGTATCATCTGTCTTATTTACTACTCTATTCCACAGTATCTAACCCATAGGAGACAGGTAACAATAACTAAATTTTATATAGCTACTTGCCTAACCTTGGTATTTAGATGTATGTGACATTCACAGAGCTCCTAACGTAGTCTTGGACTTTGACATAAAATGGCAGCAAAGAAAAGTTAATAGACATCTGCTGGTTTGGTGTGCCCCCATCCATTTCCTCTCTGTTCACAACACCTTCATTTCCCTTTGGCTGCCATCTTAGTAAGACAGTTAATTGTTCTGCCTTCCCTTGACCAAGGGATAATCCAGGTCCTGAGCAAGGCCAGTCTTGAACTGTATGGATCAGTTATCACACATAGCTAGAGCAGTAATAAAAACTGAAGAGATTGTACATGAGACCCCAGATTTCCAAACTTCTGTAATGTCTAACTTCCTAATGCCCAGTATTTTTTTTTTTGCTGAGGGTCCATCATATCCTTATAGAAAACTTCTTTTTGTCTCACATTAGTCTATGTTGATTTCTTTTCTTACAATCAAAGAATGTAAAGTAATAAAGCATGGGTGATGATTAAAAAAAGATAAAGAGCACAAATTTTTCTATGGACATTTAAAAGAATGAGACCTTTAGACTATAGTTAAGAATGGGGGCATAAGAACTTCATGGAGGAGGTAGAATTTGAGCTAAACCTTTAAAGAAGGGAATATATATGGAGAGGAAAAAGGCAGGAGGCAGGAGGGCTTTTCATGCTGGAGCAAGAACATGAACAAATGGCCCAGAACCTAAAGCAAGCCTAGAAACATCTAAGGAACAGCAGCATCTACACTAGAACCCAATGAACTCGCTTGATTACCCACATTGGTTATCCGGGTCCCATCACACCTAAGTCAGAAGATTTTGCCTTTCCCATTTTCCACAGAGTCAGAACCACCTTACCCTCCATGGTGTTTCTTCTTCATTGATTTAAACTTTAAGTTGGAACTGAAAGGTCTGGTAAGTCAGCTAGAATTGACCTTCAGACTAAGGTGATATTCTAGAGCTCCAGAGGTACCCAAGTCACACATGAGGTACCATAATCCTTAGAGGGGCATCAAGTTTACTCAGAGCTGTAGGATGTTTTCCTTCATGCTCATCTCTACTGTTTTCCTCTTTTCTGCTGTGCTGCATCTACACTGGCCATCTTTCTGTGTCTCAAGCTCACCAATCTTTTCCTGAGCCTTTTAAGAGCCTTTGTACTTTCTGTTGCTTCTGCCTGAAACTATTTCCCTAGCCCGTTGCCTGGCCAGCTCCGTCTTATGGTTCATTCCTCAGCTCCACTGTTTGTGCCAGAGAGAGCGTAACCACTTCTCTAAAGTCGCCCTCTCACTCCCATGTCATTTTCTTCATAACCCATACTGTATCCAAAGTAATCCCATTGACTGTGTATCATTTCTACCCCTTATCTAGAACCTGAGCTTCATGGTAGCAGGGTATTATCTTCTTATCCAATGTTGTATTCCCTGGCACCATCGTGCTGCCTAACACGCATTACATGTTCAGTAAACTTCTATTGGACGGGTAGATGGTGGAGAGATAGAAGAAAGATGGAGAGAAAGAAGAGAATATTCATATCTGTAGAAGTACACACCTCCAATGAGTATTAAAGTTTTATTAGAGGTCTTCTACCAAAATAAAACCAAAAGAAAATTTGAGAAACACTGATTGAATGTGAACTCCATTGCTTAGGAATGGGGAATGGGACCCCAGAGAGGGGAAGGGGCTTATTCATGGTCCCAGATTTGCTTCTTTGCATTTACTTTTCCAGAACCAAGTTGGATACCTGAAGAGTCTGTCTGTTTGTCCTGTCCCCTGCTCCTGGTTTCATGTGTCAGTTACAAAATGGCTCTAATTCCAGAACCAAGGGGCCCAGCCTTTACCTAATTCTTACCCTCATATACAGTGACACATCTCATTGGCTTTCAGTGCCTGGTAATTAATACTCATATTTCCTAATAAATATACAAACTGGGCAGAGGAGGATGGCTGCCATGTCCCAACTGGGCTCTAGGCCAACATAAAGAGAGGTCCCTGTGAAGCTGAGATGAATCCAAAGCCAAAGTAAAATGCAACATTGACACATGACACAGAGACTTAACTTCTCCAGTCCTGAAAATGTCTTTGGCAATGTGGTCCCTACTTCCCTCTGACTCTGTGCCACATCCCTACCCCCGTTGTACTGGCTTTTCTGGGATTTCTTTCAGGTCTCCTCCTCTCTTTCACCTCACTGCCTTTGGATAAACTGGCACCTCTACCTGGATATCAACACAAGGTACTTAGTACCATGCCTGGCCACGAGTACATGCTCAGTAAACACTGACCATCATAGTAGTTATGACCATTTATTCTATGACTGAGCCCCTTTTTACTCTTTCAAAATATCCTTTCTTTCCCTTGATGTAAAACTTTGTTCACCTCTGTGCAATGTGGACATGCAGAAAGCATGTCTCTCTTGTATCAACACTGTATCCCAATTTTCTGGGAATATTAGTTTTTGGTGCTCAATAAATATTTGTTGAATTTAGCAAATGGATAATAAGGTTTTATCTATTAAATAACAGGGAAGCCCTGGAAATGTCTCAGAATCCCTAATAACTGTGATGTTGTATAGATGGGATGGGAGCAATTTATATCAATTATGGTAACTCATTGCATGTCAGTATCTGATCTTGGATGCAAGACAGTATAAGGGGATGGAGATGCATTCTCATTGTCCTCTGAGTGACAGAAATAAAACACATCTGACATCACAAGGTTAGAGTCAGATCAAGAATGCCATTCCCTCCAATAAGGATAAAATTATTTAAGGAGGAGGATGAATATCTAAAGGCCCTCCCCCCCACCCCCTGCATCTACTTTCTGTCTTCCTCCCTCCCTCTATCAAACTGTCCTGTCATCTCATTATCCACTATTTACAATGAGGCTGCCACATTTCCAGGGACTGAAGCCAGGAGGCAAGGAGAAATGTCTGTCGGTGTGAGAAGCCGTAAATGAAGTGACAATACAAAGGAGTTGCTGATACAGGAGTTCCCTCCCTGGGCGAGAGCTGTCAGGTCAATGCCCAGGGCTGGGGGATTTATTGATACTAAGTGGATGGTGCCTTAACCAGGAATGATTATCAGAGGTTTGAGTGAACCGCGGATGGAACTGGACAGCCTGTGCTGTGCGTGGGCTTTCCTGCCCTTGCCGGCCCTGCCCTCCTACCTCCCCAGGAGGGAATTCCTGGCCTCATTTTTTACTCGCGCTGATTGTTGCACACATTCTGCTGCTGAATCTCTTGGAGGCAGGGACCGTGGAATCTGACACTCTGGCCGTGTTCCCTGAATGTACTGTGTCTTCTCTCTTTGCTGGGTTTTTGCTGTTGCTGTTTCTTCTACCTGAATTATTTTTAAAATATATTTTTTTCTTAATTTGAAAAAAGGTGACAACGTTACATTATTTTTAGGTGTGCAATAGAGTGATTCAACTTCTCTATACGTTATGCTGTGCTCACTGCAAGTATAGCTACCATCTGTCACCGCACAACACTGCTACAATACCATTGACTATATTCCTTGTGCTGGGCCTTTCATCCCCAGATACGCTTCATATGTGTGCAACTGCATCATACTCCCTCTCTGGGCTGATTCCTGCTTATCTGGCAGTGTCCACGCTGGCCCATCCTCCTGGAAGCCTTCTCTGAGGTCCCCAAAGGCTGGAGTTAGGTGTCCCTTCCTGAGCCCCAGAATCATCCCCGCCACAGCACTTATACTGAAGTGTTACCACCTACTAAGTTGTCAGGCTCTCCCGCTGTCAAGATGACAGTCCTTGAGGTCAGGGCTTACTTTGTTTTCCACTGCATCTCCAGTACCTGCTGAGTGGTGGACGTTAGATGTCAAGTGGTAGATGGGTGAGTGGCTGGACTGACGGATGGGCCAAAAGAAGAACAGATATGTGTATATATGTTTTGCCATCAAACACACCACCAGTTATTTTTGTTTTATTTTAATATCAATAGACCTTAATGAAGTAATGTACCTTTATGTGATATCAGAAAAAGGCAGTATGAGGATTTTCTAGACACTGAAGGTGAGTCATGCACCAAGACTGTTTTTTACCAAAATTTCTGGAGACAGAGGGAGGCATATCACCGAGGTAAAGAACTCAAGCCCTGTGCTCACCCTGATGGAGTTGAGATCACAGCTGTGCCTGGCATGGGTCCTGGACCTCACTCTTCCAATTGTAACCTACCTCATAGGCTGAAGGCAGCCAGTGGAAGGGACTGTCCTTGCAAGTGCTCAAGTGTCTGCTCCTCATTATTGCTATCAGAAGCATTTTATACACCACTGCAGTCTTGAGTGGAGGGTTCCACATGCAGTTCAGCCTGCTCTGATTCAACATCAGTGGAGATTTGCTGCCGCTTCAGAATGTTCCCATCTCCTCCTTCTGCCTGCGGTACCTGACTTGCTGTCTCCACCTCCAGCCCCCTTTCTGATTATCCCTCCCCCACCTACTCTCTGCTGGGTAACCAACTCATACAGCAGGTTAAAACTGCATCTTACACAGAACTCAAGACTCTGGATGCGCGTCTAGATTTAGTGCTAGGGGTTTGTTACAATCTGATCCAAGAACTGAGAGTCTTTAACTGCTTCTGGGGGTTGAAAAAGTGCACTGGAGGTTGCTAAAAGTTTGACCAGCAAATAACTAAAGTCTTGTCAATCAGTAAACATGTTTGAATGAATTAGACTAGAATCTAGGATGCTGGAGCCTGAAGAGATGTTACATATTACAGAGTTCAAACCCTCATCTTACAGATGGGAAAACTGAAGCCCAGGAAAAACATGGGATTTGTTCAAGGTCACAAGAGTAATATGTTATGATAAAACCAAAAAGAGACTCCTTCAGGTCTTCTGGCATCTAGTTTAGTACTTTTTCTCATAAGGCTTCTTTATCTCTTTTGATTGAATATGTACTATAACAGATTCAAAGAAATGCCCTATAATGACTAATTATATTTTTTGATATTTAGCCAATGACTGCATTCTCCTAGGCCTAGGGCCTACAGAGTACTCTCTCTCTCTCTCTCTGTCTCTGTCTCTGTCTCTCTCTCTCTCTCTCTCTCTGCCTGTATCTGTCTCTGTCTCTTTCTCTCAATCTACCTTTCTTTCCATCTCTCTGTCTCTGTCTTTCTCTCTCTCTCTCTCTCACGCACTTTCTCTCTCTCCCTCTCTCTCTCGCTCTTTCTCTCTCTCTCTCTCTCTCTCTCTCTCTCTCTCTCTCTCTCTCTCTCTGTGGCTGTGCCTGGCTGAGATGAGGAACTAGCTTGAAGTTCAGGTGCCAAGCAGCCTTGAGGGCCAGGGTCCAATCAGATAAATCCAGGCCAGGCTACCTCCAAGCCATGTCTTTTAGGGAGCAGTGGGTAAGTGTACCCTCTTAGCCTTAGAGGATAAAGCACTCAGTTTAAGAGAAGATAAATTTGAAAAAGGAAAATAGGGAGATTAATTTGAGGAGGGAAACTCCCAGCCTCTTGTGTATATAAGAATTTGCCCACGTGCACCTACTCTTATTTCTTACACCTCCATCTCCTCCTTTGCATCTAAATTCTATCAAGAAACACCAGTCATGAGGGCCCCAGAGGCTCAACTAAAGGTGTGAATCCAAGCGGGTGACATGAGGGAATAGATCTGGAACATAAGATTGATATCCCACAGGATAATATTTCATTGCAGCAGGAGGAGAAGAAATCCTAAAAATACCATATAGAGCATATTATAATATTTTAACAGGTTTATGTGCTCCCTCTATACATTTCACTCAGTAAGATGGATTGTGCTTTTTGACAAATCTATATTTAACAGAGGGAGAATAATACACAATGTATGCTTCCTGGTGGAGAAATTCATATTTATGGAAATCTTGATTCTGGCAATTACAATAGATATTTAAAGACAGTGCCTATTGTCTGCTGTGAACAGATAGAATGTCCTCATTAGGGTGAAAGAAAAAATAGTATGAGTGGGAAAGAATGAATAGAGGGGCAGAAGGTCCAGAGTGATCCAAAAGTCATCTCTGTTTGGGCCCAGCCCCTCCTTGTACCCTACTGCAGGTCATGTGGACCCTCTCATCAAGCATTCATCATTCATTCATTCATCCAACAAATACTTATTAAATCTTTCCCTGTTCCAGGCACTCTGCCGGCTCTGGGACACAAGGCAGACCCCTGTTTTCAGGGATTAACATTGACCCAAGTGGCCACAAATAAACAAGCAAAGAAAACAGAAGTGATTTCCAATCTGAGAAATAAGGCAGGGTGCTGTGACAAAGACACAGGTATGAGGAGGCTGGGGTCACTACTGAGAAGAAATGATGAAGGAAGGCCCATTCAAGGGGGTGAGATTTGACCCAAAATACAACTGTAGAAAAGGAGTGATCTTTGCAAAGAGGTAAGGGAAGAGCCCTGCCAATGGGGGAAGGGAGCGGCTGCTGCTGAGTCTTAGGGCAGAGTGAGCTCAGAGCCCCAAGGAATAGAACCAAGGCCTGGGTGGCTAGAGCAGGGAGCAGGAAGAGGGGTATAAGGTGGGAGGGGATGGAGGGGCCAGTTGTTCAGGCTCTGAGTTACAGCCAGATGTTTCCTGTTTGCAATGGGAAGTCTCAAAACTTTGAGAGGTTTTACACAAGGAAGGGAAATTGTATTTTGTTTGTTTTGGTTTGTTTTTGTTTTTGTTAATTAAAAAGATACCTCTTGTTTTGGAGTGGAGAAGGGATTTACTGCTGAAAACTAAATATCATAAGCCTAGAGTCCATGAGAACTCCCTTCAGATACCACGAGGACTGTAGAATGGGTTAATAGCAGATATTTCATGAGGCTCTGGTCTCAAAGAGTCATTAGGCAGGGGACTGGGCACGTTGAGAGGTAGTGAGTGCCCAGTAACTGCAGGTATGCAAGCAGATGTTAATGTGTACCTGCTTGGTTTCCTGTAGACAGACAGTATGCTGGTTTTCAGTGGGGATCAGACAGATGACTTTTACAGTTCAGTTGCAATCTTTAAAAAATGAACTTTCAAGCCTATTAGCTCCACAGATTGAATGGGAACTAAGACTCTCAATAGGTAACTGGGTACTGGTGGTGAGTTGCATTCTTTAGTGCAGCATGGACCAGAGGATCTTCAATAACATGTTAAAAGTATTCACCAACAAAGGATCCTGGGGACATACAGACTTGACAAGATCTGAGTTAAAGTTGAACAGGATACCTCACACTCTTTTATGTAACTAGTATGCAGCTTGCACCTCCAAGATGCGGACAAGGTATGCACCAGTTCCCAAATGTTCTTGAGCAAAGATGTCTTTTCTTTTTTAAGAAGAATTTTATTGAATAATTTCATGGAACAAATTTGGGTGATGGTTATACAGCATAATTTGAGACCCCACATATAAGGTAATGTGGGGTCATGGAAGCAGGTGATGTGCTAAAGAGAATAAAAGATCTAAGAGCATTAGCTTTTCATCTTAAAAAGCAAAACCTGATAATGCCAAAGTTCTAGGGTTATGATAAAAACTAGATAGACTAATAGAGGTGACAAGATGGCAAAGTGCCCTAAAATACTGTTACTGTGATTGAGGATGACTCAGCTGCCTCACCATCCAGGGTGAATTCACAGGTAATTTCAGGCATGGGAGATAGCTTTAGGGTTGGTCACCTACCTAACTGACGTAAAGAGTATGAACCTTCATCCTGTGTCACATATTAAAATGAGTTTAGTAGCTAACTGACCTGGGGTTTTGCCCTATGACATTTGTTTTTTAACTTTATATTCTAACCAACAGGGTAATAAACCATAATCCAGGACTGGGTTCTTACAAAATGGCTCCCATGGGGATGTTCACACAGTTAAGCTATTACTATGTCTGATACACTGGGGGGTCTGAAATGTCAACTAGCAGGATGTGCAAACACAAAGTGGACATTGACAGAGAAATGTACCCTGCAAGCTAAAGGTAAATTGAGAAAATCAATACTTGTTTTCTTCAACATGGATCTGCAGCAAGCTTCCAGAACTTCTTTCTGTAGCAATTTTTAATGCTTTGCTTTAAGTGATGGGCAGTGTCATAGAACGATGACTGGACAGGGGTCCGGATGTCTTCCCAACTCAGATATGGCCTAGCTGTGCCATCTTGCAGATGTTTGCTAACTTTCTGAGCCTTAGTTTTTCTCTTTTAAAAATGATTAAGTCATCTTTCTTCTACATTAAGAAGATCATTGCTGAGATAAAGTAAGAGAACATATGAAAATGGTTTAGTATATTTATCATTAATAAGCATGGTAACATTTGGCATGGAATTGGCACCTTCTGAACATTGGATTACACCGATGGACTTGTGGGTTAAACAGATGGATGGGTGAGTGGGATGCATAGATATGTAAAATGGACAGACAGGTGGACAGACTGGTAGGCTGGGAGTACACATGGATAGTTTGGTTGGATGGGTGGATGGCCAGATGATAGACAAATGGAAGGATGATGAGTTGGGATGGATGAACTAATGGATGGATTAGTTTTGGAGCCATCTGCCAGCTTCCTTACAGCATCTTCTATTAATGCTTCTCTTCTCCTCCTCCAGTCTGTTCCCAGTTCTCTAAAGGAGTCTACGCCATCTTTGGGTTTTATGAGCGGAGAACTGTCAACATGCTGACCTCCTTCTGTGGGGCCCTCCATGTCTGCTTCATTACACCGAGCTTTCCTGTTGACACCTCCAATCAGTTTGTCCTTCAGCTGCGCCCTGAGCTGCAGGATGCTCTTATAAGCATCATCGACCATTACAAGTGGCAGAAATTTGTCTACATTTATGATGCCGACCGGGGTAAGCCAAGGGTTAGGGGAGGAAAACTTAAGACTGGGGAGAAAATTGCCGGGGGGGAAGAGGATGAGGCCTTCCTGCCTCATTGAAAAGCAAGGGGTGAATGATCCAGAAATGCTTTATTTCTATGGGCTGATTTCTCATGGCTGATCTCAACTCGCAGTGTGGAAACGCATCCTTTGAGAGAGTAATCCTCTTAACACACCATGTCACTTTACAGCTCACCAGGCTTCTGTGGCTCCTGAGTCCAGACTCAAAGCCCAAGGGCCTCCATTGAATGGCTCATGGCTCATGGTGTAGTGATTAGGAGCACAGACTCTAGAGTCAGACAAACCTGGATTTAACTTCTGTGTCCTCTCCTCTACCACTGTTCATCCTGGTGCAAGCTCTCTCCGCCTCAGTTTGACCATTTATATTGGGGATAACATTTTCTATGCCTTCATTCCCTCATCTCTATAATAAGATAAACCTAATCTTTACCTCCTAAAATCAGTAGGAGGATTGCATGAAGTGACTAGAGTGTCCCTGTAAGTGCCTGGGACATAATTGCTCCGAGTCCTCCATACATATTAACTGCCATCATCATCATCATGACCATCATCACCATCAACCCGCCAGGCCCTTCTAGTTCTGTTTCCACTTTCATTTTGAATTTTACATCACATTTTCCAAATGTTTCCTATGCTTTTTTTCTTCTATGCATCTTTCCTCACACTGTTCCTCTTTTCTGGAATGCACCCCGTTTCCCGAATCTACATATATGAATCCTTCCTCTCTTTTGCAGCCTGCTCAAACCCTGCTTCTCTATTCCCTAATCCCTAAATGGGAGCTTTTCCTTTTTTTCTGGTACCTGTGGTAGTTGTATTATACCCTCCTACCTTCCCCTTGTATATTTAATAGTCATCAGAACTTAGTCATTATTGGTATCAATAAATAAATGGATTATGCGAGATGTGGGAACTGAGGAAGAGGAGTTTTGCCCTGAGTGAAAGGGAGGTTTTACAGGAGGTTCCTGCAGGAAGACTTAGGAGAATTTTGAGTAGAAAAGTGTCTTGTGAGTCTTTTCTGGGCAGTGTTACTCAATGAGGAGGAGTTAGCAGGAGAGACCCAGAAACACCCTGTTTTCTTCAATTTTCCTTCCATTCTCCTTATTTTGGGGATTTCACTTCTCAAGCAGTGGCCACTGTGAGGATTACCTGCAGAAGGGATATTTCAGGACAGCCTCACAGCCTACTGAAGCTTGAGGCCTGGAAGTGGCAAACTCACTTCCCCGAATCCAGAAAAAATGTAATTCTGATTATAGAGAGTCCCTTTTGGGGTTGGCAGAAGCATCCATACTTTTAGAAGGGCTCTTCCTGTCTAGAACACTAAGCTCAGAGCTCGGCCATATCCTAGCTATGCAACCTTGGGCCAATGACTAAATCTCTCTGAGCCTTGATTGTCACATCTGTGGTACAGTGGTAATAATAATGATATGTATCTCACAGGATTAAGTAAATTGAAAACAAGAAACCTAGAAGAATGGTGCCAGACACATAATAAACTTTCAGTAAACGTGAGGCTTAAGCACATCAAACAACTTGTACTGAAAAAAGAAACAGAGATAAGAAAGCTCAACAGAACCAATCAATCTGTAGATGATTCTCATCTCCCATATTGGTCACTGTGGGAGGGATTAGCAGTGTTATAGAGAGATATGAAATGATATACATATAAAAGATTAATAATGCAAGAGTGAAATAACCATCTAAAGTCTGCAGAAAGTTGACTTCCATCTTCCTCTCTAAAGATGTCTATATTCTGAAGAATTTGGGGAACCTTAGTATGTTCTATTATATGGCAAGAGGGACTAGGGTTACAGATGGAATATATGTTGTTAATCAACTGAACTTAGAGACTTTATTTTGGATTATTCACTTGGGCCCAGCATAATCACAGGGGTTCCCAAATGTGGAAGTTGGAGGCAGGAGAGTCAGTGTCAGGGGATGATGTGTGACAGACTTGACCAGTTACTGCTGCTTTTAAAGTCAGAAGGGGCCATAAACCAAGGAATACAAGCAACCTCTAGAAGTTGGAAAGGCAAGAAAATTTTCTCCACTAGAACCTCCAGAGAGCAAACACAGCCTTATCGACACCTTGATTTTAGCCCAAGAAGATGAATTTCAAACTGACCTGTGGCAATGTAAAATGATAAATGTGTGTTGTTTTCTACTGCTGAGTTTGAGATGATTTGTTAAGGCAGCAGTAGGAAACTAAGACACCATTTACTTCTTAAAGATGAAACAACATAGCATTGAATAAAGAGCTTCGTCATTTAACTATAAATCAGAAGAGAATAATTTAATTCAGTACACACTGATTGAATACCTACTATGTAAAAGGCAAAGTATTAGTTATTGAGACATATTGAACATTCATGAATTTGGCAGTTATTAGGTGCCTATTTAGATATTGGGTTGACACATTTAATCAGTAGCTACTAAATGCCCAATAAAAATAATGAATATTTCTAAAATCTTAGCCATGTGTCAGACATTCTCATTTAATACTCATGGTGATACTGTGAGGTAGGAATTTTTAACATTATCATTTGCCCTTGAAAAAAGTTTTAAAGTTTGAAGACACAAAATCATCTGTACAAGGCCATTTAACCAGCATATTGTAGCCTGAGGATTTGAGCCTTAGGCTCTATTTTAATCACACTGCCTGCTAAGTTCTGGAAACAGAAGCACAAAAGAGACCCACTGCCTGCCTTCAGTGAGCTCAGACTTGCACGGTGGGAGAAAGCTGGAGCTGAGGCTGGTGGATGAGTCAGGTGGTGGGAGACAAGGGAGGTGGGTGCTGAGTGGAGGCGGGGCAGTACCTGTGTATCCTGATTGCCACGTCTCGTCTTACCCAATTTCCAGGTTTGTCCGTCCTGCAGAAAGTACTGGACACAGCTGCTGAGAAGAACTGGCAGGTGACAGCGGTCAACATTTTGACAACCACAGAGGAGGGATACCGGATGCTCTTTCAGGACCTGGAAAAGAAAAAGGAGCGACTAGTGGTGGTAGACTGTGAATCAGAACGTCTCAACGCTATCTTGGGCCAGGTAGTAAGAGTAGCAAAGGTTCAGAGTGGGTGAGGGCCATGGTTCAAGAAGAGGCTGGATGGCCTTTTGCCTTGAGTGTGACAAAGAGAGCTCTTGATTAGATGAGATAGATGACTTCCTCATATTCTATAATTTATAAATTTTAATTCTGAATTAAAAAAAAATTTTTAATGTTTATTTTTGAGAGAGAGAGAGTGTGTGTGTGTCTCTCTGTGTGTGTGTGTGTGTGTGTGTGTGTGTGTGTGTGTGTATGCACAGAGGAGGGGCAGAGAGAGAGAGAGAGAGAAAATGAGAGAGACAGACAGGCAGACAGAATCCGAAGCAAGCTCCAGGCTCTGAGCTGTCAGCAGAGACCGACACGGGGCTTGAATTCATGAACAGCCAGATCAAGACCTGAGCCAAAGCCAGAGGCTTAACTGACTGAGCCACCCAGGCGCCCCTAATTCTGAATTCTTATGAAATAGCACAAACAATGGGAGACTTGACCTGGGTCTTCAAATGTTCTCAGATGGCTTGACCAAAAACTTACCCCTTGTTTCCCTTTATGGTAAAAAGACTACGTTGCACTTTAGAGTTTGTGAACATGGGGAACACAGCCTGGGGAACCAGATTCCTGGGTTCAGCTCTGGGTTCTGTCACTCCACGGCCTAGCAATTGGCATCTCATCCATTTGGCCCACTGACCTGTTTTAAGAGTCCAAAGAAGCAGCGAGTACCTCTCTTCCTACTGTTTCCCTGAACACACTCATGTGTCTGAGAAATCCATTGATTGTACATTCTAGGAAAGGGCACTGTAAACCTCAGCAGCTTTTAGCCAGAGGTCTCTAAGCTGCTGTTCTTGCCATTGTCAGAGCTGGAGCATGTACCCACTGCACAAGTAACAGGCCTTTATGTCGGTCTCCTGTCTTTTTGAATGACACTTGTGTATGCAGGTGAGCTAGCAAGAAGGTAGAAAAAGATAGTAGTAGTTTTAGGTACTTGACAATATGACAGAGCTTATCGATGGCCTTTCCAGACCCTGGGACCCCCTCCAGGAATCTTGCTGCCAGCTCAGCAATCACTCAGAAGCCTCAGCAACAGAACAGGAGAGATTTTGAAAATCGAGGATTGCTTAAGGCATTAGTTATATGTTCTACTCTACAAAGGGTGTATCTGGCCTCCCCTCTTGGAAAGAGAAGCCAGCAAAAGTTGTTTCCATAAGATGAGTTCCCCAGGTTGGAGTCAAGGGATTTGAAAGCTAATTAAATGAGTCAGCATACGGAAATGGTTAGGCAGAGAGACCCTGGAGACAGAGTGGCTGAGAGTTAGAACCCAGCTCTAGTATTTACTAGCAATGGGGCCTTGGGCCAGGTTTTTAATCTGTGCCTTGGATTCCTGATCTGTGAAATGGGCACAATAATAATTATAGCTTCTTTCAGGGGGCTCCTGTGAAAGTTAAAAGAATCTAGTCATGTAAAACACCTTGAACAGAGCTTGCCCCACAAAGAGTGATACATATAAGCATTTGCCTAGTTTTGCTTTTTATAGCACCAAATAGTATTGCCATCTTGAGTCATTTCCCTCTTTGGGCCTAAGTGTTCTCATCTATAAAATAGGAATGATGGCCCCTATTCTATAAAGCTGATAAAAGGATGGAAGAAATAGGACTTGGGAGAAGTGCAGAATGGTAATCAGGTATTCTTAATAGACTGATGACTTGTCCTCTGTTGTTATAAAGACAATAAAAGCTGGTGCCACTATTTCTGAGCATTTGCCATATACCAGGTGCCATGCCATGCCTTTTTTGAGCACAATGCCATCCTCATATTAACTCTATAAAACTGCTTCTATCAGTTTCCCTATTTTATAAATCAAGAAACAAGGGACTATACTTGTCTGGGACCTCACAGCTAGCATATAAGAAAAGCAGGAAGTCAAACCAATCTTAGTCTGGTTATAAGGCCTAACCTCCCCCAAATTACTACGTTTTAGCCTCTGCTATCTATAACAAGTTTATCTTTTGACACAGGAGATAGTTTTAGCCTCTGCTATCTATAGCTATCTCCTGTGTCAAAAGACAAACTTGTTTTGTAAAGAAGTGACTTGCTTCTATGGGTATTTTATAGAATAGCATATTAACTCATCTATTAGATTCTTCTGTTCTGAGAAAGCAAGACCAAAGAGCTGAAAGGATCTTACATATCACTCGATTTACTGCATGCATTCACATTTTACAGATAGGATAACTGATGGTCACATTGGTTGATTTGCCTTGGGTTCAGACAACTAGTTAGTGATGGTGGTGAGTCTCAAGCTTACAGTTAATGGTTTACAGTCTAACAGCTTGGCATTGAACATTTGAATCGGGATCTTTTAGGTCCAATACAAATATCCTGCCTAGCCTAAAGAGGGAGATAGTGATTCTAAATTCCAGGTAGGCAATTGCCTGTCTGTCTCCAGGCCCCAAACTAGAATATCAGCATTAGGAGGGCAAGGATTTTTGTTTTATTTTCTTCCTTGTGGTATCCTCAGTGCCTTGACTACCTTGGAGGTAGCCAATAAATTTTTTTTTGAGTACATGGAAAGAATAGGGAATCAGTGAAGGCTCTAAGGAAAGATCCCAAATATGAGATAGATCTGAATATTTACAGGTAGACATTGGCTGGATAAGAGCCATTCAGTTGGAAAGGAGGGCATATAGGGAGGCCCAGAGGGCATGTGAGGGCTGAGGCTCATAGGATGGATTAATAATCCAGGTGAAGGATGCTGAGTGTCTACTGGGAGACAGTGACAGAAAGATGAACACACGACTGTGACTATCTTTGGAAACTATTCTAAGGAGTTTGGGGCTTATTCTGTAGACAGTGGAGAGCCAGAGGTTTGTGAGCAATGAATAGGGTTATTAGAATATAATGCTTTCTCAATATATTAGACACCAAATTATATAGTGCAATCATTAAGTTCAGAATGAGTTAGAGATGAGAGACACCAGGATTAGGCCATCCATCACATCACCCTGTTTTATTGTCTTTGTAGTGCTTCTCGCTTGCTGAAATCTTGTTCCCTTATCTGTTTATATATTTACCATCTATATCCCTACTAAAACATCAGCTCAGCTTCTTGAGGGCACGAGGACTTTGCCTCACATATTGATAGGTTGGCCCCAGCACCTAGCATAGTGTTTGGCATGTCGTCCATGTTCAATAAATATCTCTTGGTTGGATTAATTAATCAGAGAAGGTTTTATAGAGTAGCTGGGATTAGAGCTCAGCCAGAGAGGTAATGAATAATCAGAGAGAATGGGAAAGGACATTCCAGACACAAAGATTATGAATTAAGGCAATACAGTGGAAATGAGCTTTGAAAGAATGAGGTCAGCAAGGCTATGGGCTCCAAGTGAAATTATACATTACCTTTGTAACACCTAACTCAGTTTGTAACCCTGGGGGCATCTAACTCTTCACCTGTTTAGTGTGGGTTTCCTCCCAGTAAAGCAGGACCTCTGGAAGGGCAAGAGCCATGTGTGTCTCGCTTCCCACTCTATCCACAGCACAGTGCCTGGTACATAGTAAGCACTTAATAAATGTTTGTGAAAGGAAGGTAGGAAAAAAGGGACGATAGGGCAATGGGCAGGTAGGTGAATAAATGGGTGGAATGGTTGGCAATATGTTGGACCAAATGAAATTACTATTTTTTTAATCAATCAGTAGTCATCAATGATCATTTGTTGCTTATGTTTCAATCTGTAATTTCATCTTGTAGAAACTATTCTTATCCATTGCCTAAATGTGCTAGGCTTTGAAATATGTTTTATTTACTTTTTTGTATGTTTATTGGAACCTGAGTAAGTTTTTGATGAAGGCATCTTATTGTTGAGAAGGTAACAACCATTTGACAAGAAGATGGAAAAGTAATGAAGAATTATTTATAAAACTATCATCCCAATAGTATTTGAGCTCCGTGGCCTGGAATTTCATAATCTATACACTGTTTCAGAGCACTCATTGTGTGTGCTTGCATGTAATTATTCCCAAAGTAAAAAAAAAAAAAATGTGAGCTGCTATGCATATACATCCAATTAAGTAGATATCTGAATGTGAATTTTAATAACCTTGAAAATTTATTCAGTTAGACAAGAAGCCCAAGTGCTTCTCATATGTTTTATGTCTTCTTGTAACAATACAGAAGAGGCACTGAGCTAACCCCAATTTCGTGATTAAAAAATAAAGAAATAGATCAAGTTAACTTGCAGGCTGAGCTCGGACTAAACCAAGACCTGCTCTTAGCTGTTTCTCACTGGGTGGTATGTCTGGCTGCCTGAGCAAACCTCTGGATAATTCTTTCCACAAATATTTTTACCACCCATAATGATTAAAAATAGTTTGCACATTCAGGGTGGAGGGGCTCGGGGGCTGGGGCTGGCTCTTAATGATTAACTATAAACCGGTTTTTGTACAAAGACTAACAATAGTCAGGTTCCTATCCTGACACTTCTACCTAACTGCTGCAGGATCTGGGCAAATCATTTCCCCTTTCTAGATCTAACTTCCACTCTGCATAGTGAAAGTTGGACCAGGTGACCCTGACATTCCCTTCCAGCTTCCAGGTTGGGTGGTTAATATCTGGGTCCCCAATTGGTTTAGGGAAGAAGGCATAATATTCCAGGAAAGAAGCTGGATCTGAATACAGTTCATGCAAATAGTTCAAGGTCAAGAACCTATCCATCTGACCATCCACCTACACCCATCTGTCCATCCAAACAGTAGATATCATGACAGCGACAGGGAATTCAACACAGCATAAGATTCTCACAAGGAAATAACCTCCATCTAGGGATAGGTTTTATGGAAAAAGTGAAATGAGCATTTCATCTAAATTTGGGGACTTATGATAACACTGCTCTACCCTTGGTATTAGACAAAACTGATGTCAAATCCTGCATCTGCCACTTAATAGCTGGGTAGCCATAGGGAATTTATTTAATCTCTCTATGCCTCAATTCTTCATCTGCACAATGAGGATATCAATAATGCCACCACCATTGGATGTTTGTGATATTGTAGTTTGAGTACTTAGGATAGGGCAGGGCACGTTGTAAGCATTCAATTAATGTTAGCTGCTATTAATTGCTGTTGTAGCATTAATTGCTAATCTGATTGATGAATCCCTTCCTGTTGTGTTTTGCAGATTATCAAGCTAGAGAAGAATGGCATTGGATATCACTACATCCTTGCAAATCTGGTGAGTACAGGATACAGTGTGGGCTGTCAGCTTATATATCTTTGCACATTTAGGCCCTCACTTGCTTCTGTGGTCTCCAGCTGATGGGGACTGCACGATTGGAGAGGGCAATTCAGAGCGGCAAGCGAGTCCTAGAAATGCTAAGTTTACCTTTTCCCCACCACATTACACACTATTGGTAAACCTCTAACCTTTTTTGGAACAGACAGTCATCACCATTGCAGCTTTCATTAGCTCTGCCCCTTGACAATAAGGACAAAACCACCACATCTTTGAATGATACCAGGTGCTTCCACTCCACTGTTTTTGATCCATTATTTTGACACCAGTGACAGTTTCACTATTTATAAATACAAACATTAAAATCACAATTATACTACTATTGGCAAGTCTTTAACTAGAAGGAATTTTCCAACGTGAACAATATTATACCAATTTCATTTTTTAGGTGGTGTAGATGAAGCCTGTCTTTTTAAGAAATATCTTCATTTTTTAACATATTTGACATTCTTTTTATTGGGCATGATTATTATCAATGTTGTGAAGATTTGATCCATCAAATAATTTTTATTTATATTACATATTACCTAATAACACATGTCATTATGAGTTTTCTTCTGTGGCCCTGATTTCTGGAAGTTCTCTTCTTCTTAGGTCATGTTTTGACCATACACCTTTTTTATTGTGAAGTTTGATTCTTCCAGAATTTTATCCAAAACCAAACATAGTTTCATTTTACCCTTAACCCCATTTTTTAAAGAGCTTTAAGAAGATGTAATTCATATACCATACTGTGTGTCCATATAAAGTATATAATTCATTGCTTTTTAGTATATTCACAGGAATATGAATCTAACTTTCATCCAAGTCTAAATTTAAAACTTTTTCATCATCCCAAAAAAGAAACCTTATACCTATTAACACTTGCTCCCCATTGCTCTCCAAATCCCCAGCCCTAGCCAACTAACAATCTGGTTTTTCAGTATTTGCATATTCTGGACATTGCATAGAAACAGAATCATATAGTATGTGGTCCTTTGTGACATCTTTCTTTCACTTAGCATAATGACTTCAAAGTTCATTCATATTGTAACACATAGTACTTCCTTCCTGTTCCTTACCAAATAATATTCTATTATATGGATACATTGTGTTTCATTTATCACTTCATTTGTTGCTGAGCATTTGGGTGTTTTTCACTTTTTAATGATTATGAATAATGCTGCGAGCTTTTTGAATTATGATTTCAAATTATGAATAAGGTACAAGCTTTTCTCTTGAGTATATACCTAGGAGTATAATTGCTGGGTTATATAGTAACTCTGTTTAACATCTTGAGAAACTCCAAAATTATTTTCCAAAGTGAATATATTTCCCATCGAATCAGTAAGTTTTTATATTGATTAAAATGCTTTAATTAGTAACTCATTTTGCCATCTGACAGTTTGAGCAATTATGTTTTCCCCAGTGTAGCTTTTTCTACAAAGTTCACTTATTATGCTGTTTTTTCTTTGTAATTTTCTGTTTCCAGTAAGATGTGATTTTTAACTTTTTATCTATAACAGAGTGTATCGTATTAGTTTTAGGCACATTATTTTGTATCATTTCTATGAGTAATATTAATTATTAATGGCACAAAAGATTGCTATTTTCTAGTTCTTTCTGGAACAAAGGTCATTAGTAGAACAATGACACAGGGTCTGGCTGTATGTAAAGGGCAAAATCCCAGGGTCCAAAAATGGGACCACAATATCCTGCTTAAACCTTAAGTTCTGTCACTCTTTTATTGTTTTTGTTTTTTGTTTTTTGAAAAATGTTTATTTTTGAGAGAGAGTATGAGCAGGGTAGGGGCAGAAGGAGAAAGAGAGAGAATTTCAAGCAGGCTCTGCACTGTCAGCACAGAGCCTGATATAGGGTTCAAAGTCATGAACCATGAAATCATGACCTGAGCCAAAATCAAGAGGCAGACAATTAACTGACTGATTCACCCAGGTGCCCCTTTTATTCTTTCTAATCTGATCTCCATTTTCAAACAGGTCCCTGCCTAAACCTTCTTTCCCTCCAAAATTCCCTTGCCTTGGCTGCTCCAATATTTAAGACTCAGGACCGGAAATAAGAAGGGCTTATTAAAACAGTTTAATTTAGGCCCAGATGTTAATAGCTAAATATGCTACTTTTCTCAGAGATATTTGCATTTTAAATGGGGGGGTGGCTACCTAGAGATTTTTAGGGAACCAGGAGTCTCACCCTAAGAAAGATTTTCCAAGGATGGAATTTTTTGCTTTGTTAATTAAGCAAACCCTTGACATCCCTCCAATCCCAGATCCTTAGTGCTAGAAGGGACTTTGGAAGTCATTGCCACCTAAATCTCATTTGCTTGCAGAGAAGCAGAACCAACAAGGTGGCATGGCCAGGGGCACACCGCAGGCCAGGAATACAGCCAGGTCTCGCACCAAGGCTGGCCAGCAGCATCCAAAGCCTTATGCGCCCCCGGATGCCTCTGAGTACACTTGGTGCAGGCACCCTGCTGCTGGAGAACACATAGAACAATGGTGCAGGCATGCATACTCACCTCTCTGGGGTGAGATAGAAATTACGTAGCAGTGGCCTCAGAGCCACTGAAAGACCCCAGATAATTAAATTGCCAGCCTCCATCTGTTGCCAAGTGACCCCTTGGTCACAGCATCACCAAGTCAGCCCCTTGGGATTCTGTATCATTCTGATCTGGATTCTTCTTCTTCTTCTGACCTAATGAGCTCTCAAATCCTTACAACTGCCAGCTAATAGGATGCAAATTGCATATACCATCTAAATACAAAAGACTTGCATGTTCCAATAGATTAGTTGATAATTAGGCTTCAAATTACTAATTAATTCAGTTCGAAACAGGCGAGTATGTGGCGTGTGTGTTTTTCTTCCTCCTTCAGAGAAATAACGCAATTTATAAGATGATAATTTTTAGAAATTCCGCCACATAATTAGCCTGCTGCTGCATGGAACTGACCCCCTCCTTCAGAGTGTTTGTGATTCGGGTGTAATTATAGAGTTAGAAACCAAGGAAGCTTTTGAAACGTTTAACAAAAGGAGGGAGCTATACTTTTATGTCACAGTTCTCTCTGCACAAGAGAAATGGAATGCATGAGCTTCAAAGTAGCCAACATCATTTTCCTAACAGATCACTTTGGAGCGATTCAAATAGTCAGCTTTGGGGGGCTGTGGAAGAGAGGAGGGAAGGAGACTGTGGTTAGAGAGGAGAGATTTATGCACAGGGAGTTAAAAAAAATGGCATGAACCTCCCACCCTTCACCTGCTGCTTTTTGTCCAGACACCACCATGAGCTAGCTCTGTGATCTTGGGTAGCTCTCCAGCCATCAGTCTCCTGATCCATAAAATGGGAATGGTAGTGTCTGATCTGCAATGCTCATAGTGTCCCTGGGGAGATCAAAGATGATGCTGAATGCTGTGTTTTGGAAAGTTGAACATGTTCTACATAGGTAGGAGATTCTTACTACATATACTAAATCTACCCATCTGTACATCATGTATTATGTATATGTATTATATATATTGTGTATTATATATACACACATACATATGCTTATGTATTCATATTTTATATATGATACAATATTTGTGTGTTTATATTTATATAGCATTGGTATGTCCATAAAGTGTACTTGAACCTTGCAGAAATTGGAGAGCTATGCCATTATTTTTTAAAGAAGCACCTAAGCCCTGGAGTGCACCAAAGAGCCAGGCTATCCAGTCTGGCTGTCTGTCCTCCTCCAAACCCCATTGCTGACTCCATGTTCATTCCCTGCTCTGACATTGTGGTCAAAGCAGACATCTACCTGTCAGGGCCCTCCTGAGTTACAGCTTTTGTCTTTGTGACACATCAGCAACATATCTTAGGCCAAATAGCATTTCTCAAAACAGAGGGCCTGTGGACCCCTGTGATGCATCTGCAGAGCCAGTTTGGGAAACATTGAACAAATGCTTAAGTGTTTTGGTGTCACTGAAATTATAAAAATGAGTACTCACAACATGGGACAAATTACCAGATAATTAATATTGATGATTAGAGTTTCACTGAAAAAAAAAAGCACATTTTAAAATGTTTGTGGAGAACTACAACACCTCTGAGAATTTAAAAAGGGTCCAGCAGACTCCAGTTTGAGAAACACTGAAGGTGTTTATTCTCTTTCGATATGGACCATATGTACCTCCTTGGGAGTTAATAACAGCAACAGCAATGCCTGTTCACTACCTGTTAAACTTTATGTGAAATTTTCTTATGAATCACACCACTGGCTTTTGAATGTCACCATACTCCTCTAAAGTAAGCAAGGTAGAATTTATCATCCCTATTTTACAGATGTGGGAACTGAGGCTCAGAAATGTATGTGACTGAGCTGCAGAGGAGGAAGGCAGGTACATAGTAAATGGAGTCTGGCTCTCAGAAATCTGACAAAAACTTAATAAGATGGAAATAAAAATAGGACAACCAGGCTAACCTGATGCCAAGTCTCTGGGAGCCACTGACCCAGAATTCCTAAAGCCCCTAGTGAATAGCAATAACTGATATAATTCATCGAATCATTGTTGCATTCCAGGCACTATGAGAAATTCTTCAATGTGTTATCTCCTAACCCCTTACCATGGTCCTTGGTAATATGATCCCTATCTTTCAGATGAAGAAACTGAGGTTCAGAAAGAGCAGTGAATTTTTCAAAGTCACAAAGTTTATAAAGTGATGGAGCTGGGCTTCCCCTCCAAGACCAAAGAACTCTGAAGTGTATGTGTCTAGCACCATGCAGGGTGACTGCTGAGTGTGGGAAGTTAGAGGAAGGAGCAAGGGTGGGGGTGGAGGTTCTTGATACAAGGCCTTGAGTTTAAGTCTTGCCTACAAGAGACCTAGAAGTCAGACTCAGGCTCTCAAACTCCTGTTGGCTGCCTTGTTAATTATATGCTGATGGAATTTCACTTTAATTCTAATTTCTAGTACATAAGGAAGCTGAGGGAGAGACAGTGAGGTCAGGTCATCCCAGGTCTTATTGGCATATTTGGGGATCAGAACAGCCAATCATTCCCTCCATGTGATTGCACATTAACTCCTAAGAGTTGGGAGTTTTGGTCCATGGGACAGTTAATCCAAGTTCCCAGCTCTGTGCTGCTATCAGTCCTGGGAAGAAACTGTTTTCTAATCTCCCTGTTCTACTATGCTGAGGACTCTAACTAGGCTTTCTGGACAGCCAGCCTTGCACACCTTCCCTGTTACCTCTCTCCCTGCCACATCTCAGTGTCACACCCAGTCACATTTGGTTTCCAGAGCCTCTGTCTAGGCAGGTGGTACCGTGGTTGGGAAGGGCGGTTTGAGGTCAAACAGACCTAGGTTTAAATTCTGGCTTTATATTTATTAGCTGTGTAACATTAGTCATGTCACCTAAACTTTCTGAACTTTCCTCATCTTGCCTCATCTGTAAAAGAGGGAATAATGTGATATTGTCTACCTTTACCTACTCATTGGTATTATGACAATTAAGCAATACAATATTTTATAAAGTGTGTACAGTAATATATAGACCAAATATGCACTCAGTAAATATTAGTAATTACTACTATAACCATCATCATCACCATCATTACCATTGTCAATATTGGAGAGAAAAGGACATTCACTATATGGGGACAATGGACTATCTTTGAGAGGCCTCAACCCTCTCCCAGACTAAACCTCATCCACAACTGTCTCATAGTTGTAAGGGTCTTCCTGCTTGTCTTTAAGTTCCTGGAAAAAGGAATATGTCTGCCCTGTTCACTGATGAATTCCCAGTGCTGGGTAAAGTGAGCTGCATATAATAGGTATTCTTTAAAAAGTGACCAAATGAATGAATGAGTGAAATGAAATACTGCTCAGGAAATAAACAATGTTTGTACCCACACATCACATGCAGTTACAGGCAAAATCCTTGAATGCAAAATGCTAAAAGAAGCAGAGAAGGGAATCTGAACATAGTTATGAATATGCAAATGAGTAGCTAAAGTTGGGCCTAAGAGGGCTTTTTATCCACTTCCCATAAAGGGCCAGAATCTCCTCTACAACATTGCTCACAGAAGCCCATCCATCTGGTTCCTGCTTGAATAGTACCCAGTGATGGGAAACTCTCTGCCCTGAGGCAGCCCTTTCTCTTCGCAAAAGGCTCTGAAGTTTCTACCACCTTCCCTGAAGGGAGCCCAGTCTGCCCTATGCCTCCCTCTCAGCACTTCTGGCACCAGCTGGTCTCTTAGAAGCCCTGCAGAACATGTCTGCTGCCCTTCCATAAAGCAGCCTTCATGTGCTCCGGAGCCTACCCTGCTTGATCTTTGTGTTTGCTCCTCCAGCTTAGACACCTCTCTGTTCCCTCAGCACCTTGTCACAGTCCATGCTTCTGACAGGCAACCAAGTGATCATCAAATGTGGACCAAGCATGTCCTTGAGCCTGGCACTGTGCTGGGCTCATATGAGAAGCTGCTCATATAAGAGGAATCAGGCAGCTTGACTTTTGTCCTGGAAGCAACAAGGCCTTGCCTTCCACCTTGACTGGCACATGAAGCAAAAGTTCTGAAGAATGCATGAGAACACCACAATGCAGGATAGTAATGCAAGCCCCGTGAATGGCTACCTGAGCTGCCAGAGCATGGCAGTCAGAGGCTACAGAGGCTTCTGCAGGCTGTTGGGTGCCTGGGAAGGAAGGTGGTAGATCCATGTAGCCAGTGGTCCTGTGAAGAGCATGCCTTTACCCTAGTTTGAAGAGTCCAAGAGAGCTAGGACTGAAGGGTCCCTAGATGCTCATCTCACTTAAGACCCAGAGAAGGGAAATGACCTATTTGAAGTCACGGAGAAGTTAAAAAGCAGAGCTGGGCTGGGATTTGGAGCAATCATTTGCTCTGTTCTTTATGCTTCATTCACCCACTGTGGCCTCTCAGTTTCCACGGTGTACGTGTGTGTGTGTGCGCGTGTAAGAAAAAGAAACAGTCAGAAACATGGAGACCAAGAAAGAGACTCAGAAGCATTCTCTCCTGCCTCCCTGAGACCCTGTCAAGAGTCTCTCTTCACTGATGGGACCTTCTGTACCTTCCCCATCTCTCTTCCGCACAGGCTTCCCTCCCTCTGGCTACTTTCACCTCGCTCTCTTGTAACAGTAAGAACACAGGGTTACTTTATGATCATCACAGCTGACATTGCAGAGGCCTCTGGAAGCAAAGAGGAAGTAGGTGGGTAGGAAGCCAAATCCCAGATCCCAAAGGATACTCATATGCTAGTGGTCCAAGCATCCCATCACTCAAGGCCTAGTCTGTTACTCTTCACACTCATATCTCATGGTCTAGAATAATCCACTCTAAAGACTGTTGAGACTTTCCATGTCCCTCCAAGAAAGGTAAGATTATAATCCCACTTTATGAGTGAGAAAAAAATTGGCTCAAGTTGCTGAAGAAACTTTTCCGAGGTTATGTGTCTAATGCTAGAATTTGAATTCAGATCTCTCGAATTCTAAAGATTAGGTTAGTTCTCCACTGGGCCACACTTCCCAAATCAGGGAAACCTTTGTAACTCTTAGGCCTGGTATTATGATTGAGCAAAACTGAGAAATAAATTCCTTTCCCCCTGAAACTGGGTTTGAATTTGGGCTCACCCACTGCTAGCTCTGTGATCTTGAGCAAGTCCCTTTGCCTCTCTGTTTCTCAGTTTCCTCATCTGTAGGTGAGAATATGAATGCATATTTCACAAGATAAAGATAAAATGAGCTACTTTATGTCAGGTTTTAGAACAATGAGAGCAGAAACCTGAATTCTCATCCCAACTCTGGCACTGACCCATTATCATTTGCAAAATATATATTTTTTGAGGGTCTCAATTTATTGAAGATTTGGTACAGTGTTTTCTAAAAGACCCTTCAAGAGGACCTTTGCAGATGTGTAAATTATGGTGCTAGCTTTCCTGCCCCTCTCTGCAGTCCAGAGATATCAAAACAAAGTTCCCAGGCCATATGGGCTTCCTTCATCATAAGGGAAACACTGTTTAATTAATCTCAAGCCCTTAGTGTTTACAGCCTTTCCTTTTACAAAACCACACATACCTTGGCTGATTTGAAATATCCCTTTCTATGCTGAGTTAACAGACTATTCCAGATACACAAGACAGCATCTGCAACCACTCTCTCAGAGCATGGAACCCCCTTGCCACCACCAGCCTATAAGCAGAAGGGACAGATGCCTCAACACCAACTTTGGCAGGAGATTAAAATAATGTATAACTAGAAGGGTTCAGCCCTTCTTACTTGTCCCACTTTTTAAGACAGAAAAGCAGAGAATATAATGGAAGGAACATGGAGACATAGGAGTTACGGGGCTCTAGGTGAATATTTACTATGCCAGACATAACTCTAAAAATTTAATGTGTATTAATGTAGTTAATCCTCACCACAGTCATATAATATAGATATTATAATGAGATACTATATGTAGATATCTATATAATATGGATATTCTATGTAGATATTCTATATAGATATCTATATAACATAGATATTATTACTGAATATAGATATTACAGTAATCCTTATTTTGCAGTGAAGGATATTGAGGCACAGAAAGGTGAAGTAGCTTGCCTGAAGTCGCAAAGCTAGGAGATAAAAGAACTGAGATTTGAATCCAGGCTGATGTGGGACATGTGTTTCCTTTGATTCACTGCCCTTATTCCTGTGAATCTGAACCTCAGATCATGCATATTTTCTCCTTAGAGGGTTATTACCTGCACTTTTCATGCAACCAAAGCCTCCTCTTTCAGGCTTCCTGAATTCCTAGGTCAGACTTTGCTTCATTTATTTTGCTCTACAATTATTTGGGTAATATTGGCCTTTCTCACTAACCCTTAAGTAACCTGAAAGCAAGGATTACACCTGTGATTTTCTGCTACACCCTTGTCTCGTATGTGCTTTGCAACATCAAGTACTCACAGATGAATGAGAACATGAATGAGTAACTAAACTAGAATATTCCTTTCCCCATTCCCAGTACATTTCAAATTTATCATATGTTTGGACTTTCATTTATTTTTCACCAAGAATTCAATAGATACTTAATGTATTGAGACCTTATAAATGCTTCAGATGGCATTTTGTCAAAAAGTGGAATTTCTGTAGTCTTCGCTGGATCGTCCCTGGACGGGAAGGCTTTGATCAATGTAAAAGGAAGATGTAGGTTTCAAGTCTGCCAAGAACTCCAGGCCCCACAATAAGCTGAATTTTGAATTGACCTGTAGCCCTTGTTCTGAAGTAGCCCTGGCCAGCTGTCACCTCTGACTGCAGCCAGCTAGAACACCATGAAGATAAAGGGACGCTCTGGCAAACTAATGAGTACCAGGCCTGAGGATGCACTGCATCACCCACATCAACAGCCCAGTCTGGGTGCCCCTGACCTTCTGCCACAAAATGGCAGCATTTTATCCTAAACTCCTGGACTGAGAGAAGGTGGGCTGGGAGGCCCTGACTTTGTCAATGCTTTGTCAACTATGGACACCTGCATGGGAAATCGGTCTGCCTGTGTGTTGGCAGATTTCCAAACATCCGGGTCCCTGCCTCCTTGGTTTCAAGTGCACTTGTATCAGTTGACACTAGTGCTTGGTTTGGTTTGTTTGTTTTTCCAATACAGATAGCGTTTTAGCTTATTTGAGCACAACACCAAGTCTTATTGACATTGCAAGAACCAAATAAGCTCACATGTTTCTAGGGATTATATAGGGTGAGGAGACATTAAAGTTTCAGTTGGTGAAAGTGAGTGAAATAGGAAAATGTTTAGGCCCTTATGCAGAGACATGGTGATTTGAGGACACAACTGAGTCTTCAGCTCAGGAATATTCTATGACTTCACATATATCCATATTCATGTGCACACACCTATGTGATCACAGAATTAGAGATCAAAGCCAGAAGAGCCCTTAAAAGAAAAATCAACTTAAGCCCTTAAGAGAAATCAACTGGCTCAGAAGTTTTCAAACTTTTTAGTTAAAAGCTCTATTTTCAAATGGAATCTTGGGAAGAACCCCAGCATGTAAAACAGATAAAAACACAGCTGCTTTGGTGGTAGAGGGAAGGTGGAGATATAGGACCCCATTCTCCCTGGCCTTCCCCCTAGGCCAACAGGTTGAAACTAGCAACCTGGGAACACAATTTGAATAACCATTGGTTTAGACAATGGCTTTCTATTGCAGATCAGTAAACTACTGCTGGGAGAGGTTGAGACCATTGCCCAAGGGTAAGCAGTTCCTGGGGTTCAAAGACAGGACACAATTTATGTGGTTGCCCCTGAAACCGCCTTCCTTATTTATGACCTAGTTCAGAATAAATATATATACTACATGGAAAGTCCATAAAAAGCCCTCTTTGGTCCAGAGGACAAAAGCGGAGAGGTGTCAGGATGGAAACATGTAAGAATCATGAAAACAGTGAATTAAGACATTTGCTCTCTCTTCCTTGATTCCTCAGTGTGAATCAGGCAGTCCGCATGCTCCAGGGGCTGTTTGTGGATACAGTAGCGACCTTGCCCCCTGGGAGCCCTACCGTCTCTTATGGCAGGTGAGGAGGACTGCAATCTCACATAGAGAGACAGGACAAACCTCAGAGAGAGAGAAATAAGAGATGCATTTCACGTTCCAAGTAGCAGTGCTTATTAAAAGAGCTGGAGGCAAACGTCCTGGTCTCCTGGAAACCTAATTCCTTCCTAAAGTAAAGAGATAGGCCATTCCAGCTGCTTCCTTGCAGCACTGGAGGTGAATAAGTCAGAGTGACAGGACTAGTAGTTAGGAGGCTGAATGTACAGTGCTTGGAAAACAAACCACAAGTCTTGTCACTTGCTGTGTCTGTGGTCTCCGCCCCTTACTAGCTGCGTTACATTGGGCAGATGCTACTCCTTTCATTTAAGCCCGTTTCCTGACTTGCAGGATGGGAATGATAATAGTACTTGCTTCACAGGGTTGTTATGAGGATTAAATGAGATAATACAAATGGAGCCCTTAGCATGGTGCCCCCATACATCGTAGGCTGAATACATCCAGGCACTATGGCAGTTGTCATTGTAGTTTAGCTGAAATCTGCCTGCCATGACTTCTGCCCATTCATAGGTACTAGCTTGCCTTCCAGAGCCTCAGAGGACAAATCCTCCACCTCTTCCTCATGACAGCCCTTCTGAGATCTCAGTACACCCTCCACTGACCCTCTCAGTTTTCCATTATTTTTCAGGTTGATTATCCCCACTTTTCAGGCATTTCTAGTGTAACAAGACTTTTCAAACTGCACTTGCCTATAACCATCCTCTCTCCGGAGCTGTCATCTAAGAGTCTATCTGACAAGTGGGGGAAACTTGGCATGTTCAGCTTGTGCCCTTCTGAGTATAAAGTACGAGTTCTTTGATTTATTCTAATGCTCCCTCTTCTAGATCTCAAGGCGGGTGAGACGATGCAGCCCCTTCCACCAGTGTCCAAGGGTTTGTTTAATAAACCTTCTTGCTGACCCCTTTAACAATGCTGGATGCTCCCTCTTCCTTCTGATGGGTGTGGTGTCTACACAAGCAGGATGATGAGGGCTGAGCAGCCTGCATGTGACCCCTTGAAAGAATCCCAGAGAAAAAGGAAATCTGGCTTTGAAGAGACAGCTTTTCATCCTCCAACAGCAGCGATCCTATACACCTGCCTCCTGTTCTCTCAGGAGTCTTGCCTGGCCCACTGCCCAGCTTTGAAGCAGTTCTAACAACACCTAACGTCTTTTGAGGCTGTGATAATGATGATGGTGAATGTGGTGATGATAACAGCTAAGTTCATTAAGCACTTACTATGTGCCAGACACAGTTCTAAGGGCTTCAATGTATTCTTTTAAATCTTACAACAATTCTGCACTGTAGGTGCTATTATATCTACATTTTGAATACTGGAGAACTGAGCCTCAGAGAGGTTAAATAACCAGTAAGCCACATAATCGGTTCTTTTGTTTCCAGCCACATGTGATAATTAATAGTCATAATGATAGCCCAGAGCCTCTTCATGATCCTTAAAGCGTTTTCTAAATCTTCACAGTTACACGAAAGCATATCCAATGTAGTTATAGTGTTAAACATCTCTTTAGGATATCATAATTATTTGAAATGCCTTTTCCTTCTAATCCTTTGAAAATTATAATTGACATAAGATAGAAGGAACGCCTGAGTTAGCTACTTTACTTAATTGAGCACTTTTACTCCCAATCTGTTCCAACAGCTGGGCAGCATCATATTGCTTCTACAATGACATATAAGAAAGTCAGATCCCAACCCCAGCTAATCCCCTAACCAGCCATAGAGCCTTAGTCCACTCATGCCCCCCCATCTCACTTTCCCCATCTGTACAATGGGGGTTCAGTCTCATCACCGGCCTCTTTGCTTCAGACATCAGGAAACTGCGGTCTGTGGGTCAGATCCAATTGTCACCTCATTTGGTTTGGCTCATGAGCAAAGAATGCTTTTTTACATTTTTAAATTATTGGAAAAAATTAAAAGAATGCTATTTCATGACTTGTGAAAATTATATGAAATTCAAATTTCAGTGTCCATGAATACATTCTGTTGGGACACAGCCATGCTCATTCATTTACTATTGTCTATGGCTGCTTTCGTGCTATAATGGCAGACTTGAATAATTACAGCAGAAACCATATGGCCTGCAAAGACAAAAATATTCACAATCTGGCCCTTTACAGAAAATATTTGCCGACCCCTGGTATGGATGTGGGGTAGGTGGGCACTAATAGACTTTAGATAAATCAGGGGCGTGGGAGACATCTAACCAACCTTCAGAGGTTGGTGTCAAGGCAAGACACCTAGGGTGTTCTCCCACAAATATTCCTTCATGACAGAAAGCTGTACTGGAAAACCTGTCTTTGGCAGGGTGGGTCACTTATCAGGGCTATTCACTGTGTCATCTGAGGTTCTTTACCCCTCTTTGGGACATTCTCTAAACACCATCCTAAAGCCCACCTCACGTGTTCTTCCACCGGCAAGGTAATGCAACATACCAATAAAGAAGACAGACTTTATGGGTGGACCATTGTTTGAACGGTTGCTTGCTGTGTGATCTCAGGGGAGTTTCTAGAAATCTCTGGACCACAGCTTCTCAACATAAATTGGGATGGATACTCACTCAACTCATTTATGCAAATAAGCATCTGGTGCCTCCTGTGCGTGTTCACCTCTCAGGGTTGTTTGAGGGATAAAATAAGATTATCTATATAAAGCATTTAACAGAATGCCTGGCTCAGGATAAGAACTTGGGAAATTTTAAAATTATTCTAGGGGTGCCTGTTGACTAATTATTTCATTTTTCATTTTTAAATGACAGTGAGCTCGTCATTCTCAGAAGGTTGTTGAGATGAAGTTATACAATTCATATGAAATGGAACCTTGGCCATTATTGCCATTTTTGTTATTCTTATGAGCAATTCCTTTGAAGCTATGTTTCAGTAGAGCATTTAACAGTGCCAGCATTCTTTATTTCCAGACCAGGAGATAACAAATTAAGCAGGGCTCCCTTAACAGATCATAACAAAGATTCAATAAATACAACAGTTTATCTTCCCTGTTCTGACACTGCCATTCCCTCTCCCTGCTTTCCAGGGACTAACAGAGGACTTCTAATCATCAAGGAGAATTATCTGAAGAGGTATATTTTTTAATAAGATAAAAAGGAACCATAGTCACAAAGTATATGTCTGTGTGTGTGTGTATATTATAGAAGGGTATAAAATAAAAAGCAAATGCTTGCTTTCTCCCATCTCATACTTCTTAAAATAGCTCGTTTAAACCTTTTTTTCTAAACCTTTGTTTGGTGATTCTGGTGGTTTTTCTCTACATTTCTACATACTAGGTCTAGGTATCTTTTTCTTGCTTGATCAATTTATGTTCCAGCCCTGACTTTCCATTAAAAGATGATGATGAATCATCTCCTACTAATCCCTACATCCAGTCCTCAGGGTTTGCTGGTTGTGCTATCATTTGAAGTTTTCTTGATTTTTGATCTGCTAGCATTAGAGCTTTATAAAAATATAGGTGTCCATTCCTCACCAGGGGTACTAAATGACAATTTTTAGGGATGACTCTTTTGCAAGAGCTCTCTAAGATATTCTGATGTGCCCCCAAGTTAAAGACGTCTATCCCAACAGCCTGTAGTACACCAGCCAGGTGATCTGCACTTGAATGAAGATAATAAGCAGAGCATCCATGTCATGTCCATTCATCAGTCACATGTGGGACAATGTAAAGTGCCACAGAAGTATGGAAACAGCACACAGGAGCAGAGTGACATCACAGCTCCAAGAGTTCACTGGTCACAAAGCCATACTTTAGATGAGAAGCAGAGTCACTCTGTGAAGAGCAGCGGCTGATATAGCTCAGCACGGACAGCAGAAGGAGTCTGCGGTTAGGATACACAGGTTTTCATACCAAAGAACTTGAAGAATCCCGTGCATCTATTTCATTTTTATTCTACAGTTACAGTGTACACATCAATGGACTCGGTTCTTGGGGACGTGTTATAAAATAGGCAAAATGGCTCAGAGTGGTGATAATTCAACTTCATGGTTTAAATCCTTAATAAAATATAACTACCAATGATGCAGCCTTACACATGGTATATAATAGCACAGATAAAGCAGATAAAGAAAAATATTCTAAATATCAGATGTTACCCCTCCATGCTTTTTTTTTAAATAAAATGATGAAGTAAATTAGAAAAATGATTAATTAAACCTTGTTTAATGAGCATGCTCCAGGAATAGAAAGAGTGAGTTGAACTTTGCAGTTAACTGGTGGGTGGACAGTTAACACTTTTATTTCCTCTTCTTAGTCAAGAACGCTTACCTAGGGGCACCTGGGTGACTCAGTCCTTTAAGTGTCCAACTTTGGCTCAGGTCATGATCTCATAGTTCATGAATTTGGGCCCCACATCACTGATAGTGAGGAGTCTGCTTGGGATTCTCTGTCTCTCCTTCTCTCTCTGCCTTTCCCCCATCTCTCTCTCTCTCAAAATAAGTAATCTTAAACAAACAAAAATGCCACTGTCTATACTGGCAGCGTTTATTTTCTTGCATTATAGAGAAATCAAGCCTAGTCACTATAAGAAACTCATTTCTTAGTGATGGACATTGTAGAGATTCCAGATTACCATTCCAGCATGAGATCTTACATAGGAGGGAAAATGCCAGCTATTAGATGAATGTGCATTGGCTACAAGTTATTCCCTAATTTTGTTGCTTTTACCTAACATTACAGATAGAAATTGGTTTTATGATCCTTTGTGCATTCCTTCCCAGTGGAGCACACAGAGTTTCTTTAGAGGCTCCCATCAGTTTGATTGTACATAACCGAGGTTTAACTCTAGTAAGTAACCTTGCAGGCAGAGATATTCTGGTGATAAAATTGAGTGACATTTATGTTTGAATAAATTCCACCATTTCCTGTGGCCCCCATTATGTTCAAGATGGGGGCAGTAAATACAAATTGCCAGGGAGCTGGCTACAGATTTTCAAGTGACAGAATAGGACTGCAGCAGATAATTTCCATGTCATTCTCTCAATGGTTAGTTTATGAACAAGATGTTCTTTTTAAAGCTCTCCAAAAATTAAGAGAAATTTTTCAGCTGTGCATTAGCTTTTAACCAGTGTGGGATTTCTCTTAGGTGAGATTTGAATGTCTTCAAATATATATTCTGATTCCATCTGTACCAACAACTTGCTAGAAACATTGTGCAAAACAGTAGGCCTCTATAGAAGTCTATCAACTGTGACTATGGGAAAAGTTAACCCGAGATTCTCTTTTCAACCAACTAAAACCATCCACTGGCATTTTTGGCTGCTTATCCTATTTCTCCTGCATAATTAGCATCCTTACTTGAGGACGTCTCTGGCTTTTATTCATTCACACAGAAAATATGGACTGAGCACCCACTCTGAACCAGGCATTGCTCTAGATGCTAGGCTCTAGGACACACAAGTGAAAAAACAGAAAAGTCCCTGTGCTCACGGAGCTTATGTTCCAATGGGAGGAGGAAGACAAGGGACCATATGAGTAAAAGAAATGGCCTCAAACAGTGATAAACCCTCCTGAAAACCTCATCAGGACACTGAAAAGGAAATGACTGGACTGAGTGGTAGAGTGACTTATTGGTTTCTTCTAGAAGCAGGACTTAAGACAATATTCAAATACAAGTGGTTTGGTTGAGTGCCAATTAGGAAATCTGAGACATTGGGTAGGGACAGGATAGCAGCCAATAAAGGTACATAATCCCTTAAGGGACCTCTAGACATTGGTGTAGAATGTGCCTCAGGATTATTCCCCCCCACACCACCACCACCACCAAAAGGGGACAAGGTCCTAGAGTACTTATCAACTAACTCTCCATCTGTCATTGGTTGAGTGCTGCTCTGGGTGTGTCAACTCCCCAACACATCTGGCTTAACCTGCACAGGGGTGAAGTAATCGATATTTGCAGTTAGTATAGAGAGTGAAATGCCAGTATATAAAAGGGAGTGGAATTGAGCAGTGTACTTCTGATAGTGCCTGCCACAGGGTGGGAATTGGATCTTTAGATAAGGGGCCGGGAAATACCTCTCTGAAGAGACTGCATGGTGGCTGAGATCCTAAAGATGGAAAGGAGCCAGCCAGAGAAATCATGCTTTGAGGCAGAGAGTACCTAGGACAAAGGCTCTGAATGGAACTGATCTTGGGTTATTTATAAAATACAGATGATACACAACCAAAACTTGAGAGGCACATGAAAGGAGGGGGAGTATCTATGTGTCATGAAGTTGTTTATGCCTAGGTATTTTAAATAAGAAACTAGACTGGGGCATCTGGGTGGCTCAGTCATTTAAGACTCTGACTTTTGATTTTGGTTCAGGTCATGATCTCACGATTCTTGAGATAGAGCCCCATATCAGACTCTGTGCTGAAAGTGCGAGGTGCCTGCTTGGGATTCTCTCTTCTTCTCTTGCTGCCCCTCCTCGCTCATGCCCTCTCAAAAATAAATAAACTTTAAATAAATAAATAGATAAAGAACTAGATCAAGTGGATGAGAAATTAAGAGACATGGGCAGTATCAGATGACTTCATTGTATATACCATGCTACATATTTACTTGTTTGTTTATGGTCTTTCTCCCCAGAATATAAGCTTCATAAGAGAACATATTTTATTCATTATTGGAATAGTCCACTAGAGGTTCTCAAAAGTGTTTGTTGAAAGATGAGTGAGTCAAGCCCTTCAAAAGACCTTAGTTCTTTTCCCTGCTCTGTCACTGATTCACTGGATAACTTTGTGATCAACTCTCCCACTTTGTCTCAGTTTCTTAAACTGGCAAATAGTCATCTAATTTCTACCTTATTAAGTCATAAAGTGAAGTAAGGCCATAGATATGAAAGTACTGTGCACTATGGAATATATTATACAAATACCAGGCTTCCTTTTTAAGTAGAGTGCCTTCTGAACTTGAATGAACCTCACCAAATGGGGAAGAAAGATTTGTTCCTGGCAGAGCATCCTTTGTGAATGTGAAGATGTGAAGGATGTCCAGAATCCAGATTAGAATCCACCCTCTTCTGCAGACTTAGTAGAGACCTTATGAAGCCCATAGGAGTTTGCTCTGGATGGACTTCAGATTCTTCTCTCAAAAAAAGTGAGGACTACAGGTGGTAGAGGAGACAGTTCCCTCCTAGGTTTCTATTTTGTTCCATATCTGTGGCATCATAGTAATCCTGCCATGATTTGTTGATTACTCAGTCTGCACTATACACTTGACATGCATCATTGCATTGCTTTTTCTCCCTAACTTCCTTACCTTAGTTATTAGGACCAGAAAACATCAGACAACTTAGTCCAAGTCAGTTTAACTAATGGCTGTGAATAGCAGGGCCAGCACTTCAGCCCAGGCATGGCTGGCTTCTGACCAAGTGCTCTTAACTGTGCTAACTAGGCACAAACTTGGTGATAACCTGCAGGAGGAGAGGAGGCACAAATGTCTCTCCATTGAGCAAGTTTCACCTTATGGAACCAGATGGAAAATCCTGTGATCCTATAACATGATTTAATTGACTTATCTAGGCGTCATGTTCTGATATCTTTACCCTCCTCCCTGCACAGGGTTTCATGGACATTGACTTAAACAAATTCAAGGAGAGTGGAGCAAATGTGACAGGTTTCCAACTGGTGAACTACACAGACACCATCCCAGCCAAAATCATGCAGCAGTGGAAGACCAGTGATGCTCGGGACCACACCCGGGTGGACTGGAAGAGACCTAAGGTGAGAAAATGGGCAGCAGGCAGCAAAGGATCAACCTATCCCCTTTGCCTGCCCCAGATTTCTAGGCATTATTAGCCTTTAAGGAAAGGAAAGGTTTTCTAAGAGGAACAAGCTAAGGAAAATATATACATTAATATTGAGGATGTGCTGCAAAGGTTTGACAATCCAGAATGGCAGTGGTTTAAACAAAATAAATATCTTGTTTTTCTCTCATATGAACAAAATTCCGAAGTCAGCAACCCAGGGCTTGTATAACAGCCCCACTATATCAAACACTCAAGCTTTTTCTATCTTCTTGTTCTGCTACCTTCAGCATATGGCTGCTACCTTATAGCCCCAAATGGCTGCTGAAGCTCCAAGCATTACTTCAGTATTCTAACCAGCAGGATGGGAAAAAGGAAAATAAAATGCACAATTGCTTTTTTTTTTTAAAGAATGCTTTTCAGAAGCTACACAAACCACCCAGTCACATGCTATTGACCACATCTTAGAAACTTAGCCCCAACTTGCTACAGGGAAGCTGAAAAATGGTGTCTCTATTCTGGGCAGGGCCACCATGTTGCACAGCTCCAGGCAAGGATGAGGTTTATACTCATTTCTTTGTGAATGGAAGCTTCTTGAATTGTGTGGGAAGCTAACCTTTTATCTGGTCAGCCATGTTCCCAGCTAAAAATTAAGGAAATCTAACTAAACGATATCCAGCACATCTCTGCCTCAGACATTAGCTCCCAGATATGCAGACCATCTCCATCTCACATCCCAGGCATGAAGCTCTAAATCCTACAGCCAAAATCTATTTTATTTGCTATTAGATAGTGGTTTAAAATAAAGATAGCAGGTAATTTTTCTTTCCCACGTCAGACCCAATATCTTGGCAGTAGCCATGTGGAACACCATGTTGAAGATTCTGAGGCCAGATTGTTTATCTGGAGCAAACAGTGAATCTTTGACAACTTTCTCTGGCCAGTCAATCAGTTTCTCTTTGCGAATGGCAAGCCATTTAGCTGAGATGCTTTTCATTCTACTCTTGTTCAAACGGATTTAGCAATTTGAAAATGAAAACTTATTTCCCATACGATTTCACTCATATGTGGAACTTAAGAAACAAAACAATGAGCAAAGGGGGACAGAGAGAGAGAGAGAGAGAGAGAGAAAGGGTAACCAAGAAGACTCTTAAGTAGAAAGAACAAACTGATGGCTACCAGAAGGAAGGTGGGTGGGGGGTGGGGGAAATAGGTGAGGGGAATTAAGGAGTGCACTTGTCATGATGAGCACCAGGTATTGAATCGAAGTGTTGAATCACTATATTGTATTTTACACCTGAAACTAGTATTACACTGTATGTTAACTAGAATTTAAATTAAAAACGTTAAAAAATGAAGACTCCTTTCAATCTGAGCTTAAGCAAACAAAATCACATGTACTTTAAAGCAAAGAACAAAGCACATACCAGTTAATTAATACATGAATACCCTACCCAACTTTCAAAAGATTGGAGATTATAAAAATAATCAAATGTACTATATTTTTAAGCGAAAGAATCAAAGCTAGAAATTGGAAAAATACTCATACATTCATTCTACAACTCTCTAGTGTGAACTTAAAATATGCCAGAGAACAAGCCAGGCATTGGGGACAAATTAATGAACAAGACAGGCATGAGTTCCAAATCCAGAAAATACTGTCCTGGATCATTATCCTGCTTTGTTTTATCAATACCTAAGCCCCCCTGTAGGCAAGAGGGGGGAAAAATAGAGCTATCATGAATAAGCACAAAGAGAAAGTATGCAGAATGTAAACCTGCCACTTTGAGGCACATGCAGAAATAATTAAGAGCTTACCCTTCTTGGATTTTTTTTCTTTTACTGTCACAAGGGATAGTGGAGTAAATAGTTCCTCTTGGTGACTGTAACAGAGAAAACCATATTTTCTATGAGCTATATCAGAGCTATAGATGTGATGCATTTAATCTATTCTTTTTCCAGTTGAACCAACATTTTAACATAGCAAGACTGCACACAAAAATCTAGAATTCCAGCTTCCCTTTGAAAGTCACACTGGCAACACGGAATTCACAGTTCAGGAGGGCAATGTTGGCTAGCGGATGGGAGCAGCAGCCCCCATCCCAGGCACTGGCTCCTCCTGGGTCACCCCTGCCCCCACTCCCAGAGCCCCCACTGAAGGCATTCTCATCGCCAGGAAGCACATTCCCAGACAGCGCTCCCACCTGTCTCCCTGACAGCTCTTTCTGACACCTAACTGTCTCCATTCCTCCCACCAGTACACCTCTGCGCTCACCTACGACGGGGTGAAGGTGATGGCTGAGGCTTTTCAGAGCCTGCGGAGGCAGAGAATTGATATATCCCGCCGGGGGAATGCTGGGGACTGCCTGGCTAACCCTGCGGTGCCCTGGGGCCAGGGGATCGACATCCAGAGAGCTCTGCAGCAGGTGAGGCCGGCTGGGACTGCCCATTCTTATGGGAGCCTCATAGGGGATTACAGCATCAATTTCAGGTGGGATGTAGGCATTTAGAAGAAAAGATAGAGCATGCTTGAAGTTTGGATAACCACTGCATTGTTTATGGCTCTTGATATATGTGGAAACTCATGTAGAATTTTTTTAATGGTATGGAACTCCTGATAGTGTAAAAGTTGTATTTTCTGCCTAGGGATTATGCTGTGGTTGGAAAGGGACTTGAAATACGTAGGGATGAAACAAGCCGTTTTAGCAGTCTCCTGGAGAATTTCAGCTCTTGTCCTGGTTTTTTGTTTGTCTTCATTACCTTTGCTCTCTGTGCACATTTCATGAGGGGATCCTGAAAATGCTTCTCAGTACTTCCTGATCCCATTTTCTTGCTTCTCAGCATTACAATCATCAATTTGTTTGCACTGAAGAACAGTTAAAGAACAGGGATAGGAATGGCCATGCCCATTCTAATCAATTGACTATGCAAAGTACTCTTAGACTGAATCTAGATTCCATAGGGAAGAGTATAAATATTCAATTAGGGATATGTCTGCTATGCATGCAGGATGAGACAGTGGTACATGTGAGCTGTGTATTGGACATTCCTGGTTTAGAAGCTTCTGGGAGCTTGCCCTCAGCTTTTTCACCCTCAGAGCAACTAGAAGTCTCTTGAAGTCTCTAGAAGTCTCTAGAAACACCTCGAGTTCAGGCTGTGATTCTTTTTTTTTTTTTAATTTTTTTTAATGTTTTATTTATTTTTGATACAGAGAGAGACAGAGCATGAGAGGGGGAGGGGCAGAGAGAGAAGGAGACACAGAACTGGAAGCAGGCTCCAGGCTCTGAGCTAGCCATCAGCACAGAGCCTGACGCGGGGCTCAAACCCACGAACATGAGATCTGACCTGAGCCGAAGTCGGAGGCTTAACCGACTGAGCCACCCAGGCGCCCCCAGGCTGTGATTCTTGAGCTGCTGATGGATAGACTACACCACCTGATGCCTCTGATGCCTCCTAATAGAGAATTGTATTTCCAGAAGGGAGTGGGCAGAGAGGGCAGTGCCAACTAAAAGGAATGTCCAAGTTTCAGGCACAGTGGCAAGCCAGCAACAGCAAAATATTTTGGTGCTGATGCTACTCATGACCAACCCTCTACCCCATCCAGTGGAGTTGCCTGGATATGATAGGTTTTACTTTTTTTGTGTTTTTTGTTGGGGGGTGGGTGGGAGAGAGAGAGAGGAAACATGCACAAGTGAGGGAGAGGTAGAGAGACAGAGAATCCCCAGCAGACTCCACATTATCAGTGCAGAGCCTAATGCAGGGCTAGATCTATGAACCATGAGATCATGACCTGAGCCCAAACCAAGAGTCAGACACTTAACTGACTAAGCCATCCAGGTGCCCCAAGAGTGGTTTTACTTTTAAGACTACATTCAACAGAAGGTGAATTTGGGCTCCCGGGAGAGGAGAAGAATGTTTCTGAATGAGGGAGAAATGTAGAGCAAAAATGCACAACCGTCCCCATTTGTTTTCCAACCACACGTGCACAGCTCTCGCAATTTTCACAACCTGGGGAAAGAGCCGAGAAAGGAACATCACCAGCTGTTCCTCAGCTTGGATGAAGTGTCTTTACATGGAGGAGAATATGTAGCTCCATCCTTGGGAATGAGGCTAAGCAGCAGCCTTGTGATGACGGGAGGAACACACTAAGGGGTCTGCCAGGAGCCCCTTCTGCTTTCTCCCCATCTCTGTGGAGGGCAGCCCCTTCACCGAGCAGCAACAGCAGACATCAGGCAGCTTCTGCATGATGGCCAAAGATGCAGCACCGCCTTCTGACTTATTTAAAATGCTCTTCCAGACTCCACAGTCGAGACAGATTCTGTTTGCAATGTGAGACTGGTTTCAGAAGGCCCTGGGACTTGCCCTCAGGTTCACAACCCTCCCCGCTCCTCTGCCTCTCCCATCTTAATGTCTTCCCTGTCATGAGGATATTCTGACGTCACCATGACCATGATGAAGCCTGAGAGACAATGCAGGTAGCAAGAAGGGTTCTGAACCAGGAGGCAGAAGAGCTGGACCCCTGGCTTTCTGAGTGACCTTGAAATACTCATTCATATTTCCTACACACTTCCCTTTCCTCGTCCTTGATAATGAGGAAGTTAGAAAGACCACTCCCAATTTTCAGCGGTCTTCGGACATTCTAAGCTTCTTTTCCTCTGTTATGGTCTAATCCATCTTTCTGGTTGGAATGTACATTTATCCTTCACTTCTGCCTTCAGTGGGGTTTGGGAGGGGACAATTGCCTTAGCCAAAGAATATGACCTCTTTTATATTGTCTTTGAGTCAAAACATGTATCTATCTGCCTCTCTGGCAGCCAGTCAGCTGCTCCCTAAGAGCCCATGATGTGCTGTGGCCTGGAGCCAAGCACTGGAGATGAGAGAAACTCTCTTCAACCTCTACTGGGGGATGGTGTGGGTAGGGGAGAACTAGCCACAAACACAAAACTCCAACATTCTGATCTTTTTAACTCTTTGTTAAGAATCCAGAATCACAACTTGTTGCTGAATGAGACCTTAGAGATTACAGATTTCCATGTCCATTACTTTATAGATGAGGCAGCTGACCAGAGTAGCAGTGACTCATCCAGGGACACATCGCTTAGCAGCAGAGGCTGGAGGAGACTCCCATCCGGCCTCCTCATGCCTCAGGCCTATCCCATGACCCCTTGGACCTTTGCTTGTTCACACTCAGCTTCACGGCCTTTCATACATAGTCATGGTCACTGTCCAGACATTTCACCTTCTAGACCCATCTCTTAAAATACAGTCATGCCACTAGGAAGCAACTGTCGGACCACAACAGGCTGGGTAAATTCCGCTGATACTCAGTTCATGGAACCTGTGGTTGAGGGCTCAGGTCTCTGCTTCCCTAATCACTGGCCTTCAGATCACACATTGGGAAGAGGTCTATGTAGTTCAGCTTTGGGATGCATGTGAGTGAGGCCTGAAGGAATAAGCCCACTCTTGTAACAATAATGGTCATGGCTAGTTAGCTCATCTGGTTAGAGATGGTGCTGATAAAAATAATGATAATGCCAGCTCTGATATATTAGGGGCTTCTTATGTACATGAGGTTCTGAACATACTTTACATGTTTGAACTCACTGAATCCTCAATATAATACTCTGAGGTAGCTTGTTTTATTAATTGTGCTTTATAAATGGAGAAAATGAGCTTCAGAGATATTTTAAAAATTTCCCAAAATTATATAGCTGGTTAGTGTTGAAACTGGGACTCCAACCCACATCTGCTTGCTACCTCACTTCGTATATGTAACTGCTCTGAAGCCTCAGAGGTTCAGCCCAGCAGGGGAGACACAAGGGCTATGGTCCAGCCAGCAATAGTGCTTTGCCTTGGGTAATATCTGTGCACCCCCATCGCCCCTTACCCTGCTGTGATTTCCCCAGCAACAGAGTGAAGATAATCATCCACCTGCCTGCCTGCCCCATGCCTGACATCCAGGGAGCCATTCAGAATAGTAATGAGCCCACGTCCTGGAAGCCCTCAGTGCTCCAGGAAGGAGTAGACATTCGGGTGTCCATAAGTCTGCTTCTGGCTGACAGAGAAGATCCAGCTCCCCAAGTCAGGCTCTTAGCATTTGGAGGTCATAAGCCCATTGAGGATATTATTTTTAAAAGCTCTGGACTCTTTTTCCCAGAAACATGCACACATGTACATATGTATATTTTTGTATGGCCAGGAGTCCAAGGACCATATTACTCCTAGAAGCCAATCCCAAGACCTCACGTGAAGAATATTTGCCCTAAATAATAATTATAACTCTCGGTTTTTGTGTTTGCAATCTGTCAGCCAGTGCTCAAGCATATCAAAGTGAAGGGATTCTCAGCACTTTGGTAGGTGAGATCTTGGGTGGCATGGGTAATAGGGGTACAAGACACAGTTCCTGCCTTTCAGGACCCAAGACCCACTTTCGAATGGAAGACCAGGTCCTGAGAAGTCCTGACTGAGGAATCTGGGTATCAACAAGCCTTTTTGTAAGATGGGTCTAAGCATTAAATGTGATCATATAATTTATCATCCAGCCTGGGACACTTATGAGTGAAAGAGAAAGCTATTATCAGTTATTCGAGAACAAGAGTTGTAGCCTGGAACTGTCCCAAGCCAGCTGAGTTGGATGGTCATGAAAGCCTTAAGGGAGGGATAAATTTGAACAAAGAGTGAATCGGACTTTGGAGGATGTAAATGTAGATATATATATGATACCCAGCAGGAAACTAAAGTCAAGGTACTAGCAAGGATTTATGGGCCTCATGTTTGGCTATTAGGAAGTTAGAAAGAGAAGAGGTAGGTTCTCACCATGGCTCCACCAAGCTCTAGCTCAGGGATCTTGGACTAAGTGCTCAACTTTCATGGCACTGAGTTCCTCATCTCCTGGATGTACATAATCATCTTCTTAGTACTGCCTGCCTCGTTGGCTTGTTATAAGGTTCTAATTTTTAAAAATAAAAAAGATTTAAAAAAGAATAATGCATAAGCTTCTTTGAACATCAGGGCAACTGAAGGAGATAGTTAAAGTCAAGTTGTTCTTCCCATTGTGCAGATGAGAAAGTGGGAGCTCAGAGGGGTCCTGTGACTTGCACTGGCCAGAATAACCAGGATGTGGTCCTCTGGGACCTAGACCACAGGCCCTGATTTCCCACACCCAGTGAGCACTCAGGAAGGCCAGGGACAAGAGGATAGATCTACTTGAAAGTAGCCACAAAGAGGTTACAGAGGTCCTGGGTCCAGAGCATCTCTGCTGCCTCCCCCAGGAATAGGGGGCGGAGAAGTCTGCAGTGTTGATGCCTCATGTAGTAGAAACACTATGTAGCACTCTCCTAGCTCAAGGCAGGAAAGAAAAACTGTGCTTCAGCATCTCAAGAGCGGCAGACTCTGAGCTGGCACCCAGTACCACTTACAGGAAGCCACGGCTAAGTCTCTGTTTTTCACAGAGGGAGCTGGCAGGCGCCAGGATGGCGACGGGAGTTCCAGGAAGCAGGAACCAAGGGGAAGCTCAGTTTGACCCCAGTCTCCCTAGAATACGAGGGGGAGGGGAGTTGTGGTAATGAGGGCCAAGAAGTTCACCCGTGATGAATAGGACAGCAGTTTCCCGATTTGCCCAAAGTGGATGTTTCTGAGAAGCTGCTTCTTCTGACTGTGAGTCCATCTAGACTATCCATGTAAGCAGTTGGGCTGAGTCGTTCTCTTGACCTCTCCTTGCTCTGCCATCATGGAAGGGTAGTTCTGAGATGTCTGCTTTCCCATACTTCGATTTATCTCAGTGTGTGTAAGTCCTGGCTTCCCCAACTAGATGGTAAGAGCCTACAGCTGTCCCAGACCTCTCATGACTTACTGTGAATGCTGAACCCAAGTACCATACACTCAGAGTCTCAATAATCCTATCTGTAAAATGGGCAAAATAACTGCTGTTACTGCTCCCTACTGGGTCCCTGTGAACATCAAATTAACATCTTCCTATGAAAACACTGTGGCAATGCAAGAGGCCTTCAGATAGAGGGCCGAGAATTTTGCTAATGATGATTTTTTTGGGAACTGAGAAAGGCTTGTAGAATGACAATGACAAAACCTTCATCTTTGCTGAAAAAGTCCCTGCTCTAAAAACTTACCAGACTCAAGGTTTCAAGGTTAAAATCATCTTATTTTTGCATACCTTACCCACCTTACTACCCTACAATAGTAGATGCCATCATCATCCTCCTCATCATTTAAATAATACACATTTTACATTGTCCCAGGCAATATACTAAACACTTCAGTTCTTTGAGGAGGAAACTCAGAAACAGATAGGCTCAGTGACCTGTTCATGGCCGCATCATTAGGAATTAACAGAGCATGGCCAAGGAAATGCCCCAGTAGCAGCGGGCGGCAGTAGTAGGCACATAGAATATACTACTACGTGCATTTCTGTGTTCACTCAGAGCCCAGCATGGCATTGTCCCCTGTTTGAGACGCCACTTGGTATCATCAGTGGATATGCTAGAATATAGCAGAAGCTCTGGATTTTAGCCCTGCCTTTGACACTGAAAAGTCTTAAGGCTTGAGCAAACCAGTTTACCTTCCAGAGTTCTGGTTTCTCCCATGTAAGTAAAGATCATCCCTAAATGGCATACCTCCGGGGGTTCCTGTATGTGGAGACGAATATACATGAAAGTACTTTGTGAACATAAAACATTGTCAAATGGTGGTAGTTATTATCTACACTATTAGTAATGATAAAAAAATGATAAAAATAACAGCTGGCCTTTGCTGAATATTCACCGTGCAGCAAGCATTGATTGTAAAATATCTCATTTAATCCTTAAAACAACCTTAAGACATAATTAACCCCTAACTGGTCCCATTAAACAAATGAGGAAACTGAGCCATAGAAATACTACACAATTTATACTAAAACACCACAGTGATAATTAGCATGATACTTGAGACCAGGGCCAAAGCATAGATGTCCAATTGGATCATTAATGGCATACTTCCTTCTGTTTGGGAAAAATCATTCTACCACCCATTCATCTGCACATGTGCCTCAGTCTGTTTTTCCAAATGAGTTACTTAAACCCATACTTAGCCTACCTTTCTCAAACCTGAATGAATGGGAAGCCAGAGATGAGCAAGAGATGACCAAGGTGAGAAGGTGACGTTGCTAACAGATTGGAATAGCTCCCTTCTTATTATTCTTTCTAGGAAGATCTGTGCTTTGTTTTCTCTATAAAAAGCAAAGCCAGCCTATGCTCTTCCAGAGTAAGGATTTCTCCATATTTTATCTGAGAGAGTGAAAATCTTGTTGTACAATCTGTTCAGCGCTCTAGACCTGTCATCGCCTCCCCTCTGAGACTTCAGACCAGAAGGTGATGAGAGGGTCATCCTCAGAGCAGTCAGCCCCTCTCTCTCTTTCTCTCCCCACCTCCCTCCCTCACTCTCTCTCCCCACCCCCTCTGTCTCTCTTTCCACTACCTCATCCCTTCTCTCTAATACACATACCCCAACTATCCTTATATCATCTGAGGGCATAGGAGCTGGTTACTGTCAGAAAAAGATAAAACCCTGTAAGTTTTCCTTTGAAGCTATTTGAAGGGGAGAAATAAACAATGTGGGGTTATAGAACCAGGTTCATATTGGTTATAGGTAGAGACTCACCTCACTGGCCTTAGGCTGGACTGATATGAGAACACATGGTGACTCACCATTAGAGAATGTGGTCCCTTGTACCTGAGGCAGATGATACACAGCTAGACTCATCCTTACTTGGAAAGTGGACTTGGGTGAGATTTACCGATCATCTCCAGAGTGGCAGACTTGGCCCTAAAAGTCTTGAATCCCACATTTTGACCACTTGACCTTTTATATGATTGAATAGTTAAGGCCATGAAAGTTTGATCTGATTCATTTGTGGAAAATAGACCCCATGAAGCATATTTGGGGTTGAATACAAGTTTTGCTTTAAAGCTGAGATTTGTTTCAAGTCCTGCATGCACTGGTCTTAACATGAAGGGCTCTCCTCAGGTGCTTTCAAGTTTTCACAGCACTTTGACATTTGGTATGCCGTTTAAAGTAGCCAGGGCAGGAATTTTGGAAACTGGAGGCCAAGAAAGGCAAATATCCCAAGGCCTGTTGGTTTCCCAGGGTCAAATTCAGGTCTTCCAATTTCAGGTCTTCAGATTCGCACATATTTTATTTCCCAGCCTCACAAGGGAACCAAGGAACCATTTCAAGCCTGGCCCAAGGCTTCATAAGGCCGACTTCTTCTCCTGACTCCCTTTCCTTTGCAGGCCTCCTGTTTCTCCACTAAAGGCTTGTGTCTCAGAGGCTGGTGCTGCCCATGTCGGTGGTCATGATGGGAGGTGTTCGATTAGGGATGGCACAGAGATTTCTTATCAGAATCTACTTTGATCCCTTGTTACTGTTTGCCTAAGGCAATGGATGTAAAAGGTTTTAAGTATGAATCTCAGTTTGGTAGGAAAGAGAACCATGCTCCCATAGCCATATCTGCCTTGGGCAAGGGGTTTTTTAGTGATCATGCTACTCCGAGACCTCATCCTATATAAGCTTCTCAGGTTCTGAACTTTCACTTCAGCAGAAAAAGCAAACAAGTACAAGTAGAACTTCTGAGTTCATTGTTTACTACTTGGCTTTGCTTTCCAGGTGCGGTTTGAAGGCTTGACAGGAAATGTTCAATTTAATGAGAAGGGACGCCGGACCAACTACACCCTCCATGTGATTGAAATGAAGCATGATGGCATCCGAAAGGTAAAGGCCACCTTTGCTTCCATTCCAGAGAGAGGAGAGGGCCAGAGTGGAGAGCCTTGTGAGCCCATCTTTCCTGGACTGGATCTGAGGAGACTCAGGCAACAAGGATTCTAACTCAGCTCTGCCACTAACCAGCTGGGACTTTGGGCAAGTCAGTTCCTTTCTCTGAGAATTGATTCACCCATCTACAAAATGGAGATGAAATCTCTACCTGTGTCACGGGGTACTAGTGAAGATCCAAAGGATGGGAAAGTACTTTGAAAATATAAATAGATGTGTATAAATGCTACTGCTATCCCTGGGGGATTCTGAAGAACTTGGGAATGTGGTTATTGATGACATTAGCCATTTTCTCCTGATCCACACTTGGTCATATCCATTCCATTTTCCATACAGAAGGAGTGAAAAATATGTATGTGTTTGTATATGTAATATATAGTATATATGCATATTAATTTTTAGCATAACATTCAAATCCTTGGAAAAGCATTCACAATTTTACCAGACCCTGTGTTGTCTGGCCTCTGCCAATCTCTCCACCCTTGACCTTGGACATTCTCTTTCTTTCTCTCTTGATGCCAGTCATTCTGATTGACTTTTACTTCTTTGAATACATCATGTTCTTTCTCACCTTGGAGCTTTCACACCTGTTCCCTCTACCTGGGACTTTCTGCCCCCTTCCCTTCTTTTTCTTGGCCAATTCCTCCTCAGCCTTAAGCACTCAGAGTAAATGTCACTCCCAGGGAAGCTTTCCCGGGCCTCTCCTGTTATGCCTCATGGCAGCCTCTATTATTTTTCCCACGGCCTCCATCATAATTTTTATTTTTTATGATGGCATGATGTAGTGGTAAGAGGCATTGCATAGTATGGCAGAATGTTAGTAGAGTGTCATCCGTGTCCCTTCTGCTATGTAAGGTGACATGTTACAGGTTCTGGGAAAGGCGCAAGAACATCTTCAGAGGGGCTACTACTCTGCCTGTCACAAAGGCCAGGATTCAATGACTTCTCTATCATCACTCCTTCCTCACCCAACAGAAACCACCTCTTGTCCTTTTGTGTTCCCACAGCACATGTGATGTCACAAAGACACCAGCACACTGTCCCCTGTTGCAGTGCAATTTACATACATCTTATACTCCTTCCTAGACTGTGAACACTCTGGAGACCTAGAACCCATTTCCCACCTTCTACTCAGCACACTTCAGGAATCAGCTACAGTAGGCCCACTACCCGTGTTAACTTTCAGCAGTTGCCAGACAAGGGCTCTCTATCTGGCTATAAATATAGCCATTAGGAGTATAACCACTTTTCAGGAAACCTTTGGCATGGTGATTGCACAAAGGCATTGTCCTTGGGGACAAAATCTACTGCAAGTGATGCTCATCCAGAAATGATCCAACTCCGAGTTCATTTCTGTTATCCTCTGTTCTACTAACGCCTGTGTTCCTGTGCTGGGAAAGGCATCTGCTAGGTTACTTAGCTCTTATAATCCTCAATTTCCACATCTATAAAATGGAGACATATCATGTATGCATTGGCACCTGATCATTGTTCAGTGAGTGGTTACTAATGGGTAAGGCAAATTTCAGGGAGGTATTATGTGACTAAAGATGAAAAGCACTGAGATGACTTGTTTATCTTTTTCAAAGCATTTTGTTCTTTATTGTGGTTGTGAAGAATATCAGCTTTCCTGACATAGCCCCCCTTTTCTAGATGAGTAAACTGAGACAGGCCAACCCAGCAGGCCACCTAAGGTCTCCCAGTGAGCTGTGATGAAACATGCCCCATGACTCTCCAGGCCACACTCATCTTGCTGTAGCCACTGCCACAGCTGAGTGGCTCAAGAACACAACTGGAACATTTCCAATGACTGTGGGGGAGTGAGGAGCTCAGAGTATTTTGCTGCCCTTAGAAGGGACACCAGTTATGTGACCTCCTCCCCAGCCCTTCTTCCTTTCAGATGCAGAGAAGAAGTGGCAGTGTCACCCCCTGCATTGTACATGAAAACATAAAAGCAGTTCTTTTGTGTAAGGCCTTGGGCAGGCAGGCAGGTAGCTCCTACACAGAAAATTGTTGGCCATGGACCTGGGCTCTCCCTCAGAATCCTCAGAATGGCCTCCTGCCCTCAGGGGGAGAAATACTATTTCCTGGTGGACAAAATTGGCTCATGTATACTACATATAGCAGTTGTGTGTTTGTCAAAATTAAAACATGGGTGTTTATCCAGTTCTATTCCCTGCAGTGTAATGAGGTGGTTGAAAATAAAGCCAGATTCTTCCCTACCCATTAGCAGCAGGCTGGGTATATTGGGGATATAAGTGGTAATGAGGTAAGTACAAATACAAGGCAGAGGCTTCTACCCCAGCCTGGCCATCACCCAGCAGGGTGGCCTTAACTTCTCTGGATCTTTAAAATGAATGAGAGGTGGTGGGCTGTGCAAACCTTCGTTTCTCTTAGCACTGACACCATGGAAGGTGATGCATGTGACAGAATCTTTGTCAACCTCACCCCTCCAGTCAAGTTGTCCCTCTCTGGGCTGGACTTTGGCTCCCTCAGTGCAGGTGGGGTTAGGAACCCTCCTCAGTGGACCAACTTCCCATTGGTGGGAACTTCTCCAATCACTACCCCTGGGAACAGGGATCTCAGCCCTTCATGTTGACCTTAAACCTCACCAGAGACTGTGGGAAGCCTCCTTATCTCCTCCAAATCTACACTTCATCAAGAACTCTCCTCAGGAGAGGTGGCAGCGTTGTAGCAAGATTGGCAGTTCTCAAACTTGAGCAAATAGAAGAATTACCTGGAGGACTTGTTAAAAACATAGATGCCTGGACATTCTGCTTTAAGAGAAGAGAGATGAGGCTCGAGAGTCTGCACATTTAGAAGGCCAGCTTTTAGAGCTGGGAGGCTCATGGTGCATGAGGTGGTTTGGTGAGAAACACAGGCAGAATGGTTACAAGCTTGGGCTCTGGAGACAAACAGGCCAGGATTTAAGTCTCTGCTTTGTTCTTCAGTAGGCACATGACGTAGAACAAGTTACTTAGCCTCCCTGGACCTCAGTTACATCATCTTCAAAAGGGGGAATAATGTCCTGTACTGCACAGGGTTGCTGTCAGAATTAAATGAAACAGTGCCTCCTACCTCTGCAGCTTGTAGCGAAGGATTCAGAAAACCAGTGCCTGGCATGAATGGACATTCAGCACACGTTTTGTTTGTTTAAACTCCCTTCTTTAGGCCACAGGAATTTTTAATTTTAATTTAATTTAATTTAATTTTTTGTCAGCCTTGAGTTTGAATGAATCAGGCTTTACAAGCCCATGGAATAGATAAATCACCAAACAGAAAGAACAGAGTAATCTTAAAATCCACCAGCAAATGGCTGTGCTTTATTTTTCAGATCCCAAGGCTGTTTTTCAACTTCCTTTCCAATGACTAAATTCTTGCTTAGGCTGTGGGCTCAAGCATCCTTTGTTTACAGGGAATCTGACTTGGAGAAAATCAATTCCTCCACATCTGTGGCTTCAGGCCTTTTACTCAATCAGCCTCCTAGCAAAGTAATTCCTCAGATTCAAGAGTGACCTAGTTGTACTTGTTTCGGTAAACATTACATGGCCTTACCTGATATATATAATAAAGAGGAGGTACAGCTGCTTGATTTGTGGCCTCAAGGACACTCTCCTGATCTTCTGGCCTATATCCTTGGCACTGACTGATGTGCCAACACACCCTCTAGGTATTGGGTCCAATCTGACATCCCACTGAAATGTGCACACTTCCAAGCATCCATCCATCCATCATACATTTAGCAGCTTCAGATGGTGGAATTGGCACTGGTTCTGCTAAAGCTAAATCCTCAGGAAATCTTGTTCACCAGGGGGTACTGATTTAGAGATCTCTATCTGAGATCTAAAATACCTCGTCAGATTCAGGCAGGATCACAAATTCTGATAAATGACTGCCAAGGGAAAAGTCTGGGGAAAATTCTCCAAGGTCTTTCATCAGGGGCCCAGCACTGTGAATTTAACCATCTTTACCATCATCATCAACCCTGTGGCTATCTTCTGACCTGATTACAGGTGTCTACTACTCATTACAACTTGACTTGAGTCCCCTTGCCCTGCCTTGCCTTTTCCTGCCCTGCCCTGGATTTCTTATCCTGATTTTGACCCTCTGAGTAACTGGAAAAGAAAGCGTGGGCAGGAAAGCAAACTAAAAGTGACACAAAGTCCTGCTGATGTCAAAAGTAATCTAAAGTCCCAAAGAATTCATAACTTTCCATTCCATATGATCTTTAAAAGCTTTTCCATAAATCTTTGCTGCCCAACCTTGGACATACCAAATCCTCTTAAGCTCTACGACATTGCTCCAACCCAACTACCTCTTTCTATTTTCACTGCTGACCCCAGAGCCCAAGCCCCTCCACACCTGCCTAGATGCATTCAGGAGCCTCCTCACCTATCACCTAGCCCTGCTATCTACATCCTTGCCTTTCCACAAGGCCATTTTTCACCACAAGAACTGAGGCAGTAATTTTCAAATATGCATCAGGTCCTATTTCTTCTCTGCCTAAAACTTTCCTCTGGCTTCCTGCTGCAGGTAAATAAAACTCCTTACCTTGACCTTCAGAACCCTAGATGCTTCTTCCCTCTGGCGTGAGCTGTTGCTCCTCTTTCGCCAGCTCATCACTGTGCAGCTACACTGACATCTTTCCATCCCTTTAGCTGATGTTCTCTATCTTTGCAGTTTTGTGTCTCCCTGCAGTTTAGGTCTCTGCTCAAGTGAAGTCACTTTGGAGAGGCTGGCCTTGACCAAGCTTTCTAAAGTGGCCCCCGACCATCTGGTACAATCCCATTATCCCATTCTATTTTTTTTTTCTCTGATATATGCTCGTTGGTTTATTGATCTAGAAGGGGGCTGGCAGACTTCAGCCTGCAAGGCAAATTTGGGCCCACTGCCTGCTTTTATATAGCCCATGAGCTAGTCATTTTTTACATTTTTAAATGGTTAAGACAAATCAAAAGACAACTCATATGTGAAAATCTTCCAAAATAAAATTTCAGTATCCATACATAAATGAAGTTTCTTTGGAACATAGCCACATTCATTTGTTTAGATATTACCTGTGGCTGCTTCCGCACTATAGCAGCAGAGACAAGGACTTGCGACAGAGACTATATGACCCACAGAGCCTAAAATATTTACTGTCTGGTTCTGTACAGATAAAGTTTGCTGACCCCTGGCCTGGATATATATTGTCTTTCTTCCCCTCTTCTCTATCACCCTGCCACGAAAATGTCAGCTCTCTAAAATCAGGGACTACAGTCGTGCTATTTATTATACCTTCAGCCCCTGCAGTATATTGACACACATAAAAATAAGTGGTTTTTTATTAAATGAGTGGACAGTTTATTGGATGTTGCTGGGCAACCGGGGTGCATACTATTCTGGCCCATATTTCCATAGATCTGCCAGCGAGTAGGAAAAAAAAATGCTGGAAATTTTTAAGTAGCACTTAAAGCAGAATTCAAAGTCATAAATAAACATATTAAGCTCAAATTCTTTAAGTGGGTTAGTTCAGATAACCCTAGGTGCAGTGACAGTAAACTCTGAATTCATAGCTCTTTAAGGTAATACACATTTAATTCTCATTCACCAGGTGACCAGTTTTTGGGCTGAGGGCTCTGGTTAAGATTCAGGCTTATAGAGGCTCCTCTGTATGTTTGCATCATTCTGGCTATCAACATCCAGCTAACAGACAAGGAAGAAAGAAAGCAAAAAATGTGATAGAGATTTGGGGAAGTCAGGCCAGAAGAGATGGGCATCATTTGTGCTGCATTGCATGGACCAGAACCCAATCCTCTGGCCCACCTGGATGCCCAGTGGGCTGGGAAATGTAATTTCTGGCTAGGGAGCCACTTCCCACCAACACCTCTATGACAGGAAAAAAGAACAAGAGTCCTTGCTTGTCATCTAGTTGACTTTCCCACAATAGGCCACCTACTTTTAAAAAGTGTATTATAATGGATTTCATTTTGGGAGGTCCCAGGGCTGTGGCTTTACAGGAAGCCAAGGGATACAAATGTGTAAATCTGACTTGCTGACTGTGCAAGATAGATCAGTTGAATTTACTGTTCTATAATCATCTCTTTTTTAGACTTCATTCACTAAAAAGACAAAATCTGATCTATCATCTAGACTCATTTCCTATATTCAAAGAATCTTTAGAGGTAGATGGAAACAGAAGATCAAAAATTATAAGTGGCCCCAGGAGAGGACCTCTCACTGTAAGAATTGTTTAAATCCTCTCCTGAATAGTGGGCCCCAGTCTTTACCCAGCCACTAGCTCTGATTTACTTTCAGAGAGAATCAAAGGTCCTGCATATCCTCAGTAGAGAATCAAAGTGCTGTATGATAATCCAACCCATTTCTCTAAGAAAGGGAAATTTGCTCTCATCTCTGAAGTGCAGTGTCTCTTCAAACCTCTTTGCCAACTTTCTTTTTATTGAACTGTGGAACCAGATTTCTCAGCTGGTAGCTTACATGAGGTGCAGGCCAGATTTTGACATTGCCCCACTCTCTTGACTGGCGATATTGTTTTATTTCCCTGCAAAAGGGTTAGACATCAAATAAACTTGTTTACAACATTTAACCATTCCTCTAGCTTTTGATATCAAGGAAACTGTATATAAACCAAGCTGTACAATAAATTTTATAGATCCCAGTTTAACAACTAGTGCCACAATACCAGCTTTGAAGGACCACTATCTTTAAAAATTAAAGTCTCTTTCTAAGTCATAGAAATCTAGGCTACAATGGATTTATCTTGCTTTTTTCCCCTACCCTTTATCAAAATAACTTGGGATTTTAGAGCCATGTTTTGTGGTTTGGGGAGCACTTTCCTAGGACATTCTGCATGTAAAGAGGGTTACTTTGCTAAATGAATTTGAGAAATGCTCTATAATAATACACTTTTTCTTTGGAGAGTGATAATTTCAATAGTAAATTGATACTGAAATGTCTTATACTATAGAAGCCAAGTAGCCTTCAACTAGGCATTATCCTTAGACTAGGCATTAATATAAGCCACATAAGCTCTCTTTGTCTGTTCATTAACTCATTCCATCCTCATGGGAGCCCCAAGAGACAGATATCCTTGATTTGTCCATTTCACAAAGCAGGAACCGAGGCCCTTTGAGATCAGGTAACTGGCCAAGTATTAGTAATTAGGAAAGTCTACCTTTTTTTAATGTTTATTTATTTTTGAGAGAGAGAGAGAGACAGTGCATGTGTGAACAGGGGAGGGGCAAAGATGGAGGGGGACAGAGGATCCAAAGCAGGTTGCATCCTGGTAGCAGCGAGCCCAACATAGAGCTCAAACCCATGAACCATGAGATCATGACTTTAGCCAAAGTCAGAAGCTCAACCAACTGAGCCACCCAGACACCCCAGGAAAGTCTATCTTTTAAACCATGTCCATCTATGCCAGAGATAAATCTCTTGACTATCAAGCCCCCACTTAAAAAAATAATATGTAATAATACACTGTAGAGTTTACAGAAATTAGTTGTGCATCAGAGGAGGCAACTTACTCTGTACTGATAGTTTGATTAGGAGGAGCTAAACCTGAAGCTAATTGTGAAGAGGAAAGTAGAAAGGAAGAAAGGAAGGGAAGGAGGGGAATAAGGAAAAGGAAGAGAAAGTGAAAGAGAAAGCGAAAGCGAAAGCATCATCTCTAGAGGGGAGGGGTGGGAATGACATTTGCCAGACCTGCTCCTAAGTTAGTATTGATTACATTAAATAACCTAGCCTTTGAGGTCCATGCCCTGGCTCCTATGCTCTGCTACCAATCTGCTATATAATCTCTATATTTATAAACCAGATTGTTTGATTTCGCCGGGACTCAGTTATGTCCTTTATAAAACAGAGAAAATAATCCCACCCCTGTCTGTGCTATTTGCAAAAGAGTTAAATGTTGTGAAAGTGCTTTGGAAGTTCTTTTAAAACTTGCATCATGATATACTACAATAGTGGTTTTACATATTTTCAACCCAGAAAGCTCCTTGTAAATGTGCACTCTTAAAGGGATCCAAGTATGTGAAAGAGATAAAAAACAGAACTGAGTGCTTTGAAGGTAGGATGGGGAACCCAGAGCTCTCTCTGATTTCCTGACCCCTTGCCCACCTCCTAGAAAAGTGGCCTAGGAAAGGTCCCCATATATGCCTCAGGGTTCCAGGGAGCCCTGGCCTAGCAAAGTGAAGGAGTGGAGACTGCATCCTGGTTTTGTGCCTGTCCCCTGGTCCCTCTCTGTAAAAGGAAGGGGTTGGAAGAAATGATTCTTCAAGCCTCTTCCTTCTCTGACATTCTAGAAATCCAAATTTTTGGTTCTTTTGTCATTAGAGAGAAATGTCTCCTTCCATGCTGACTAAAAGTGCCTCACATGGGCAATATTGAGCATCTGCCTGCACTGAGGGTAGATCCTGACCACGTGTCCTGAGAGACACGCCTCTAGACTGTCTCAGCACCCCGTAGGTTCCACTGTCTCCTTTTTGGAAGCACACATTCTCTTAACAAACATTTCCTGAGCTGCTCCTCTGTGGAAGAACATGTAGTGCTAAGTAAAGCATCCTCGAAGGAATAGACCTCTGGCTTTGTCCACCAGGAACCCACAGCATTGTGGAGAGATGGGGACAGGCATACAAACAGCCAGACCACAGAGCCCATGGGGCATTCAAGGGTGGGCTGGCAGCTTACTGGACCTGCAGTCAACCTTCCTGGCTCAGATCCTGGCTCCATGATTTGACCATGACCTTGGAAAAGTTGCCTCACTTCTCCACATCTCAGTTTCTTCTCATTTAAAATGGGGATGATAAAGTACTCACCTCATAGGTTTTTGTGCGGATGGAAGGAGTTAAAACATAAAAAACTAAATAAAACATAGACGAGTGGCTAAAACCCAGTAAGCACTCAAAAATGTTAGCTAAAATGATTCTATGTTATCGTGGAAGCCAAGTCCCCTCTTAGCAACAATAGCAGAGCCACTTTCCAACTGCATCACCTTGGGCAGGTTACAAACTGCCCATGAAATGGCACAGAAACTTTAAAACACTTAGCATCTGACAATAGCAAGAACATAATCAGTGTTGGCAGTTATCATTGTTGTTGTTAATGGCAGTGAGATCACAGAGATAATGGCTTATTTCCAACTGAGGCAACTGGGAAAGACATCAAGGAGACAGTGCTATTTGAGTTGACCACTGGCACAGGCCTCTGCTATGTGAGCCTGGGCTGAGTTCTAGCTGGTGGGAGGTCTGCTCATTCCTCTGCATATGCACTTCCAGTTCTCTTTCCTATTTCACCCTCCATCTACAGTCAGAAGAACCCCAGAACAAAACACAACTGTCTAAAGATATAGAGAGACAGGACAGAGGTGTGTGTTTACGTGTATGTGTGTGTGTATTAGGCATGCCATTCTGCTCCTCCCAAACCTTCCATGACTCCCTGTCACCTTCAGGATAATATCCTTTGAGGCACCTGGGTGGTTCAGTTGGTTGAGCGTCTGACTCTTGATTTAGGCTTAGGTCATGATCTTGCGGTTCATGATATCAAGCCCCATGCCTGGCTCCACACTGACAGCGTGGAGCTGCTTGGTATTGTCTCTCTCTCTCTCTCTCTCTCTCTGTCTCCCAAAATTAGAAAAAAAATCTACCTACCTATGCCCACTGCCCTCTTGGGCTAACCCTATATTACACCTAGAAGCCATTGAACTTACATATCTGGGAAGATTCTTGCCTTCACATCTTGGCACATGTTCAAGGTGTCTCCATCCATTCTTCATGACCTTGTGTGTTGCATGTGTTATGTCTTCCCAAATAAACTGGGAAACTTCTCAGAGCAAGGACTACCTCTTAGGCTTGTTTGTATCTCTCTCAACCTCCCACACAATGCTACCAGTGTTTTAGCTCAGAGCCTTGCACATGGAAAATGACCCTTGGAAAATGAGCCAGTATAAATAACTTACTGATTTTTTAAAAAAAAATATTTTCAGCCAATATTTTTAGGCACTAATATATACTCAGTATTATAATAGTTTATAATTGGAAATAAGAGAAATAAATGATACAGGATAAAATAAAAATCACATAGGAAGTTAAATCTACATGGAAAAATAGAGTTAAATATAAAACTAAAGCAAAAGGAATTTAATATTTAAATTGTATGATTCCAACTACCATTCAGAATGAGCTCAGAAAGAGAAGGGTTAATAGACATGAAGAAAAAGGGATTTGACCTTGTGAAAAACTGCAAGGAATTCAATTTCCACAGCCTGGCTTGCATTGTACAAAATATTTTAGCTGCATTAACAGTTAACCCGCCCCTTCTTCAGATGGGGCAATTTCTAGGCTCAGCCCATCATGATGAGGATGTTCATGGGGATAGGGCTGGGAGGACTTGGATAGAGGGCATTTTACCTCTTGCTATTTTTATCTACTGATGATTTAGAGCCTTGTGTATCCAATATTGTATGATATGATGCCTAGATCCTTGCTTTTTTGTCTGGTGTTGCCTGGGTGGTCCACAGTAGGCCAGTCCTGAGGAGCCTGGCTCTTCTTATGTCACCACCTTCCTCTCCTAACAGATCGGTTACTGGAATGAAGATGATAAGTTTGTCCCTGCAGCCACCGATGCTCAAGCTGGAGGAGACAATTCAAGTGTCCAGAACAGAACATATATCGTCACTACAATCCTAGTGAGTACTCAGTCCTTTATGTAAGCTAGGCCAACACAAAGAATTTCGCCAGGAGCAAAAGCTGGTTATTCTTCTTGCCAAAACTGTGCCATAGGTAGAAAGAGGGTGTGAAAAAAGGAGTTTCCTAGAAATGAGAGATGCCATTTTCACTCTGGCTCTTCTTTCACTTTGTATACTTGGATAAGTAACTTACTCCCTTTGAGTCATAGTTTACCCATATATAAGACATAATGGTGAGAGTAAATGATGGTGATTCTCAGACTGTACGCTCCTTCAGTAGAGGCCATTTTCAAAAAAAGTCTCCTAAAACCTATTGCTTTAGCTACTATATATCCACTGAACTGCTGTGATTTTCAGTGAGAAAGATGGAGACTGTTTAGGGTCTACTTTCCCAACAGAGTGCCACTAGAGGCACCTTCAAAAAATACAAAAGCTCCTGGAACATAATTTAAAAAGGTGAGCCTCACATCTGAATGATGAAATATTCTTATTTTAAGAGTTTACTTTCTTAACCCAAGAAGTTTTGTAGTGGAGGGAGCAGAAATGCAGGAAGTAGATTTAGGGACTTAAAGACACAAAAGTTAACCAATGTTGGTGACACCTTCCTCTGCCATGCCAAAGTTCTCCTTACCTATGAGTGGACCCACAACCCACATTCTCTCTCCCCCCACTTTTCTACCAGGAAGATCCTTATGTGATGCTCAAGAAGAATGCTAACCAGTTTGAGGGCAATGACCGCTATGAGGGCTACTGTGTGGAGCTAGCAGCAGAGATTGCCAAACATGTGGGCTACTCCTACCGTCTTGAGATTGTCAGCGATGGAAAATATGGAGCCCGTGACCCTGACACCAAGGCTTGGAATGGCATGGTGGGAGAGCTGGTCTATGGAGTAAGTTCTCCACAGGTGGGGGATTGGAAGACAGAGAGAGAGTTTGATAGAAAATAATTTGGTGGTTGGCTGGCCCTGCCCACAGATGACTATTAGACTCCTTTACTTAGTATAGCTGCTGCCAAAAGGATGATGGGTTCAAAATCCAATATATTAAGACATTCTTTATTCAAGGCTCCTGGTCCAAGCTTTCTCATTTCAATCTTGTGACTTCTGTTGATCATAATCTAACATAGGTGATAGTTGAGATTCAGGACCAGTTTTCCTGAGGCAGACTTCTGAGTTGCCACTCCCCTGTTCAAAATCATTTATGGCCTCCTCCATATAAACTTCTTCCCTGGTGTCAGATGCACTCTGGATCTAGTCACTCACCCCAGTACTCCCTTTCTTGTACTGTCCACTTCAGCAAGACCAACCCCTGAGTCACTCTCTTCTCTAGAGTGCTCCCTTCCATTAAGTACCCCCAAACTCCTGTCCCTTCTCCAAAAATCTGTATCAAATATTGTTTTTTCCAAGGTGTCATATCTTTCTCCTCATCACACATATGAACTCCCCTTTCTAAGTGCTCTTGCCTTCCCCTGTAGGATTTAGTTTCTGTTTCTGTTGTGGCTTACCTTGCCTTGTATAATACTTATCTGTGTCATAGGAGTAGGTCTCTCTGTCTTTATATCACTTACTATGCTTGAAATAACACCATGCACAATTGCTATAAAATCTTCAATAAGTTGAAGCAGTTCTGATAAGCCACTGAATGTCTGAATTGCTTTAAGTATTTAAGGAATTACTGAGAAGTAAAAGATCTGATCCCTTTACCCAAGGATTGTAACATTTTATGGGGTAGAAAATACAATGAGGAAGTGATAAAACCATAGTTCAAGGATCAGGCAAGAGGCTAACATGAGTTTGTCTAGCCATCTAGAAGGATATGGAAATGAAAAATTGACCATGTTCGAATAGAGAGAAATGTAGCCCAGGAATTTCTAAAGTAAAAACAATAGAATAGTGATGGAAATAAAGGTGTAAGGAGAGTGAGTAACACTGCTTGTTGGGGTGCCTGGATCACTCATTCGCTTAAGCCTTTGACTCTTGATTTTGGCTCAGGTCATGATCTCATGGTTTGTAGGATCAAGCTCCACACTGGGACCTTGCTGACAACATGGAGCCTACTTGAGATTCTCCCTCTCCTTCTCTGCCCCTCCCCTGCTTGCTCTCTCTTTCTCTCTCAAAATAAATTAATTTTAAAAAAGAAAACATGGACATTTGTGTAAAGGGCTCAGATTGAGTAGTCAGGGCTATGTTTGAGTAAAAAGTGACAAGTGGATTGATTTGGTAGGCACTGGGAGATCATAAAGATACTTGAGTAGAGAAATAACAAACGTAATATAAGATGTCAGCCACCACTTGCAGGAAAGCGACCACCACAGCTTTACTCACAGAAACTGAAGATTCTAGGCTATGTCTCTGAGCAGAAGCATATGCTAAGTCACAGGTTGATGTTGAGTTCCAGCCAGTATGAAGCAAACATTTAGGTTAAATTCCATTCTCCAATATCAAGGCAATAGGATTCATGCTGGCCATGAGAACCGTAAGTCAAAGACAAGATGAAATAAGGAAAATCTTTCACAAGAAAGTGGCTTTTAAGATGGCCTAGTAAGATAGTTAATAAGTTCAGGAGTGGGATGTACTTCTACCCTTTCTCCTTTCCCTACTTCTCTCACTCTGGGAAGTCCACTGATGACAGAGTGATGACAGAGATGTGGATGGTTAATGCTGCATCTGGAGGCTGGTTTCCATGGAAACCTCCACGAGCATTTATCTTTGACCTTACCCCAAGGACCACAGTTCCCTTAGCAAAAGGCCTGTGATTCTGGCAGAATAGTGGTACAATCATCCTGAGGTCAAGCTCCCCAACAGACAATGGGTCACTGGCTCATCAGTAAGAAGCCAGAGTTACCTCTGATGCCCCATGGCCAGCCCTTCCCCATCCATCCCCTCCTCTTCATCACGTCTGTCCCTCTATGATCTACAAACTGTTCTCAAAACTCCATGATGGGCCTAATTCAGTATCCTTCCTTGACTTTTGGTCTGGCTTTCTTTTTCTGTACCCCTGAGGAAGAATAGAGAAGTTTGAGGAACTGTCAGCCACACACAACCAGAAAGTCAGACAAAACTCATTCAGAGGCCCCCAAATTTATTCTTTCTGTGCCTTTTAAATTGTTGAGTCAATCAAGGTCTCTCTCATCTTCCTTTTGCTCTATCTTGTTCTTATCAAAAGTTATAGTAGTAGCATTTCCACAGGTAGTATGTGCCAGGTGCCATGCTAAATAATTTACCCACATTATTTCATTTACTCCTAACAACCCCATGAGATAGATAAGATTATTTTCCACATTTTATAGATAAGGACACTGAGGCCCAGTGAGGGATAGGTAATTTGGCAAAGGACAGCTAGTAAAAGCAGAGTTGTGACATGTAGCCTGGCTTTTGAACTCCAAGCCAAAGCACTGGACCGTAAGGCCACTATTTACTGGTAAGGGGAATAGCAATGGTATCTGCATTTTCAGATGCCACATGCTACCAATGAAATTTCTGCTTCTTGCATGGATATGGCTTTGTGCTTGTTTCATGGGTGGCTTCCTTGACTGTCCTTTGTCTTGCTGGGGCAGAAGGAGAGTGAAATTTGAAGGCAGACACCTGCAAGTTAGTGGACAACTGAAAAACAGGAAAAGTGAATCCTTTATCCCAGGGTTGGGGTGGGGAGTTTACCTACACAGTACCTGGCTCAGAGTAGCTCTCCAACCCTTATGGTTTTCTTCACATTTCACCTTTGCCTACAACATCAGAACTATTTACTCTTTCCCCAGGATTGTTTCTAGACATCACATATTTTATTTGGGGCTCACCTAGATCAGTGGTTCTCAAAGTATGGTGTCTGGACCAGTAGCATCAACAACACTGGGGAACTTATTAGAATTACAAATTCTTGAGGAACCTGGGTGGCTCAGTCAGTTAAGCATCTGACTTTGGCTCAGGTCATGATCTCACAGTTCATGGGTGTGAGCCCCACATCAGGCTCTGTGCTGAGAGCTCAGAACACTGGAGCCTGCTTTGAATTCTGTGTCTCCCTCTCTACCCCTCCCCCGCTCATGCTCTGTCTCTGTCTCCCAAAAAAAAAAAAACCTAAAAAAAAAAAAAAAAGAAAGAAAGAAAAATAAATGCAAATTCTTAGGTTTCACACTGAGATCCAGAAACTCTATCACTTGCGTTTTTAAAAGCCCTCAAGGCAATTCTGATATACGCTCAAATATGAGAGATACAATCCTAAGATGCCAGTTTCAATAAATAATTTTAAGCATCTCTGAGATGCTTACATTTCACAGTAGTCTCACATATTTGAATTCTTTTGATCCTCACAAAATCATCCTATCAAATAGGTTAAGCAAAAAATTATTATGCCTTGTTTTTTTAGCAAGAAATTTGATATCCTAAAATACAGAAGTCTCACTTAAGGCCACATGGTCAGCAAGCCATGAGCAGAGGAGTCAGGTCTAACTTTCCCACGTGAGTTCTGCCTTTGGCCAATCTGGCAGAATTCCACTAACAACCTCAGGTGCTGGAAATCACCTCTTGAGACTTCTCAGTCAATGCCAGACAAGCTAAAACACTGTAGCTTTGCACAAACCACCTTCCCTCTCTGGACCTGAGTTTTTCTCTATAAAGTAAGGTCATTGAATGTAGCATCTCCCACTGTGTATATCTCCTACACATATGGGTCTCTTTTGATGCTCAGGGATCCATGGCCAGATAATTTTAGAAATACTGCATCTACTTACTTCTCTTGGAAATTCCCAGTGCATAGTGATCTCCTAAAGGTTCTGAGGAGTCTTGCCCCACCTGTTTAAATTGGTGTTTCCTAAATTTATGTTTACTAATTTGCACACTATTTTCATGGTGTACTTACTAACATCCTTCCAGAAATAATGTTCTATGATATAATCTTGGAACTGCTGAATGAACTAAGCATTACGATGATGTGCTTCTGTGATTTTTCTAGTCCACAGTCCCTTTCATTAACTCCTGCCAGGAGGCATCAAATATAGCCATTCAATTCCTGTTACCACTTTCAAAGCTGGTCTTCATTCACCTTCCTTTTGGGCAACATGTAGTAGTCCCTGTAAGTCATTTCCATTGTCTTTCTCTTCCATTCCTTTTCTATCTATGTTAGGGTACAGAGAAGACAGTAGGTAAATTCTCCCTTGCATGTACTTGGGAGTGTTTGCAAAATATTAATAATAATAATAACAAATTTATACAGTGAGTCTTAGGGGGAAAAGAAAGCAGAATTACTATCAAATTCACACCTGACTCCACATTGTCTTATGGAAAGTTTCTTTCTCTGGGTGAGAACTTAAGTCATTCTGAAGCCAGGCTTTTTCTTCCACTTAAAGCATTTTCTCAAAAACCCCAGCCAATGGGAGTGATCAGTGGAAATCTTCTCTATGCAACATCAGGTGGCACCTGAGGGGGGAGCTCATCTGCACAGCGTCTGGACTATTGTGCATCATGAGAGAAAACTGCCGACCTGGAACCGACTTGCGCAGATGTGTCTCTCATTTCAAAAATGAGTGTTGTGTCACTTGTCCATGAAACCTTCTTAGGTTTCCAGGATCTCTTGATCTCAAGCCAACAGAGCAGTGGATTTTTATTGTGTAGATGCCAGTGCTTCTGCCTTTAGGGAGCGGGATGAAAGACCGAAGAGCAAAGATGGTGATTCCATATGCTGGATGCTCATGGATGGGCATTTCTTGCAACCTTTTTATGTTTGTCTACATGCTGGATTTGAATCTTAAAAATTGAATTATTTGTATGTTTCTTAGGCCTCTTCCTGAAAAATACTTGTGATGCTTCTTTTCCTCCTTTCTGTAAGGCCTTCACTCACATAATTCTCTCATGCTGAAATGTGTACCATGTGAGAGCAACAATATCCTACCCCTCTTCAATGCCAAATTTATGTGTCATCTCTTTTATGATGTAGCCCCTGATCTCCTCAGCCAGAATTAATGTCTCTTTGGTCTCCTGTCTCATTGTGTATCTCTTGGCTAGCACATATCCAGCCTACCTGGCAGACTGAAAAATTGCAGGGGGAAGGGGTTGGAAGAGGGAAAGGTTATATATATACCAACGTCACTTACTAGCTTGTAATACCCTGAGTGCATGGACTATAACTTACCCTCAGTTTCCAGCCTAAGGCTTGCATATAAGAAGTGCCCAATGAGAGTTTATTGAGTTAAATTCGCCTTTACCACTTTATTAGCTAGGGATATCTTGGCTGCAGGTAAAAGAAAAACCCAATCCAAACTGGCTTAGGCTAACCAATGGGTTGGTTCATGTTCCTGGGAACAAATAGAATATATTAACCCATTGTCCTTGGAGTCTGGGGTAAGCCCTGAATTTAGCATGGCCCAAATGATATTATGGATCAGTTTCTAAATCTTTCATTCTGACTCTCAGGGCTAATGCTTATTAAACTGACTTGAGTCCTATGCCAATTTTGAATGAATCATTCTGACGAGGGTAATGAGGTATACTGATGGGTCATGCCCTTCACCATGTAACCAGGGTGATTATCCGATTTGAACTAGAAGGACTGAGAATGGACAGGAGTGGTTCTTCTTGTGGAGGAAGGAGGCATGGCTGCTGGGCTGGCAGAAGCAACAGATATCACAACATCCCCCTTCTAGTAAGGTGAGGGAGATGCCCTAACAATTAGAACTGTCAAACATGGGGATAATCTCTCCTATAAGATAGAGAGCTGATCATTCATTTGTCAAAAATATAGAGAGTAGGAGGAATTAGACTTCTAAGTTTCTTTTCAACTCTCACATCCTTTAAGATGCAAAAGAATATTCAGTGGAGAGAGAAGCAAGAGAACAGAGAGCTGCTGAGCTCAACTGCATTTTTTTTTCCTTCTTCTTCTTCTTCCTTTTTTTTTCTTTTTTTTTTTTTTGCAGAGAGCCGATGTGGCCGTGGCTCCTTTAACTATCACCTTGGTCCGGGAAGAGGTGATAGATTTCTCCAAGCCATTTATGAGTTTGGGGATCTCCATCATGATAAAAAAGCCGCAGAAGTCCAAGCCGGGGGTCTTCTCCTTCCTCGATCCTTTGGCTTATGAAATTTGGATGTGCATTGTCTTTGCCTACATTGGAGTGAGTGTCGTCCTTTTCCTGGTCAGCCGCTTCAGCCCCTATGAATGGCACAGTGAAGAGTTTGAGGAAGGGCGGGACCAGACAACCAGTGACCAATCCAATGAGTTTGGGATATTCAACAGTTTGTGGTTCTCCCTGGGAGCATTCATGCAACAAGGATGTGACATTTCTCCCAGGTCAGTCAGCTCTTCTCAACCCCTTTGCTCAATGCTTATTTTTCTTGGAAAACAAAGCAAATATTGGAAAGTTAAGGGATAGGAATTATTTCCAGACTTCACTGTATTCAGCTTTTCAACTATGCTTTACAGGCAACCGTCCAATGCATGCTGTCCATCGGCTGGATGCATCCTGTGTCTGAGCCAGCTTTGTCTGCTATCTGGTTGATGTGCTCTGTCAAGATTAATAGGGATAATCACAAGTCTGATGTTCTGTAGCTGCAAAGAACAGAGAAGGGATGGAGGACAGTATGGTACAGCTAACATTTAGTAAGCACCTACCATATGCTAAGCAAGGATTTGAGTCCCATACATCCATTATCTCATTGATTCCTCACAGAAGCATAAGGTGGGACTCTTGTTATATCTTCTTTCATAAATGAGAAACCACACAAGTGTTGAATGTCTTGCCAAGGTTACAGAGCTTGCAGCTAGGTGAGATGAGATTCAGGCCACCATCCTATGCGACTTTCTAAATGATGGAAGGAGCACTGAACTGAGTGGGTTCTAGAACCAGCTATAGCATGCTAGGTATGGCCCTGAGCAGGTCACGTGACATAGTAGACCTAGGTTTCTTCATTTTTAAGAGAAAAGGGTTCTCTTTTTCTTAGTTCTAAACATACCTTGGAAATAATCTAGTTCTAATGGTTATATAAATTTGTATCTTGTAGTTCAAAAATCAGACTTTTCAGAGGTACCTCAGATACCACATTGAGAGTTCTAGGGTACCCAAATCAGTGAGGCTGCAGCCCCCACATGCAATTGGAGTAGTTCCACTTTTGTCTTTTTTATACATTAGATTGAAAATATTACTTCTTTTTAAAAAAATGATTCTGATGCCAAGAAAGAAAAATTGAGGAAGGATAGAAGTAAAGGGGGCAGAAAAGAAACTTGAAAACTGCCAATCTAGTCCAATCCTCAGATTTATTGACCTCCTGTCTTTGTGTGTGATGTTATTTCAACTATATTCTGCAATGTTCATGTGGCAGATCCCCTCCAGTTTAACTGATATATGAGCATTGACTATATTTCCTTTTCCTTTTACAGTTGTTCACTGTCTATGAACTCCTTTTCCACTAGGCAATCCCTTATACACAACCAAGTTTCCAAAGCACGTGGGGAGGCATGACTTAGAACTTGGCTTCATGAATAGATTTGCACACACTGTCACCTTCTGGGGGCAAGTTACATAAATATTAAGGCCTTACAGGCATGTGGTAGAGGAATCTTAGCCACCTGTCTGTTTTGCATTTGAGCGTCAATGAGAACCAATATTCCTAAGAAGCAAAGGAATAAAATCTTCCTAAGGATCTTCCCTCAGGACTTGTTTTGGCTGCTGTATAATTTCAGTAGTCTCATTGTTCACCATTATAATCTTGTTTTTCTTTAAATAAGAAGACAGTTGGGGGTGGGGTGTGTGGGAGAGGAGGTGTGAGACTGGATGCTTGGCCAATACTGGCAAACACATGGTGAAGAGTAGACAGAACCAAGCAGGGGAAGGACTTGCTTAAAAATAAATCAGGCCAGTAGATAAACAGTGGGAAGAAATGACTCTTAGCTAGTCAGTATAACATAGGGCCATCAAAATATGCATATGCCTAAAAAGACCCATGGGCTTGTTTTTCTCCATTATTTCCATCATCAGCAGGCATCTACCTTCTAATGGCACCCTAGTGGTCTGACGTCAGGATATGTTTTCAGAGTCCCCACCTTCCTCCGAATGTCTCACCTTGGTGGCCCTAGAGCTAAATCTTCTGTGAGGCTTGTGTTTGATCTGCACAGAATTTGGTAATGGTTGTGCAAAGCTGAGTGGCAGCTGCCCTCCTTAACTGATCCATGCATACTCCACGGCACTGTAGTCCCCAGCTAACCACCTTCATCCCTTTGTTACTCAGCTGGCCCCTGGGAGAGTACGTGAGTTTGTGACCTCTGGCTGCAGAGGATTTTCAAACATTGTCTCCAGGTCTTCTAAGGGTGCCACTAGAGTATCTTAGAAGCCAACACTGAGGTGAAAATGGGACATCAGGATCCAACCCAGCCTCCTCCTCCCAAACTTTGATAGAACACCTCCAGTCTATGCCTGCTTTTTTCATTAGTAAAATGGAACAGTTACTACCTCAAGTATTGTTATGAGGTTTAAAATAGATTGATATGTGTAGGCCCCCGAATATAATATCCAGTAAGCACTATAAAACAGGGGCCATTTTTTATTATTTTATTGATTTTATATATTGGGCTTCTATGAAACTTCACTAGAAAGGTGCTCACACTGATGTGAAAGCCACTGGACTTCTCCCTTCTTGGGAAGTCCAGGGACAAAGCAGAAGCAGCCAGTCATTCATCCCAGGGACTAGCAACACCTGAATTCCTGAGGCTCCTTCCCCAGGAACTGGGAAGGATTTGTCATTTTGGATTAAATAGTCTGACAGACAAAAGAGTAAACCTTCCAAAGTAAGGAGTAATATCTACTTGAGGTGGACTTTTCCTTATCAGGCCTACCCTGGCCAAACCCAGAGCTTAGGGGCGGGTAGAAACCCTGAGAGTCAGAGTGTACACTACGTGTGTCCTGGAAATGCAGGCTAAAAAGAAAAAGCAGATACTTCATCTCACTAGGGTCATACAAAAAAGGCAAGGACACTTAGACAGTGAGTGATCAGAGTCAGAGACCAAGCAAGCAGCTACAAACATCAACAGAAACTTTTACTGTTGCTGTCTATGTATTCCCTGATGAAGTCACAAGCTTCATGAGCCTGTGATATGCAAAGTACTATGTCAGACACTCTGGGGGCCCTGGTGGGAAGAACTTTAAGGGGCTTTTATGCATCAAACATCCTTTCAAAGCTACACAAGTAGCTTTATCTCTCTTAAGCTCTTCAATGTCCATGTCAATGTGTGTTACCCAAAAGCCAACAAAATGTAGCTAAATGTGGTCAGCTGCAAATAACACAGTAATCTGACCACAGTAATATGAACAGATAGTTATCTTTCTTATGTTAATAGAAAAGCAGAGCAGACAGTGGCTCATGGTTCAGTGACATCAGGATCTGCTGTTTTGTGACTGTCTTGGCATTTTCTCATATTCACAAAATGGCTCCACCCAGACATTGTGTCCGTGTTCAAGCAGCAAGAAGGGGAAGGAGTGTTGCTATTTCTGTCTCTTTGGATCAGAAAAACAAAAGCTTAATGGAATACTCCCCACCCCAGCTGATATCTGCTTCTTCCTCATTAGTCAGAACAGTGGCCCTTCCTTCCTAGGCAAGGAAGGCCAGTAGGGCAAGAATTTCGGCGTTCTAGCCTCTAGAGGGGAAACGATGGGGAAGGATGTTGAGGGGTCAACCAGCAGCACTGGCCACCGTGCCTGAAGCCAGTGTTCTTCTGCACGTATACCATGAATAAATCATCTGTAATTAACACATTCAATGACATATGCCAGTAAGGGCTCTAAATGCTTTAAAGACTCTTCCCACCTCCCTTTAACATATGTATATGAGAAATTGGTTTTGTGTAAGCCATTTTAATATTCAAAGTTACAATTCAGTTTAGCTGTGATCACAGATTCCAATTTTTTTCATTAGGCTGATGGTGAGATTAAAATGCTATCTATGAATTGACTTCATAGGCCTGATTCTTGTGTCCAATGACCTATTTTTAATAGATTTTTAGATTCATTTTCACATAGAAACATTTTGAGAAGGGATATATTAAAGGAGGGACAAAACTTTCAAAACAGCAAAATTTATCTTTAGTTTCCTCAACTTTCTTTTCTGTACCCTCTTCTCCCTAATTGTGACCAGTGTCATACATGGGCCACACAGGGCATGGCACAGGGTGCTGAGGCTATGATGATTTATATCAATGAGAAGAATGGGGAGTAGGGGTGTTTGCTTCAAGGAGCTGGCAGGTATAGTGCTGTAAGATAGACATTAACCAGGCAATTGTGAATATATAAATTCTGATGTGCTATGAATAAAATGACCCTGCTATAGCAATAGATAATAAGGGAAGTGGAATTACAGAGGACTTACTTAAGAGTTCTGACAAAAGTTTCTCTGTGGAGTTGATAGGTAAGAAAGAGGTAGGCTTGCATAGAACTGAGAAACATAATAGCCATCTGCACGGGTCTCAGATGGAAAAGAGTTTAATGCTTTCAGAGATGGAAGGAATAACCAGTGAATGAGAACAGGGGTTTGAGATAACATTAGAGAAGTAGGCAGAGTCTAGATTATGCAGGGCCCTGGACTGCAGTATAGATTTGAAGTTTTACTTTAAATACAATGAGAAGACATTGGAGAGTTTTAAGCAAGGGAAGGATTGATTTACCTGCTAAAATACCACTCCAGGGAGCTATGAAGAAAATGAATTGGGCAGAGAATAGTCAAGAGTGGAAGGCAGAGAAACAAAACAAGAGGATCTTATGGCTGTCCAGAGGAAATGACAGTGATGGAAATTATGATGGTCATGGAGATGGATTTGTGGGCTACTTGGAAACTAGAACTGACAGCACTTGCTGGTGGACTGGATATATGAGAGGAAGAGTCCACGGTGGACCCAAGAGGTAGGGAGCATTTGGAAAACATGGAACCAGAATTCCAGGGACATGTAGCTTTGGGCGGGATCATTAGGATGATCTAGTTTATCCATCTCATGTAATGCACAAGGAAACTAAGGCCCAAGAGGGGAAAAGGGATTTCCTCTGAGGCAACCAAGACAATACCTCTGGCCTGTTGATGCCCAATCCAATGCAGCTTACCATGCAGTCTTAACCCAAGGTTCTATCTATTGCCTGCAAGTGAGCGAAGAAGGAGCTTCTTCAACTCTTTATTCCTACAGCCCCCACTTACTCATTGGCTTGTCCATGGGGTCAGTACTTCGCTGGTTAATATGACCTTAGAAAGCAGAACAAGAGAGGTTTGGAAGGTCCATGAAGAATAGAGGAAAATGGGAAATTACTACTGTGGCTTTCAAAACTCTTTTATTCCTGACCCTAAAATGTATCAGAATATATGATAATTATCTCCACCTAGTGAAGATAATTAGTCTCAGTGAGAAGTCTCAAGTGGAAAGGTGATGGCACTTTGGAGATCTCCAGGAACCCTATACCACACACATCTCCGCCCCAGCTAATCTACTTCTCAGGCCAAGCAACTGATTCACCATGGGAACAGGATAACCAATGAGCAGATCCCAAACTAATAACCAACAACAGTCTGACCTTTGCATTCGCACAAAAGTTCCATAGCAACCAAGATGCCATGACACGGAGAGGTGATGAGAAATCTACCCCATCCACCTCCTGTTCTCCCACCTCTCCTCCCAGAGCCATCCGCAAACCTCCTTCTCTTACTCATCTTGTGTCATTTAAGTGCTGCAGGAGGAATAAGGGATACTGAGAGTAGAAATGTGGGGAAGTTGATGGAAGCCACCTGAAATTATAAAATATTTCACCTTTAGAAAACATAAGCCTCACTTAGGACACAGATTCATTGCTGCAAGGAAGAATATCACAAGGGTGTGTAGACAGTCATGATACAAATGTGTGACAGATGCTTTGTGCCTTGGGACTAGGTTTGGGGGCTTCTGCTGGGACCCCCTCACTCAGAATCACCTGTCCCTCTCCACTGACACAGGTGAGGGGATTCTGCAAATGTAACAGGTGTGATATGTGCAGGAATGTCTGGAGGTGGCCCCATGCCTGGGGAACTTCAGCTCAGTGCCTCCTTCCTTTCCAACTTTAATCTTCTGCTACCTGATGGCTTGACCGAGCCAGGCTCCAGTGCCGCACAGTTTCACAGACCATTGAGAAACACAAGAGTAGAAGTTTCAGAAGCTCCAAAAGCCACACGGAAGTATTAAAATGAATGCAGTGACAGGAGGATAAAGGCTTCACTGGATACGCAAATGAAAAGCATCATTTTCTGTATCTCAGCCAGCAATTCTGGCCATCAGCAAGAGGGAAGTCAAATTATGCTCTCCCTCTCTAGAATGCTCTGAAAGCCCAAAGTCTGAACAGCTTGATGGAAGGGATATTCATTATTTGCTTCCAAAATCACAATAGGCAAATTTTCAGAAGTGTTTCACCAAGCAGAAAGAGAGGTCTAGGGGCATTTATTCACTTTTGAAATGTTTATTTAACACCTATTATGTGACAGATCTGAATCAAAGATTGATAGGAGATATCACTGAACAAAGCAGACAAAACTCCCTGCCCTTCTAGGAGCTTACCTTTTAGTGGGAGGAGGCAAGCAATAAACACAATACATGTAAAATGTCATCAACACCCCCTCCCCATTTGATAGGTGAAGATTCTGGTATACAAGGAGGGGAGGAACTTAGGCAAGGTTGCATAAATAGTGAGTGTAAGCTGAGTAACACAAGAATGGAGGTCATATGTGGGCTGTGGTGAACTGGGACATGCGTATGTTAGCTGGAGAAGGCCACTCCAACTCAGTTCTGGACAGTCACTGTCCTGGGAACACAGTACAAATGAAACAAAACATGCCAAGGTCCAGCTTGTAGACCACCAGTTGGAGACTCCCGGAAGAATGGCAAGGAGTATAATGTACCACTGTATCTTCAATTAATTTAGACACACTTAGAATATTACATTTATGTACTTTTTAAAGGAATTTTCTCCCTTCCTCCTCCACTTTTGTTTCCAAGTATAAAACGTGATTGCTATGTTTTTCTCACCTTTCACATGCCTTGGAAAATCCAGTTAATGCATGGGGGTTGCACTAGAAGAGAGATGGTCCCTGTGTCTTGTTAACTAAAAAGGCCTGCCCATGACTGTAGCTTCCTAGGATTCACATTTTCCTAGAGAAAACTTCCTGTTTCTTTTTAAACTTTCTCTGGATATACAGCATCTGGGACCTGAATACCTAACTGTTCATTGGAAAGAAGTACAAAATTCTACATAGGGAAAAGAAAAAGCATTAATAATTGAAATGATGGGGAACATATGCTCGTACTCCTATGAGGAGTCTGATGGTTTTGAATATCAGTTAGGAACACCATCCATCTGTGGCAAATGAATACTTTTACCCTAGCTATATTCAAGGAAGATAGCAGGTGAATTAAGCCCAAGGTACCAAGCAGAAGATAAATGGTGTCAAGCACACTAACAGAAATGACACACCTAGGTGACAACACTCATGGTGTGTCTTTAGTGGCTTAAGAGGGCCTTAAAATAAGGGAGCAGAGTACCTGCTGGAAGCAGAATGCAGCGGTTGTCACAAGGGGCAAGCCCACAGGACTGGAGGAGAGTTAAAGGAGCTTAGAAAAAGGCAGCAGTCTCAGCCTGCTGTTAGCCCACTGTGGGAGTCACTGCCTCTGTCTGTCTCACTTCTTTTTCTTCAAAATGGAAGCAAGATGGTCCCTAGTATGTCCCCAGCCTCCCATGTAAGGTGTGTCTCCCTTTGAGTCCCGGGTTCAGCCAAGGCTCTGGCCAAACCAAGTCGTGCTTCATTTTGTTTCCCCAGCCCTTGGATGCCCTTGTCATCCCCTCCACTTGGAATGACTGTTCCCATCTTCCCTGGCTCGACCTTTCCCCCTTCACAAATACTGTTTTCCCAGCCGTGATTACTCCTCTGAAGCTGTGCTTCCTAATAATGGTTATGCCTACACTCTGGAATAGGGTTGCTGCTAGTGAATCCTAGCAGCTGTGCAAGTGTGGGAAGACAGCATCCCTGCACATCAGTTTCTTCTTCTGGAAAATGGGGTTGATAAGAAGAAACACTGAAACTGTATTTTGCATATAAAATGACATAATGCCTGGAAAGCTCCTTCTTTGTACAGGGCTGACCCACAGACAGTAAAAGCTGTTGATGTTGCTGGTGCCATCACCATGGTCACTGCAAGTCTCTCAGGGTGTCCTTTACCTTCAGCCCTGCACTGTAGTTACCATGCCTATTCCTCACTGAGACATAGACTGGCAGACTGATCTCTTCCACTCATCCAAAACCTGACACCAAGTGTTGTGTATTCGAACACATGCTTGTTCAATTAATATGTCACTTTCTAAGGATGTCATATTTTTCATTTAATGGAGAGAAAGCAATCTAATGGAGAGAATTTCTGGCCATCACTAACTATCTCTGTCATATGGAGAAACTCAGTCCTGGTCTGAGAAGGAACTTAGAGATAAAGGAGGTAGAATTAGAGAAAAGGAAGTAATAGACCCACAAAGCAAAGTTTCCTGTGATCCTAATATTTCCAGTTACCTCGTTAATCATCTCTTGACTGGAAAAACAGTAGTAATGATTGCTTTCAATTGTTGATACTACTATGTGTCAGGTACTCTGGTGTTAGATCACATTACTTATCACCATGACAACCTCTGCCCGGGTATATCAATACTATTCTATAAATGAGAAAACTGAGGCTCAGAGTGATTAACTCCCGTGTCCACAGTTAAGCAGCAGAGCTGGGACTGGAATCTGTGTTTATCTGATATCAACCCCCATGATTTATCCTTGATAAACTGTAGTCTTCCAAAACCAAAAGTCTTCTTAAGGTCCCTGAGGGCTCCCTGTGGATTATTGGAATTCATGAAAAAAAGGTACCTGTTTTCTTCTGTGTGACTCCCTAGCTCTGATTTTTTTAATGGACCTTTTTTGCCTTGGGTTTTTATTTCATTATTATCTTTACAGTTTCTTTGTCTTTAAAAGCCATCTACTGAGGAAGGAGAGGTGAACACCCAGGAGTACACTCTGCCCCCACCAAGAGGGAGTGCAGTGTGGCCAGCCAACTGAGGGAGAATTGAAACAGAGACAAAAGCAAACATACAGCTAGCGCTACTTCAGAGAGGCCAACCTCTTGGCTTCGGCTGGGAGGTGACTGTGGCATAGGGCAGGTTTCATAGTCACAGACAAAGGCTGGAGAGGGCATGTGATCTCTCTAACTATTGCTCTTTAGGCAGACTGGGGTAGAGGGGGAAGAGGCAAAAAGGATCACAAATGGCCTTAAAGTTGTGTGGGGGTGAGGGGGGGAGAAACATCTAGGGTGCACACATTTATCCTAAAGAAATGGCTATATAAATACGACAAGATGTATATATAAGGATGTTTCTTTCACTGTTACTTTAAAAATTCAGAAGTAACCCACAGTCCATCATCAGAAGCCTGCTGAAAGAAGGTTTTTCAGCCAAGGGAACCCAATGCAGCCATTAAGGTAGCAGAACAAGGATGCCTGTGCTGCTTTGTGAAGACCTTCAGGGTTTCAGAGTAGGGAAATAATGGGTTGTGGTGATTCCACTGGTCCCAAATTATAGGTTCTTTTCACTGTACCAGGCTACCTCTCTGGAACACAGGGAGCTAGGAGAATGTGTAACTGAGGGCTAAACTCTGTGGCCTGTGGATTTGGTGCTAAATTTATTTCTGAGAAAGGAAAAATTAGTGTGGGCTATGGTAAAAAGAGACCTCTGGGAAACAGTGGGCTGTGCCTTGAAACATGAGATAAGATTTTATACAAAAGCAAATAGAAGTAAAGAGGGAAATCTATGGCAGGGGATTGCCATGAATACAGGCACAGAGCTCACAAAATTTAATGATAAACTCAATACTATGACTTTGGGGGACCTATAATCTTTGTAAAACCATTAGAGTATCACCCAAGAGAAGAGTCTAAAATGGGCAATGTTGGGATAGTTCTTCAGTTGCCATAAGGAAGAAATTCCCAGCTCCCCATGGAGCACCTTTATTGATTGGTGTTAAGGCTTGGTCTATCATAATGGAATGATGTCAGCCAGGTCTAATTTCTAGAATTCAGAGGATCCTGGCTGGGCACTCAGGGAGTCCCTGCCACTGCTGCTGCCAGTCAGTTATCTCCTGAGCAGCACGGAAAGAGCTGCCAGGCAAAGAGATGCCTGCCTTTTCTGTGGGAAGTCTGGCTAGGCACCCACCTAATATTCATCTTCTCTTTTATGTCCTGTTCCCTGTGTAGATACCCATTCTGAGAATGGGGAGAGAGATTGGAGACGGAGTTTATTTTGTTTTGTTTCTGGTACTGTGTGTATATATTTCTGTAGATATCAGGGAGGATTAATCAATCACATGTTTTAATTAAGCACCATCTTGGGCCTAAACCTTGCCTTAGGCACAATGCTAAGCATTATGGCAGATGGAAGAAACAGTAATTCCAACCTCTGACTTTGCAAGTCAGTAGAAGAATCAAGGAATACAAGAAAAAAGGTAGATAATAAAGCAAAATATGTATTTAAATAATTCCCAAGTGCAAGATTTGTAGTCAGTAGGTAGAAAAAAAGAAATATCGCTGAGGACTAAAGGGATCTGGGCTGGTTTAGTGAAAAAAGGAGACTTGGCTAGTCCCAAAGGACAAATTACACTTCTAGAAGGCAATTGGACAATGGGTGAAGCCCAAGCAAAGAAGGACAAAGTATCCCATTATTCAGAGAGACCTGGGTTTGAATCCTAGTGCACCAGTTACTGTCTCTAAGATGTGAGTCAGCAACTGAACCGCCAAGCCTCAGTTTCCTTTAAAAATGGAGTTATTAGTGCCTGTATCATAGGATTTTTACAAGAATATATAAGCCACCAAATACTGAATCATGTTGCCTAATCCCTAGCAAATACCCAAAATTCAAAAATCTTAATTTTCTTTCCTTCCTTTTTTGTTAATCACATCACTTCTTTTCCACTTTATCTCTGGCTTTCCACCAGAAGCTTTAGCAGAGGACTTTTATTCTCTGCTAAAAGTTTTCTGGGACTCACTGCATGCATCTCCTTATCTGGGCCAGCACTGGCCAGAGGAAAGTCCAGAGGCCACTCCCAGAAGGAGGAAGGCTTCTGGTTACAGTGTTATGACTGGAGGATATGGCAGCATCATTCCTCCTATCCCAGGGTTATTTCTCACTCTAAGCATAGAAAGGAACTAGATCCGAGATCCTGCGTGCCTCCCTGGCAAAACTCATCTCCTGGGCAGTGACTTATCCCTGCCAAACTACTTGGTCTACCAGTCCTCTTCTCATCTCCTGGGCATCTGGTTTTGTTTCTTAATGGTCAGCATTACAGTGGTTTTCTCTGTTTCCCAGAGTGACAGACACTGGTTTTGCAGGACTTATAAATATGTAGGACTCTTTCAACAGAGTAATTAAGGACATGAGCACTGGAGTTAGCTGTGTGACCCTTGGCAACAAGCTTTGCAACTCAGAGCCTCTATTTCTATTGCTACATAACAAGTGAAAACTTGTGGCATAAAACTACAGCCATTTTATCATGTTCATGGAATACATGGGTTAGGAAATTTGGAAGGCAGCACAATAAGATGGCTTATTCCTGTCTAAAGATGTCTAGAGCCTCAGATGGAAAAACTAAAAGGCTGTGGATCACTTGACACCTGGGGGATGGAATCATCTGAAGATTCACGACACGGCTGGCAGTTGAAACTATTGTCCTAAACACGTACAGGTGCCCTCTCCGTGTTCTGCTTTGGGCTTCCTTACGGCGTGATGGTCAGTTCCAAGAACAAGTGACCAAAGACAAGGCAGGCAGAAGCTGCATCACCTTTCATGACCTAACTGGGAAGTCACATAGTGTGACTTCTGCCACAACCACAAGTCCAGGCATGTCAAAAGGGAAGGAATCTTCAGTAGGACAAGGGTCAAAATCACATTGTAAGAGAAACACATGGAATGAGACAGATTGTTGTTGCCATATTTGGAAAACACACTCTAGGGTACCTTGTATATAAAGTGAAAATAATCGTTTTAAGAATCATTATAAAAATTAAATAAGATTTTAAAGTACTTAGCATGGTATCTGACATATAATTTATAAAAGTCATGCATTTATTCATTCATTCTCCCCTTTCCCCTACCTTTCTCCTTCCCCCGTACCCTCTCCCTTTCTGCCTCTCTCTTTCCCAGAGTAGAAATATATACACATATGTGACATTTATAGTCAGTGCTTATTAATGTATAGTCAGTGCTTATTAATATTTTGTGTCCATAATAGATGCTAGTAATTTAAGTTAATGAATCTATAGATTAGGTCCCTAATGAATCTATGGAAAAGAGCCTTAAATGTCAGGTAGTTTCTTACTTAGGGTTATACTTTGGAAAACCAGGGTTGAGAGAATTTGCAAAATGGGTTAAATTAACATTGAGCATTTAATAATCCTGACTTCACTGAAGCATTTTTGTTGAAAATAAATCAAGTGACCCTAACAATGAACAATTTTTCAAATGACTAATGTTTAAATTTCAACAGCTTTCAGGATATGTAGAGCCTTGAACTTCATCATAATCCCTAGAGGCAAATGAAGAGACAAAAGGAACACAAGAGCTTATCTTGCAGATCTGAACACTGAAAGGAGCCAGGTCACTGCCTTTGCTTTTTTGACACTATATAGATTGTTCCTGCTCCTCACAGGCAAAGGCACCACATTTAGGCAATATTTGCTCAGTGAATCAGCAAAGCAGAACAGAGTTAGCAAAATTGAGATGGTGTGCCTTTTCATCCCTGCACTCAGAAGTAAAGCTGAGGAAAACAGAATAAAAGGGGCAGGGCTTATTTTTCCTCCACAAAGCCACGTTAGGGCTGGATAAAGACAAGGGTCAGAAGACATAATTGTGGCCAAGTAACTTTGGGCCAATCACTTTCCTTATCGCACTTCAGTTTTACCATCTGGATGATCTGATTTTACAATGGAAAGTGTTTACTGAGCTCTTGTGACCACTTCTCGCCTTAGTTCCATGAAAAATACACAGAAATAAGAAATGCCTGATCTTTGCTTCCATGCTTATAGTCAAACTGGGAAGATGTGACTAACACATAAAGAAGAGAGAACTTACAAAGCTCGGGTATATCTTGGGACACAAATGCAATCCAAGGATGACCCAAAAGGGACAGATGAATGTTGGTAGAAACTCATCTTCATCTACCCAACTGGCTGGAGAAGGAGAAAAAGCAGACACATCATTAAACCAAAAGCAAATCCACCAGGGTTCCTTACAAAGCCAATAGCTCTTAAATTTCATTTTATCTCCTATAGCAAAACCTAAAGAGGAAAAGGAGGATTTTCATACTAATACAAAGAAGACTCATAGTTTTTTTTTTAAAACCTCAACCCATTTTTTAGTCAGTGGATTTTTCCCTCTTCAATTTGATTTGATATGCTGATCACTGGAAGATTTTAACTAGAATCACTATTATCCTCTTATCTTCCCCCTTTGACACACAATTTACTTTTTTAAATTTTACTGAGGTATAACACACAAGTAAATACGTGTATAAATCATAAATACATCGGTCGATTGATTTTCAGAAAGTGAAAACACCTGTGTGATCAGAACTAAAAGTAAGAAATAGAACACTACCAGAATCTCAGGTACCTCTTCTTGCTACCTTCCTCACAGTAATCACTATCCTGACTTTTGACATCATAGATTAATTTTACTAATTGAGCTCTTTTGAATCTCATAAGTAGAACCATACACTATCAATTTTGGGGGGTCTGACTTTTTTTGCTCAATATTATGTTGTGAGATTCACCCATGTCATCACACGTAGATGCATCCTCATTGTTGTACAGTATCTCATCATGGTGATGCATCACTATTTATCCATCGATAAATCCATAAGTGTTGGGCACCTGGGTGGCTCAGTCGGTTAAGCCTCCGACTTTGGCTCAGGTCAGATCTCAGGTTTGTGGGTTCGAGCCCCGCATCAGGCTCTGTGCTGACTGCTAGCTCAGAGCCTGGAGCCTGCTTCCAGTTCTGTGTCTCCTTCTCTCCCTGCCCTCTATGTCCCATTTATCTGTTAGATTTTTCTTATTGTTGTTATACTATAAAGCATTCTTAAGTATTTTTGGTAACACATATTATCAGATATCCATCATCAATATCTTCTGTTCTGTGGTTTGTCTTTTCACTATCTTTATAGTGTTGTATGATGAACATAAATAGTTTTAATGTAGTCAGTTTCACACGTTTTTCCTTTATGGCTAGTACTCTTTGTGTGTTTTTAAGAAGTCTTTGCCTACCTCAAAATCATGAAGATACTCTATTATAATTTCTCCTGAAATTTTACCTTTCACATCTAGATTTCTGTGTCCTATAGATATATGCAGAGTACAGGATCAAGGTGTGTTGTTCTTGTTTTGCACATGGTTTTCCTACTAAGCTACCATGATTTATTAAGAAGTCTATCCTTTCCCCCCACTGTGTGTCCCTTCCTCATAAATCAGGTCAGGGCATTTAGGTGGCTTAGTTGGTTAAGTGTCCGACTTCAGGTCATGATCTCATGGTTCATGGGTTTGAACCCCGCATCCGGCTCTCTGCTGACAGCTCAGAGCCTGGAGCCTGCTTCAGATTCTGTGTCTCCCTCTCTCTCTGCCCCTCCCCTGCTCAAGCTCTGTCTCTCTCTCAAAAAATAAACATTTAAAAACAAATAAATAAATCAGGTCACCAATTACATATAGGTCTATTTATGGACACTTGATTCTGTTCTGTTGATTTACTTGTTTATTCTTGCCCTTCCTCACCCTATCTTATTACTATAGTTTTATAATGCCTTGATAACTAGTATGTCCAGAAAAAGCTGTTCATGGGTGCTAAAAACAAAGGCTGAATGATTCCATTGGGGGCAGGGGGTGGTATAGAAAGGATTCTCATATGAGATCATGTCTGCAGTGTTTTTCTGACTGTGAGATAGTATATTGTGATTCCATTGGAATATCAGGACTGTGGTTTCTCTTGAAGCTCTAGAATAAATCAATAGCTGAAACCCTGTCGGTGATTTTCTGGGAAGTGTTTCAAAATACCTAAAAGTGATGGATAAAGCTCAGGACACTTGTGAGTACAAGAGGCATCCTTTAGCATCCTAACATAGGGCAGGAGACTGCCAGGGAAAAGGCAGAGAAGGATTAATTCTCTTCATTTCAATTAACCTAAAAGAAAAATATTACATGCCAAATGATTTAGAAGGTAGTGGGTAACAAAAGGAATTTGTTGTGCATTCAAATATGGCTGCTTTTATTGACTCTTATTCTCAACTCAGTGTGGGAAGAAATGTGTAGATTGCATTGGCACACCATAAGAGAGATGAACAAGTAAAAATTGTAGAATTTTTTCAGATAGCATGTTTTGTGCCACTTGAGTCTAAAGGAATTACTAAGTAATGGATGTGTTGGGGCAGATAAACTAGGGGTATTGACTAAATCGTGAATCACCCTGTTCTCGAAACATGATAAAAATTAAAATAACTCACAGAAAAGGCAAACTCATCCAGAGGCTTGAACCGCAGAGCAAAAACTATCCTCTGCAAAATTTGGTTCTTATTTCATCCTATGAATTTTCCACCCTTGTTTAAGTCAAATGTACTGAAATGCTAGGACTTTGAAAAGGATAAACAATGCTCCATTTTGTTGCAGAAAAACAAGACCCCCACATTCAATAAATCAAAACTGTACTGGCAAAAATCGAACAACTCCATCATTTGCTGAGACCTCTAAAACCCTTAGATTTTTTGGAATACTTCTGTAAACAGTCCAATCAATCAGAGTTAGCAAAAGTATATGTTAGATCATTTACAGAGAACTCAGGACTGGGCTAGGTGAGTGGGATATTCACAAGGAGAAAAGCATGTGGTTTCTAAACACACATAAACACATACCATTAGTTTTTGCTTCATTTATTGGGAAAAAGTGCCCATTAAATAATTAAACTTGGTGTTACCTCACTTATCCCTGCCTTTCAGTTTCATAGTACTCTTTACATGCTATTACAGTTGTTTTTTAAGTACTTAAAACATAGACCATTGCTTTTGAAATTTTTTGTTCATAAAACTTGTCTAAGGATTTTGTCAAAGTGAGGTTCAAATTTAGTAGGTTTGGGATAAGATTTTGTATTTATAATAAACTTCCAGGTGAAGCCAATGCTGCTGGTCCAAGGACTGTATTTTAAATAATCAAGCTGTAGGCTGACTCAGAGCTCCCCAAGAATAAGGACCTCTTTGTCTTGCCCACCACTATAATACCAGCACCTACCACAGAGCCTTGATGAGTATATGCTGAGTGAAGAACCAAATGAATGGGTGTCTAATGTTAGTTATGATTTCCATTTGTCGATACATTTTTATATTGTTAGACATGAGAAAAGCTTAACAGTATGGGCATAAATACCGAAGTAAGAATAGGCATTTTTAGGAAGAAGGGATGATGGAAAGATGTAGGAAGTAAAATAGATGGGAAAGCAGTATCAAATTATAAAGGGTTTGAAAAACAGGAAAAGGACTGAATATTAGGCAGGAATAAGAATAATTTCCTAATATAAATTGCTATAAAGTTTTTCTAAAATAAATCAATATGATCTTTTAATAAATAGAGTGGTGGGCTGACAGTTTTGAGATGCTTAATCTGGCAGAAATGGCCAGGAAAGCAGTAGGCAGCATATTTCTCTTAATCCTTAAGACACTATGATTCCATGAGTCCTCTCTTTTCCTCAACTAAAATGTGAGCTCCCTAAGAGCTAGACCCAACTTTTAAACATCTTTAATATCCCAGTTTCCAGCAGAAGTGCTGATGTATGGCAGTCACTTCATAATGTTCCATATTTGGATATGCCACTCAGGGTAGTCCAGCAGTGTCCTTAAGGTCCCCAGAAGAAACCAAAAACATTTCTAGAGTGTCTTGATTGTGGCATGTCTTACAGGGTGTGAATAAGCTAAAGCAAAAGTCAGGAGAATCCCTACCAGAGACTTAGGTCAGCAAATACGGTGAAGTTACAGACATCAGGACCACGAAGAGCTCCTAGTGAGTTGGCCTGGCTCTCTGGGTCCTGTAATCTAAATTTGCCATAATCACTAGTTTACTTTTGTGAGCCCAGCAGAATTTAGTGGAGCATATTCATGAGCCACTGATACAAACCATGAAAATTACTATAGAAATTATATGTTGTATTGTGTTAACTAGGCTGGCTATTGCTACTCCATTACCTGATAAAAAGTAGACAACAGAGTTTATTCATATAATGCCAAATTTTTCTCTGTAAATGTCAATTAAAATAAAGTGATAATAAAAATGGACTTTCTTGGAAAGCTATATTAACAATCAAGTTTGGTCTAATTACATTCTTATCTAAATATATCAGGGGAGTATGGTATTTAAATCAATGTACTCCATTTTGATAAAGGTCTTGTATCTGTTGTACCAATCTTGATTTTCATGGGTTTCAGTGTCTCAACTCTGAGGATGCCTATATTAAGAGAACCATCAGAATCTGAAAATGCAAATTTATTATAGCATTTCCCTTTGGCAGATCTCAAGGGAAATCAAGTAAGTGAAACCAATTTGAGTTACTTTTAAAGACTCAAGAAGAGCTATTCCTCCTTAACACGTGGAACATTAAATAAAGACCTGGTGGTCCTGTGGTCACCTCAGTTTCCCTCACATTACCACAGTTTCTGATCACTTGCTCATTTGGGTTATCCCTCCAAGTGGGGCAGTTGGAGCTAAATTAGATCCATTAGCCTGTACTTCATTGGTACTGTCTTAACACTTGAATGAGAGAAGAAAAACAGTTGCCATACTAATCTTTTCCCAACTATTAAGGTCTTTCTTATGGCTGGTATTTTCTATAAATTTGGAACCAGATTTTTTTCCTAGTTCCATTCTAATTTTGAAAAACAAATATGAAAATATTGTCCAGTAACTGTCATTAGCCCTCAACAATGTATATGCACAGTCGTAGATAATAGCAGGGGAGAACATCTATTCAGTATTCAACAAACCTTTACTGAGGGCTCACTACATGCCTACAAAAGAAATGAAAGTCACAGTCCTTGTTTATAAAAACAGATTAGGGAAAAGGGGGAAACTTGCATTTTTTGGATAATTTACTGTTAGATATACATTGTTCTGGATTTACACATGTTATCTCATTTAATGAATTGACAATTTAGTTAAGGAAGAATGGGGATGATGATGTTAATAACTTTAATGATAGAATTTGCTTAACATGTACCATGTGCATGACACGGTCATAAGGGTTTGGCATGTGTTATCTATTTAAATCCTTAACAACCCTACATTAATCTGTAAGAAACCTACACCTATGAGGTAGGTATAACCATCCCTGCTTTAGAAAACACAACTGAGATTTAAAGAGGTGAGGAACTTCTCTAAATCACACAGCTATAAAGTAGGGAGCCCCGATTTTAAATCAGGTCTGACTAGCTCCAAAGTGTGTGTTTTTAATCATCCACCATATTGTCTCCCTTACAAGTCACTTAGAAATACCAAGATCTGTCATATTCTGACATGAACTCCCCAGAAAGCCTTCTTTTGTCCCATTTAAGCTGAACTGTTCACTATTCTCCAATCACATCAGGGCCTTTTTTCACTCCTTATTGGTTATGGCTCTGAGTTCTTGTATTTCATGGTGGAGAAAAGGCCCAAGCTTGATGTTGAAAAGTGATTAGGACTTCAATGGTGGGGAAAGGAAAAGTTAGTTCAAGAAGAGTGACAGACTCACACTTCCAAAGAAGGAATAAATATGGAACATATAGCCTAAAAATGAAGCCATTGGAGATAACTTCTGGGATTATGGATTGGAAAGAATCCCTGCCTTTTCTCTCCAACCTCAATTCAGAGTACTTTCTCTCCCTCCTTTTCTGTGCTGCAGCCACACTAGCCTCCTTTTGGTTCCTGGTGTGCATGATGCATTGCCTTTCTAGTTCAGGACCTTTGTTATACAGTTCTCTCTACCTGCATCTTGCCTTCCTCCATCCCCGCTTTCCCTGATGTTTACAATAGCAAGTAATATATTAATAGCAATTAAGTAAGTTAATATATTACTTAAATGACTGTCACTCACGCTGGAATGTAAACTGCACAGCTCCTGTATATGTAACTTCCTATCCACCAGCAGCTGTCTGGCATCTAGCCTAGTGTCTGACTCATAGCACATGCTCAGTAAGCATTTGGTGAATGAGGGGTTTCTCTTATCCAGGATTTCTCTAAGAGCAGAGGTTGTCCTTGATGCTTCATCAGAATAATTGCAGAACTACCAAATTAAGAAGGGAGATTTCTAGGACATGGTAGTATTTAGCTTTACTATTGTATGTACTTCTAGTCTCAACGAAGGTGGATATCATTTCCTTATCTACAGAGCCAGGCTTAGGCCACAACTTCAATCAGACCACCATACAGTTACTGAAATGCAGTGTTCTGGCCCAATGCTATGCACAAGGTGGGGGGATACTGTGATAAATATGTTGTAGTCTTGCCCTCAAGAGGTTCACAATCCAGTAACCAGGCAATTATAATGTACTGTGATGTGCACTGTGTCAGAGGAAGAACAGGACATTATGATAGCACAGACAAGTGACCTAAACCCACATTAGGGGTTAGGCCAGGGAAGCCTTTATAGTAGAAACTGCATTTTGGCTAGGACTGGAAGGAAGAGTATTATTACCTAAGTAAAAAGACACAGGAAGGGTATTCCAGACAGGAGGAACAGCATATGTCTTGTGGGCTATCGTCAGGAACTTGGATGTTGGGTTTATTTTTTATTATTTTGATTGTGATGAGAACACTTACCACAAGATCTACCCTATTAACAAAATTTTATATGTGTATATTATTATTGACTATAGGTACAATTTTATATAGTAAATTTCTAGGACTTGTTCATCTTACTTAACTGAAACTTGATGCCAATTAATTAGTAATCTTCATTTCCTTCTCCCCCTATCCTTTGTTAACCACCACCAAAAAGTTAAGAGCAGGAAAATAATTTACATTTTTACATTTACATTTTTTAAGGATCTCTAACTCAGTGGTTCTAACCCAGGGATGATTTTGCCCACTAGGTGACATTTGACAAAGTCTAATGACATTTTCAATTGGCAAAAATGGAAGAGGTTATCAACTGGCATCTAATGGGTACAGGCCAAGGATGCTGCTAAAAACCCTACAATGGAGAGGACATCCTCCCACCACAAAGAATTATCTGACCCAAAATATTAATCATTCTGAGGTTAAGAAACCCCTCAAGCTGCTGTGTGGAGAGCAGCTACTATAGACCTGAAGAGAGGAGACCAAGCAAGAGGTTTACTACATTAGCCTAGGCAAGAAGTGATAGCTATAAAGTTGGTGAGAAAAGTACATGACCCCAAATGCATTTTCAGGGTAGAAAGGTTGGGATTTCTGATGGGTTGGAAATGAAGTGTTAGGAATAGAGAGCAGTTAGTGTTTTAATCTCTCAGTGACTAAAAGAACAGCGATGCCATATACTGAGATGGAGAACATTTCTGGAAGAACAGGTATGAAATAGAGAGAAATAAGGGTTAAATTTGGAAAAGGTTCATGAGTCTGGGGGTAAGGAAGAAGGTTCAGTATTGATTTCAACATTTTGGGAATCATGCACATACAGTATATAAAGTCATAGGACTGGATGAGGTTACCTTGTATGGTGAGTCCAGATAGTGAAGAGGAGATATCCAAGCCTTGAACCCTTGAGCATTTAGAGGTCATGAAAAACCATAAGAGAGGGGCTGTGAAGGAGCTGTGAAGAAAGAGGAAAACCAGGAGAGTTGTGTCCCTAGAAACCAAGTGAAAGGAGTGTGTCCAAGAGGATGGCATAAACACCTGTGTCAAAGGTTGCCATGAAATCAAGTAAGGAAAAAAATAGGAAATTGGCCACTGAGTTGTGCCAAGAACTGTGAGCTAATGGAAATCACTTTGTCTAGAAAACTGGAACAAGCCTTATAATATAAAAGCTTATTCATATAATTCTTCCTGTAGAAAGTCTGACCTCAAGTGTCCATGTCTTCTTATCAGAAATGCATATGTATACCCTGGTAGGTTATGCCCTTCTGCAATCTTTTCCATAAGGGAAAAGAAGAAGGAATAAGCAAACTAAAATCTTTAATTAAAATTTGAAGACTGAAGTTGGACAGGGAACATGGGCAGAGGCAAGAGATTTTTTAATATAGTCAAGATGTGATTGAACTTATTGTGATGGTGATTCGAGTTCATGTTTATCAAGGAGACAAGATCAGGTGCATCCTTATCTATGATACCTCAGTGTTTGGAAGTGCATGAACCCAGGAATCATTTTAATGATATCTCCCTGGATTTAAAAGTGCTTTAATTCTTCTCTGGCACTTTACCTTGGAGAGATAGTCTCATTCCAAATATTACTCTTAATAGTGCAAAGCACAATTCCTTTGAGTGGGATCTGATCACACTTTTGGGTTCTCCTAATTTCTCAGTTACTTCACACCAGTGAATAAGGATTTCCTTGGGAAAACAGAGGGGACTCTCTAATCCTACATCAGTCAAACTCCCCCTCTACCCTTCTTCAGTAGTTGCATAAAATATTCAACTATGCTAGAAAAAGTACACACACAGCCTCTTGACCAGTCTCTGAACTAAGATCCTCTAAGGAACTTTTGGGATACGGTTAAAGTGAGTATTGGGAAACATTATGGAATGATGTTCTCTGGGCCCCACCTCTGATTCTCTCAGTAAAATATGTAGGAGACAAAACTAAGGTCAGGGGTGTATCAGGTTGGGTCAGAAACCTCTAAAGTTTAGAGTGGCTCAATCTTCAGTTGGGGGAAAGGGTGGTGACATTTGCCAAGATGCAACAAATGGTTTTAATCATCATCATAATCATGACCACTGTTTATCCAGTACCTCCTAACATTATGTCATTTAATCTGCATTAACAACCCAATGAGTAAAATGATTATAACTATTCCAGATTTTTAAAAAAGACATTTGGGACACCTGGGTAGCTCAGTCAGTTAAGTGCCCAACTTCAGCTCAGGTCATGGTCTCACAGTTCATGAGTTCAAGCCCTGCATCAGGCTGTGTGCTGACAGCTCAGAGTCCGAAGCCTGCCTCAGATTCTGTGTCTCCCTCTCTCTCTGCCCCTCCCCTGTTTGCTCTCTCTCTCTCTCAGAAATAAACATTTAAAAAAATGTTTTTAAAAACATGTTCAAAAACATTACATAAATTGGCTAAACCCACACAATTCACACAATAAGTCAGTCAGTCTAACTAAAAAACCACAGAGTCAATTACAGTTCTATCCCACCAAAGCAATACAGTATGTGGTCAGAGATTTGCCTTCTAAACCTAATTCCAACATCAATTTTGAGGGTGACTTTAGTAGAAGTCATTTAATCTCTCTGAACCTCAGCCTGGTTACCCTCACCTGTAAAATAATCAGGACGACCTTGACGATCCCCAAGGTACCTTCCGGCACTTGTGTCTCTTATTCTAACTTGTGATATCAGAACTTCAAGTTCTCTCATTTATAGAGTATTTTGATTTTCAAAGTTCAGTCATCTATTATTATATTTGATCCTTACAATAACCATGAGCAGGCAAGCATTATTCCCTCTCCTGCATTTTACATGCAGATGGGGAAAAAGACTTGAAATGAATTAGGTACCCTGTCTGTGGCTAACACAGTTGCTCCCAGTCAACTGCTCTAATACACCAGGTATCTCTCCTCCTCCTCTATCTCAGGTACTTGTTCTCCCCTCCTGGGGCCTACCCCATTTTTCATTCCCAGAAATATTTTCATTACTAATTTATATGCTAACTGCTAAGAAGCTACAGGAAGGGTGTGCACAGGGGCCCCCAGCCCCACCAGAATGCTCAACAGGGACTGAGCGACTGGAACAGGGCCCCGGCTCCCTAGAACACACCTAAGGAACAGGGACTAAGGTTGAGTGCCCATCCAGACAGGATGCGGAAAGAAGAAACAGTGGATTTTCCTGCAGGCTGGAAAGTGCACGGTTATAGATGTCTTTATCCAAGGCTGTGTTGTAAAGGAGATTCTACAATTGTGGGAAAGATTCTACTAGAATATTTGCTTCCTCTTGGGGAGGGTCCCCATCTCAGAAAATGTCACCATTCTCCTCTGATATACATTTTCTTTAAATACATTTTTATTTTAATTCCAGTTAGTTAATGTAAAGTATTTCATTTCGGTTGTATAATATAGTAATTTAACACTTTCGTACATCACCCTGTGCTCATCATGACAAGTGCACTCCTTAATCCCATCCGCCCACTATGGCCACCATCACATTGTTCTTTATAATTAAGGATCTGTTCCTCTCTCTCTCTCTCACTCTCTCTCTCTCTTTTCCTTTTGCTTCTTTGTTTCGTTCTTAAATTCCTTCTGAGATTCCTTAACCAGAAACCTAGGAGATGAGTGGAGGGAGAGAGGGTACCTTAGGGATTAAAAGGCGAACTCTGGACTTGGGCTACCTCTGTGTTGATGAGAGCACACCTAACCTTGCCAAGCTTCAGTTTCCCCATTCATAAAATGGAGCTAATACTACTTCCCTCATAGTGTGTGATGAGGAATAAATATAAACATCTTGTAAAATGCCTGGCACAAAATAGTCAATCAAAAAAATGAAGCCTTCAAAAATCAGTGAGGCCTCTCCTTCACCCTCTGTGTTCAGTCTTCACACAGAGATTCCACCTCCTAAATCTACATAAGTCTCCCCACTCTCTTTCAACCCTTGTTGCTACTGTGTATTCATGTACCACGTACTCATAACCTCTGATCTGGGCTCCTGCAATACTGCAGATTCATCTCCATGTTTTGTTTTGGTTTTTTTTTGAGACAGAGTTAGAAGCTAGTGGGGGAGGGGCAGAGAGACACACAGAATTTGAAGCAGGTTCCAGGTCTGAGCTGTCAGTACTGAGCCAGTGTGGAGCGGGAACCCACAAACTGTGAGATCATGACCTGAGCTGAAGTCAGACTCTTAACCAAGTAAGCCACCCAGGTGCCCCACCATGCTCCCTTTCTTCCTGCCACCTCACCCTCATCCATTCTCCACTCTGCAAAGTAAAGTGATTTCTCACAACGTATGGTTGTTCATGTCACCCCCGCTTTACACCCCTCATTGCCTTTCTGCCAGAGTCCTTCCAGTATTCCAGGACCCTGCACAGCCTCCTCCTTTGCCTCATTTCCTACTACCCTGCACCCTCCCCACAGGGTCCCTGCTACATCCCTCTACTCTTCCTCTCTAGGGGAAACCACTGATTTTTTGACTCCCACATCTTTGGTTTTTGTTATTTTCTTTTGTCTGTTGCAACCTTCCCTATAATACAACCTTTCTTGGAGAATTCATTCTTTAGGTTTTAGTAGGTCCTTCCTCTGGTAAGCCTGGGAAGTGTCATTAGCACACAATCTGGCACAAAGAAGGTACTTAATATCTATCAAGCAAATGGCACGGAGTGACAGCATCAAAGTCAATTCAATCTTGACTCCTTAAATTGCTGCAGCCTGAGGACAAGCTGGGCTCTCAGTCTGGGATAGAATTCAGCTTCTAGGTTATGTCAGGACCCAAAGCTGTGAGATGTAAAATGATGAGACCCTTCCCTGACATTCCCACTGGGCCAAGGGCACACATGTCGTAAATGACAAGCAATCTGCTCAGCCCCCTGAGGACAAAGAGGTACCTAAAACACATGTTCTCCTCTCTTACTCTTTTCCCAATTTCATCTTCCTTCTAACAGACTTCTCTTTCTCACCTAAACTTAACCAGTGAGACAATGACATCTCTTATGGAAAGAAGTTTTATCATATCTCTAGAAAATTATTTCCTAATCTTCCATTGCTTTAAACCCTTGAGTTTTCATGAGTGCTAATTAGAACTGTCAGTTTACTAAAAGTCACTGGAAGAACTAGAATCCCTTGGAAAGAAAAAAAAAAGAGAGACTAAGAAACTACTTCAACAATTTTCAGATTGATTTATGAGGTGTATTGATGAAGTTCTTACTGATTTCTTTTTCAAATATGTGATGATATAGAGCTAATGTTGTCTACAATAAACCAGCAAAGCACGAGCAATTTCCTACTAATACACTAGTCCTAGGAACATAGCATGTGACATAAGGAGAGTTCAGATGTTTAGCATGTGAAGTAAATTTTGTTTTCAATTTTTTGTTCAATCCAAGGAGTATTTGTTGAGTGCTTAATACATGAGAGGTCGTAAAGGAATCAAAATTTAAGATCCTACCTCTGCCCTCTAGTTGCTTATGATCTAGTTGGGCAAGGGTGGAGGAGGACAACTTAAAAACAGGTAGCACAAAAGGCACAGAGAGGGAAAGGATGCAGGCATGGAAGACTGGAAGGAAAACTGATCACAGTAATAGATAGTAAATGTGACGGCAGACACTGAAGCAAGCTTGTCATCTGCTGCATCCCCAGCCCAGTGTCAGGTAGAGACCAGCATTTGGTAGAGTTGCAGCAGGGATAGAAGAAGGACAGTTGGATCTGAGTTTCATCCCTGCCACTTAGAAAACATCTGACCAGTCACTATCTTTTCTGAGACTCAAGCTCTTCATCAGTAAAAGTTGACTGTGAAAGGGAAACTTCTTCCTAGGGGGCTGTAGTGGGTTGCGAACTTGTGGTTGCCATGGATGCTGTCCACTAGATATACCCAGCTCCCTTCCTGTAGTGCACAGTAACATCACTTATCTCTTTCCATGCTGATGCTAGATGATGCCATTTTATTTCATCTGGCCAATAAAATATCAGCAGAAGGGGCATGTGTCCCTACTGGGAAGAAGCTTTAAGAGCCACTGTGAAACCAGGGATGTTCCAGACAACTGCTGCTTTGTCGGTCTTGGCCTTAGAGGGAAGGTGAGGGGAAAAGAGCCCCCAACCAACCCACGTATACATGTGGGATGAACAAGAAACTTACCAGTAAACATAACAAGTATAGGCAAGGATGTGGAGAAATTGAGACCCTTATACACTGTTGGTGGGAATTCAAAATGGTACAGCCACTATGAAAAATGGCATGGAAGTTGCTCAAAAAGTTAACAATAGAACTGCCATTTTATTCAGCAACTCTCCTTTAGGTATTTATCCAAAAGAATTGAAATCAGGCTCTGGAAGAGATATCAGTACTTTTGTATTCTTTTCAGCACTCTTTACAATAGCCAAGATGCAGAACAACCTATGTGTCCATAGATGATGAATGAATAAAGAAAGTGTGGTATATACATATAGTAGAATACTATTCATCCTTAAAAATTGTGGAGGACATTCTGCATTATATGACAACATCCATGAACCTTGAGGATATTGTGCTGAGAGAAAAAAAGCTAGTCACAGGAGGACAAATGTTGCACGATTCCATTTATATGAGGTGTCTCAATAGTCAGATACAAAGAAACACAGGGTTGAATGGTGTTTCCCAAAGGCTTAGGGGAAGGGGAACTCTGGACTTATTAATCAATGTACATAAAGTTTCAGTGAAGCAAAATAAGTAAGTTCTAGAGATCAGCTGTATAACAGTGTTATTTAGCAATAGTTAATAATACTGTATTGTCCACTTAAAAATTTAAGAGAGTAGATGTAATGTTGAGTCTTATTTTCATAATAAAATAATTTTTTTAAATATACCTGGGCTATTTTATCAAGGATTTGGATAACTTTTGTTATCACAGAATAACATATCACTGCATATGGAATTTAATAAAGAGAGAAAGCCCTTCATACAACTTAGGGTTTAAATAATATAATAGCTAACAAAGGGACAAAAAAGGATTGCATCTTTCTGAAAGAGCTGGGGAAATCTTTTTGGAGATAATGTCATCTCAGACGGATTTTGAATTTGGGAAGGATATCTAAAGATCTCAGAGAGAGAGAAAGATGATAGAGATAACAATAGAGAGATGAGAGAGAGAGAGATGAGAAATGAGAGAGATAGAAAGGGAAGGGAGGAAGGAAGGAAGGAAGGAAGGAAGGAAGGAAGGAAGGAAGGAAGGAAGGAAGGAAGGAAGGAAGGAGAGATGGAAGGAAGGAAGGAGAGGTGGAAGGAGGGAGGGAAGAAGGGAGGGAAGGAGGGAGGTAGAGAGAGAGAAGAAAATAAAAGGTATGCAAGAATGAAAGCACTCAGAATGGACAGGGAAGGTGAATGTAGCCAGAGCAGTTAATAACTAATAAAAATAGTAGTGAGGAAAAAATAGCATGAGTTAGGCACTTACTACATGCTGGTCTCTGTCCTTCATGCTTTACATGTATTTATTCTTCATCCCTATATTAGCTTTTCATTATTGCCATAACAAAACACAGCCAAAAAGAATACAAATTTATTTTCTTACAGCCCTATAAGCCAAAAATCCAGTATAAATTTCACTTGGCTAAAATAAAGGTTGTGGCAGGGCCATGTTCCTTTCTGGGGGCTTTAGGGCAAAATTCATTTCCTTGCTCATTCAGTATGTTGGCAAATTTGAATTCCTGTAGTTATTGGACTCAGGCTCTTGTTTCTGAAGAAACAAGGGCTTCAGCTGAGGGCTCTTCCCAGCTCCCTCATCGCCTGGTTCAATGGCCTTCTTTCCTTATCAAAGCCAGAAATGGAGAACCAAGCCATCTGACACTTTGAATCTCTCCTGGCTCTTTTTCTGCCTCATCCCTTTGAGCAACTCTTTTTATTTTTAAAACCCAATATGATTACATTGAGTCCACCTGGATAATCACCCTGCTTTAAGGTCCCAGACCTTAATTCTATCTAAGAAGTATCTCTTGCCTTCAATGTAACATATTCAAGGGTTCTAGAAATTGGATCATGTCTTTGGGGGACCAGATTTCTGCCTACCACATCCCACTTTATAGGTAAGGAAACATGCTTAGTGTAGTTAGGTAACTTATTCAAGGTCACCACCTAGTTCTTGGCAGATGACTTTTGTTCCCAGCTTTATAACTAACTTTATCCAGAAACCATAAAGGAGAAAAGTAGAGTGTGAGGCTAGAACAGGAAAATAGGTTAAGGAGTTATTGTGGCCACCCTTACAGGGCTGCCACAGAGATGGTTTAAAAAGACAGTTACACTTTAGTCTTCTATTGCTGTCTAGCAAATTACCACTTTGGGGTTAAAAATAACACATATATTACCTCCCAGTTTTGCAGGGCAGAAGTCCAGTATGCTGGGGCTTGCTCTCTTCTCCAGACTGGAATGAAGGTGTTAATCAGCCGAGTTCTCATCTGGAGCTCAGGGTCCTCATCCAAATCCATTTCTGCTATTGCCTGAATTCAATTCTTTGCAATTATGGGACCAAAATCTCCATTTGCTTGCTGGCTCTCAGCAGGATGTACTCTCAGCTTCTAGAGGGCACTCTCAGATCCTTGTTCCTTGACCCCCTCCAACAAAGGAATAGAGATCCAACCTCACCTCAGTTCCCTTCCACAGCAGATTTCTTCTGTCTCTAGCTAGAGGAAACTGTCTTTTTCTATAGGGCTTAATGAGATTATATTAGGGCCACCCACATAATGTCCTTGTCGTAAGTTCAAATGATTAGTAAACTTAATTACATTTGCAAAATCCCTTTTGCAATAGAATATGTTATCATAGGAGTAACATGGGAGAGAGGGGGAAATGGAGATCATGGGGCCATCTTAGAATTCTGCCTACTACACGTCCCATGCTCATTGAGTATATGAGGATCACCAAGGCAATGATGGATGCCAGGGCCCAGATTCTGCTGATGAGCAGAATATCATGTCATCTGAGAACTGAGGTAGAAGATTATTTCCAGTCTCCTGAGGGTAAGGAAGAAGTTGAATATTTCTTAGTGCCTCTTCCACTCATGCATGGCCCAGAGCAAGCCCATAACCAAATGCATTTCCATTTATGTCCCTGGTGAGAATTCCTGAGGGAAAAGGAGAAAAACCCAAAGTTAGTATTCCATGTCTATAATAATTCAGAAAAATTTATGACAGAGATCCACTAAGAGAGGGAGCCTATCTAAATTTGTGAGGACATCAGTGTTATACAATATTTTTAAAGAAACGCAGCTTTATTATTTTAACTTTATACAATAATTTGTTCTATGACAACCACTTTTCAGAGCAAAGATTGAGGGAACAAGATTTTAGGACTATGTAAGAATTATGGATTTACCTGAGATACTAGTTTCTCAAAAATGGGTGCTTCTAAAGATTTTGAAATCAGTTTATTAATTTATATAGTACATGATTCCTTGTGTAATCATATTTTTGCTATTAATTAGCTCAAGAAATAATTTTCTCTATAGATAGCTCAGAGGAAAGCATTAAAAATTGCCTACTTATGGAGTTCCATGTTCACTCAAATATTGAGATTGTATTAGGTTCTAGGGAATTATGAGGAAATCTAAAATCTCTCAAATAATTTATAATAATTTAGTGTCATGGTAACAGTGGAAAAGGGCATAACAAAGAGTGGTACTGAGGGGAAAAATACAAGAGTTCAGAAAAATTAGAAGTGAAGGTAAGAAGCAGCAGGCAGGCTTCTCGGAGGAGGTGGCACTTGGAGCTGGACTTCTAATTTTTAAATCCAAATCCTGTGCCCTGATTTCAGATGCTGTTTGATCTAGTCCTTGCCTCATTCCCCATACTCCCCCAACACTGCCAATCACCTTGAACACATGAAACTTTTCCTGCCTCAGAGCCTTTGCTCTTCCTATTTTCTCTGTCTATAATGTTCTTCCACATTCTTCACACATCTAGATCATTCTCAGCCTTTGGCTCTCAGCTTAAAATTTACCGTCTCAGAGAGATTTTTCCTCACTTACCTGTCTATACTGGTCCCTCTTCTTCCCTCTTCCTAACTCCTTGCCAACCACCAAATTAGTGATAAGAGAATAATGACAATATGAAATGGCTGACAGAGGGAAGTATTGCTGCTGTCTCCATTTATAACTGGGTGTGCCAGAACTCAGAGAAGTGAAGTCACTCCTCCAAGGTCACACAGCTAGTAGAGAAAAAACTGGGGTTTACACATAGGCTGTCTGATCTCACAGCCCATAATTTTAACCAGTATGTCCTAGGTGTTCTTCATATTATAAACACTGTGGGGTGGGGTGCAATGTGCCGGGGTGGCTCAGTCAGTTGTGCATCCAACTCTTAATTTTGGCTCAGATCATGATCCCAAGGTCACAGAATTGAGCCACATGTCAGGCTTCACTCTGAGGATGGAGCCTGCATAAGATTTTCTTTCTCTCTCTTCCTCTACCTCTCTTCCCAACTCAAACTCTCTCCCTCTCTCTACAATTAAAACACACACACACACACACACACACACACACACACACACACACACACAAACTACTGTGGGTATTCATTTAGAAAATCAGAAAATAGGAGAAGGTGGTAAAGAAAGAGAGCCCATAATCCAGCCCTCTGGATAACTCCTGCAATATCTTAGTTTACCTACTTCCAGACACTTAATCTCTGCCGAAGCTGATTTCAAATGGGGCCAACAGACACATGAAAAGATGCTCAACATAACTAATCATCAGGAAAATGCACATCAGAACCACAGCAAGATATCACTTTCTCTATGCCAGAATGGCTAGAATCAAAAAGACAAGAAATAACAAGTGTTGGTGAGGATGTAGAGAAAAAGAAAGGCTCATGTACTGTTAGCAGAATGCAAACTGGTACAGCCACTATGGAAGAGAGTATGGCAGTTTTTCAAAAAATTAAAAATAGAGTTACCACAGGATCCAGCGATTCTACTACTGGTTATTTGCCCAAAGAAAATGAAAACACTAATTCAAAAAAATGTGCACACCCCTATGTTTCTTGCAGCATTATTTACAATAACCAAGACACGTAAGTAACCTGAGTGTCCACTGATGGGTGGAAAGATAGGATGGATAAAGAAGATATGGTATGTGTGTATGTGTGTGTGTGTGTACACACACACACACACACATATACACACAATGAAATATTACTCGACCACAAAAAAGAATGAGATCTTTTCATTTACAACATGAATAAACCTAGATAGATGGTATTATGCTAAGTAAATCAGAGAAAGACAAATACCATAGAATTTCACTTATATGTGGAATCTAAACACATGAACAAACAAACAACAGAAATAGACCCATATATACTGAGAATAAACTGATAGCTGCCAGAGGGAAGGAGCATGGGCAAAAGGAGCAAGAGATACAGGCTTCCAGTAGTTATGGAATGAATAAGTCACAGGAATAAAAGATGCAGCAGAGGAAATAAAGTCAATAGTATTATAATAGCATTCTATGGTGGCAGATAGGAGGTACACCTGTCGTAAGCATTGCAAAACAAATAGAATTGTGGAATCACTATGTTGTACACCTGAAACTAATATAACAGCATGTGTCAACTATACTTCAATTTTTAAAAAAACACTAAATTCTTTAAAAAGGGATCCAATAATATAGCCTTTTTTATAACCTGCTTTATTCTGCTTAACGGCACACTAAAATTTCCTTCAATGTCATCTCTCATTTCTGAATAGTAATAGCTGCTTCTACCAGATGTCTACTCTGGCCCAGGTGCCCCACCAGGCCCATTACAGGTCATCTCCACAACGCTTCTAGGTTGCTCCTGTTATTGTCCCCATTTTGTAGATAGATGAAACTGAGACTCAGATGTAAAATAACTTGCCTAAATCATATAGTTAATAAATGGCAGGGACAAGAGTAGGAGATCTATAGAGTTTCTGAATTCCTATTTAATAATTTTCTTCACTGTCCAGGAAAGGGCTGTGCTGTCCCTTTGGTGAACTGACCTGGGGATTTGGGGTAAGAAGAGGATGAGCAGGTATTCCCTGCCTCTGAGGCTGCCCTGCCAGGCTGCCTGGGGATATGTGGGAGGTGGGGTCTGAGTGTGCAGGCAAATGGGTAGGGTGGAAAGGGACCTGGCAATGGAGGATTTTCAGTTGGCCATTCTAAGCAAAATACTCCTTTCAATATATGTCTTGTGCTGCCGCTAACCGAACATGAATCAAAGCAGAAGCATGTATTGTTATTTTATCTCCCGTCTGATGGGCCAGGGTCTATTTTTTTAAAAAAGTCCACAACATTGCAACAGTAAGGACTTCAGATATTGAGTATGTTGAGCCACAGATGACAACGCAGGCCAATACTTGGGACCCTTGAAGCAGGGACCCAGGCCCCGGGAACCCATCTCACTTCTGAAACCAGCAGGTGGATCAGCAAATAGTAGGAGCTCTAGGGAAGGCTTTGGATATAGGGAAACCATATGTTTTGGTATTATGGGCTAGCCAGCCGGCAGCTAGCTATAAAAAGAGAGTGGTTTCTTCTAAGAACTTAAGCCCAAAAATATATGTGAAGGAAGTCTCATTTTTAACACCAGTATGGTGCCAAATATTCCTTTGTGTCTAGGAACTGTGGGCAAGTGGTGCTTGGGACCTGAGAAGGTAAACCTTGAAAGAGAAGAGTAGTTGGCCCTGGTCCAAGCTGCACCCACTTTCAACACAATGAAATAACACCATTGGAATTTGATGGATTTGGGTCCACAATCAAGCTCCATCACCCACTTTGTGACCTTAATTAAATTGTTTCATCTCTCTGAACCTCTGTTTCCTCAGTTGTCAAAGGAGGTATGTGTACCTGAACTGAAGAGATCAATAAGGACTAAAAAAAAAAAAAAAAAAAAAAAATGAATGCCAAATATCTTCAGCAGGATCCCGTTAAAGGCCATACCTAAAGAACAATGGCTGTTGGGTAGTTAATACATTTGGGGCAAAGTGAAATTCTTGCTTATTTACATTCTCATCCCACCTCCACACCACAGCACAGGCCGTCCCTGCCCCTAGGAAATACCTTTTTTTTCTATTTCAGAATGTTCACAGCCAGCCTGCCCTGCATGGCCCTGTCAATGGCCCCTTTTTCCATACTACTTTTCCAGGTTTTTCCCAGTTAGACATGGCTTTTCCTACCTCTGCACTTCCTTAGCACTTCGTCAGTGACTCCTTTATGCTGTTCTCCCCAGCTCAGGCTTCAGAGTTGCTTCTGTGTGGGTCTTATTCATTCTATTAAATTGATTTCCTTGAGAAGAAACGTCTTGGTTATTTTTCATCGGGCTTGGTATATATTCAGTCCTCAATAAACAGTAGTTACTCATTTATTCAGTGTATGTTCATTGAGCACCTACTTTATGCCAGGCACTGTGCCAGGCATCAGGGATATAGCAGTGAATGGTACAGATAAGACCGCTGGCATCAATTACATTTTAGTGGAGAAAGATAATAAATGAATAAATCAATTAATAAATACATAATTTATAGAAAGACCATTTCAGACTTTGATAAGTGCTTTGAAATAAAAGAAATGAGGTGAGATGAGAGAGACATGGGTGGCAAAGACAGTGCCTAGAGGGGTGTATGTGAAGAGGTGATGTATGAACATAAATCTCAAGGGTAGATAGAGGCATGTTTGGGGCAATTTCAAGGAAGTGAATTCCAGGCAGAGGAAACAACAGTTGCAAAGGTCCCAAGATGGGAAAGAATTTGGTGTGTTCTAGGAACTGCAAAACAGCCAGTGAGGCTGGGACAGGGCAATGACAGGAAAGATGGTACAAGACAAGGTTGAAGATGGACCAGATCAGGGCATTTGGATGTTACTGCCTAAGTGTGACAAATTTTAACTGGGGTGGGGAACAACATGATCCTATTTACAGTTTTAAAAGATCCTCTGGCTACTACTGTGTGGACATGAATTATACAAGAACCAGAAAAGAAGCAATGAACTGTGACACTGACTGATATCTAGTGTTAAGAATGTTATCTATGACTATGGGGGTGATTGGATGGGACTAACTTGATGCAGGGGTGAGATAAGAGACAAGACAGAAATGTCTCCCTGGTATTTGGTTTAAACGGCCAGATGGACAGTTGTGTCATTTCCTAATATGAAGAAAAAGAAGAATTAGTCAGTAATGTTGTATTTATTTGGGGCTTTTTGGTGGAAGCTCATTAAGAATTTGTTTTAGATATTTCAGGTTTGAGGTGTCAAGGAGGCAGTTAGATACACATGTTAGAGGTTGGGAGTGGGCCTGGAGGTTTAAATTCAGTACTTGTCAGCATCTGTGAATAAGGACTTGGACTGGAGGAGGTCAGCTGGGGCAAGATGGTAGGCAGGGGTGGGAGAAGGGCTGAGCTTTGGGCACAGAAAGAGCTTGGGATTGGAAAGAAAGGAAGAACCAGCAAAAAAAAAAAGACTAAACTGAGACATAGGAGGAGACTGAGGAAAGGAGGGGCCTAGAAGCCTAGAGGAGTGGTTCTAGAAGAAATCACTGAATAATCACCATTATTCCAGGTGACATCTTGAGCCCTGCTCTGCCTGCGTGAGACATGACTTACTCCAGGAATTTTTACCATCTGTGATATTGAAATCATTATCCCCATTTTCAGGGGTGAGAACTGTGGCTCAGAGGGAGCCAAAGAATTAGTACATTTTTAAGAATAACTGAACTCATTTATATCCATTGTTTTGCAAACTGTGTCCATGCTATACTCCTATAGCCTACCTAAATGGAAAACAATTTTCCATTTTGAATCCCAGCTCAGCACATGCTGAAAACTGTACACTGGGTCCCAGGGTACTGGGATGTCCTTAGAACTTGTTGTACAGCCCCCAGCTTCCCACCCCTGGGACTCACCACAGGAGTCCAGGGCTCTCTTCCTGCCACAGTGTTGGAACACAGTGACCAGCAGCGAGGGCAACTAAAATGAGTCACTCCTGCTGTGCCAGGGAAGTGCTGAGTGATTTGCAGCTGATGACAAATGGATGATTTGCCATCCAAACACAGCATCTTAGATTAAGTGGCTTCACAAATAAAATTGTTGCATTTGGCCAGAGCTATTTACTCTGGTCTGGGAATCTTGATGCCTGACCCCAAGTAAGCCTCCTTCAGCTCAGTAATTAGCCAAGATGGGCTGTTGTTTCTCCCAGTAATTTAGAGGGAAGCCATCTGAGTTTCCGCTTTCACACCCATGTTTTCATTACTTTTTAAAAATAGCCATTTGAAGCAGATGACAAAGGGAAATGGGTTGAGCTCAGTGACCTCTTGAGCTCAGCTGAATGAAGGCACACAGGAGGTGTCCCTTCTGCCTCCTCCCTCTTGGGGATGACAGGAAATGCTTTTGAAATGAAGAAGATGTCCATATCCAGCTCCTTGTCAGAACTGTCCCAGAGAGTAGATTGACAAGATTAAGAGTTGATTGCTTCTTAATAACTTTCTACTCCCCACATTGGTCCCAAGGGTCTGACTTCCTGAATGTCCCTGGCCATGGTATCTACTCCCTTCCCTCCATGCAGGCTATTGCTCCTAGCACTATCCGAAGACCTCCATCCTAAAATGCTCACTCTGTACCAGGCACTGTGCTACATGATTCATTTGTATTTTCCTTTTTAATTCTTAAAAACACCGTTAGTACTATTACTTCATTTTGTAAAGAAACAGACACAAAGATTCAATGACTTCCCCAAAGTCATACAACCAATAAGTAATGAGACAAGACTCCATCCTGCTTTGTCTGACCCCTGGGCCCATTCTCTTGACCAGTGCCCTCTACTTTCTCCCTGAGGATAACACATTGTCAAATGAATTATTGCAATATTTTATCCAGAGGTTTACATGGAGGTACTAAAAACTAGATAGATGGTAAGATATTTCTTGACTACTGTAGCATACTAACTTAAATCAAAAGTACCAGACTATTTCTTGACTACTGTAGCATACTAACTTAAATCAAAAGTGACATTCACAATAGGATTAAGGGCAGGAATCAGCAAACTGTGGCCCACAGGCCAAAACCAGCCTTCTGTGTGTTTTTACAATTAACTTTTTTTTTAATACAGCCATGTGCACGTGTTTACGTATTGTCTATGGCTGCTTTCACACTACAACAACAGAGATGAGTAGTACATGAGGCCCACAAAGCCTAAAATATTTAGTACCTGGACTTTTACAGAAAAGTTTGCCTAAACCTGGTCTGGAGTGAAAAATCTATGCTGATGGATTAGAAAAAATTAAAGGCCCACAGTGAATCCTAATGCAAGAACAGGGCAAGAAATATCCATCAGAAGCAGAGAAGGATCACATCAAAACCTTACTTCTTCTATTAGCATCACATTTAATAATATATGAAGTGTCTTATTAATAAAAGGAAAAGCCACAATTGTCAAGAAGAGACAGCTTATCAGAGCATGTCAGAGTCCATTCACCCACTAGGCATGAGCTGTCACTTGAGCATGGTCCTCTCCCACAGCCCCTGCTCCCATGGATCACCAGACCCTGTCACTTGGATCTCTTCATCCAGTCTGCCCCTTCCAATTTCTGTGAGCTCTGTTTTATCAAGTTCAACCAAGCATCACCTCTGTTCATCAATAATACCATAAGTAAAAATCATCATATCATCTTTAAAAAATCATTACAGCAGTGTAGTTAGAATTATAATAGGAGAATGATTATAGTGTGATGGGGATCAGAAGAGGTTACTTAGAGCTCTGCTGGCAATGGTTGGGAAGTTGGAGAAGAGATAATATTCCACTCACCTCCTCTTTTTACCCCTAGCTACTGAGCCTTCTCCTACTGCTGCACCTATTCTGCTTGGCAGTCTCCTGCTTATACTTCATAACCTAGCACAAGTTTCTCTTCCTCTGGTAACTGTCCCTGACCCCTGCCAGCAGAGTAATTATCAAGCCTTTCTGCGTCCCCTTAGTGCTGCTTTCTTATTTGTCACATAATTAAGATAGTACTATAATTACCATTTATGACATGAATATAAGATGATGATGATAGCTCTACTGAGTGTTTACTATGCTCCAAACACTGCTGAACATTTGTCAGAGAATCAGGGTATTGGACCCCACAGTCTATGTTTTAATCAGTAGGCTACACTGCCCTCCCATCTGCTCCATAGGCAGAGACTATTGTGTATTCACTTTTATTCTTTTTTAAAGTTTATTTTGAGAGAGAGAGCATACATGCATGAGCAGGGAAGTGACAGAGACACGGGGAGAGGAGAATCCCAAGCAGGCTCTGTGCTGTCAGTATAAAGCCTGATGCAGGGTTTGCTCCCATGAGCCATGATATCATGACCTGAGCTGAAATCAAGACACTCAACCAACTGAGCCAGCCAGGCACCCCATGGTATATTCACTTTTATCTCTGCAATGCCCAACAGTGCCCACCATACAAGTAATGTTTATAAAACAAATGGATAAGTAGTATGGCACACATTTCTAAAGATCCCTATACCTTGGTCAAAACTAATTAGGTACTGCTGTCAAGAGATTTTTCCAGGTGGACCTGACCCAAACAGCTGGGCTTGAAACAAACATAGAAGCTATCAGAGAAGATATTGATACAAAGACTAGGAACCTTCAAAATAGCTGTGACAAGTTAGAAAAGGCTATAAATGAGATGAATAATAAAATGGAGGCTGCCACTGCACGGATTGAAGAAGTAGAGAGGAGAATAGGTGAATTAGAAGACACAGTTATAGCAAAAGAGGAGGCCGAGAAAAAGAGAGAGAAAATGATTCAGGAGCACGAAAGGAGAATCAGAGACCTGAGTGATACAATCAAACGGAACAATGTCTGTATCATAGGAGTTCCTGAAGAGAAAGACAAAGACAGAGTGCTTGAAGGGGTGCTGGACCAAATTATACATGAAAATTTCCCCAATCTGGGGAAAGAGAAAGACATTAAAATTCAAGAGACATACAGAACTCCCCTAAGACGTAGCATAAACCTTTAATAAGAGAATTTTCTCCAGCTAGTGGAAGTCGGAGAGATTCAAAGAAAGAGAGGGATTGCCACACTATTGCTGGCTTGTAGAGGAGACAAGTGCTTCAGAATGCAGGCAACCTCTAGAAGCTGAGACAGCTTCCGGTGGACAGTTAGCCAGAAAATGATGACCTTGGTCCCATGACCACAGGAAGATGAATACTTCAAATAGCCAGTAAGCTTGAAAAACCTGAAATCCAGGTGGGAACCAGGGCCCCAGCTAACACCTTGATTTCAGCCTGGCGAGACCTTTGTGGAAAATCTCAATGCCCTAACACAGACTTCTGATCTACGGCACTATGAGACAATGAATGAGTGCTGTTAGAAGCCACTAAGTTTGTAGTGATTTGTTATGCAGTAATAGAAAACAAATACAAACAGGTTTCCAATTCTGTGGAGATGCTGGTGATCAGACTCCTTTTTGTAGCTCCATGTTCCACCGAGCTTTACAAAAAGTGAATGATGGCTGTGATCCAACATCAGGGAGATGACATAGGTTGAGGAAGTCTGTGCTCATCTACAAATGAATCAGAATCTGGTGAAGGAGGTAATGTTCTACAGTGGGTAGAGTGTTGGACAAGAAATATGAAGTACTGGTTCCTAGTCCTAGATTTGCCAATGGCTTACTGCATGACCCTGGATAAGTCACCTTATATCACATAACTGCAGATCTTTCATCTATAAAATGGGGATATTCATTACTCTCCCATCCATTTCATAGGACAGTAAATGAAGATCAAGGAAGATAGAGACCAACAAGCCATATAAGTTGTGACCAATTCTAGAGGAACATAGGGACTCTTCAATCACGTAGGAACTTTGGGGAAGAGCTGTACCAGGTTATTACAAGACAAATAAAATTCAGGTAATGAGGCATACCTCCAAGGGCCAGATAACAGTTGTTCCTTCCCTAATAAGGAACTTATCCTTTAGCTCCCTAGGAGTATAATCATCACAAAAAAATGCCTCATATTTCAATAGCACTTTTCAAAGTGCTTTTCCCTAAACCATTTTTATACCAGTTAAAGGAAAAGAATAAACTAAGTCTAGTTCTTAAAGTTTTGGTTTCTCACCATGACATAGAGTGACTCTCACCCATTACATAGAGAAGAAGACTGAGGCCCAGCTGGGCAGGCAACTTGCCAAGGTTATGGGGCTGGTCAGTGAAAGAGCAAAGACACTCATTCCCAGCCTAAGCCTCCAATAACTCCATCTCCCTACTTTGGTATGGAACTGGGAAAATACAGAGTTCTTAGATATGGGCCCAGCTAGGTCTGTGTCAGGTCTGAACTGAAGAAGAGTGGTGTGTTACACTCAAGTTCCTATCACGGGAATCAGATACAAATGAAGCATTGGAATCATGTCACATTTTGAAGAGTCTGTTCCCCCAACGTTCCAGTTATTCTACAGATTACACTTACTGGCTGTTAAACAACAGGCTCCTTCTTTGGTATCTTTATTAAATAGATGGGGGTATGGGAAATAGTGTGCAGGGTAAGCTGCTCTTAATGCCTTATAGATCAAGAATTAAAAAAGAACAGGGAAGAAGGATCCATTGGCTTGGAACTTTCTTAGGAGGGCTTTGAGTTTCACTAGATGATCCCTAACTTGGGATATTTATCTCAGTTCAATGATGTTGGAAAAGGAAATAGTCATCCTAAACACTTGGTTTGAAGCTATGACTCCAGATATCCTGGAATATAAAAGCAAGTTTGAAATCTCCTGGCCCTAAAATATATTCCTGGTCTCTAGAATCCAATGTGAATAGAGTTGGCAGATTATGAGAGAAGTGTGACACTCATGCATTCACTTATTATTGAGGCCCACTCTGTGCTAGGTGCTATAAGATTCTTTACGCTTGTGGAGCTTATGATCTAAAGGAACAATACTCAACAAACAAATAGACAATGTTACAATGTCATGGGACTCTGTGATCTTAAGTGTGAATGCTGAAAAAGTGCTGGATGGGTTGAGGTCTGAAGGATGAATAGGGTTGAATCAATGATAGGGGGTGAGGGGGAAGAATGGCATGTGATAAAGGCATGAGACTTTTGAGTAGAAAGAACCAAACAAAGCCCAGTGTGACCAGAGTGCAGAAACCACGTTGTGGAGACATTGGTGAGCAAGCCAGGGACCAGACCACATAGGGCCTTGAGGGTCACCAAAGAGTTTGAATTTTATTCCAAGTGTAAGAGAAAGACTTTCATGGATTTTAAGCAAAGAAGCAACATGATACAATTCATGCTTTTATAAAGATCACTCAAACTGATTCAGCAGAGTAGTGGAAGGAGGGGCTGCATGGAGGGAAGTCTAGTTTAGATGTTACTGTGGTCACCCGGAGTTGGGAAAAGAGTAGTATTTTCACACAGCCCTGGGACACTGAAATTTGCCACCACCTAAGGTGAAAAGAAGATCCTGTGATTTTGAGTACAGATGTGTACTACCCTTAGGGCATGGAGAGAATAAGTTTGCCTCTTTGTATCTCATTTTGCTTGACTGCCCAATGGAAGCCAGGCACCCTGGTCTACCTACTTGTTTCAAATCACAGAAACACAGAGATGGGAGGAGTAAAAGAAAAGGCTGGCCCTGAGTGATGTGTGACCCTTCCTCTGCATAGACTTATATATCCAGAATGTCATATCCTGGGGGACTAAGAGTAGGCACCAAACACAGCTTCTTTGTAAATGGTCCACCAATTGAACATCTTCAGAAATGGGGAAACTCACTCTCACTTTCAAGAGAGCCAACTCATTTTTGCACCACCATACCTATCAAATACCCACTTTCTTGTATTTAGTGTTTGTTTTGCTGAAAAACTTGTACCAAATGCTCCTAAATCAGGTCTTTTGGCACCTGCCTCATATCAATCCTTCAGTGAATACATCTCTCCAAGTCTCTTTTTCTGGTTCCCTCTTCCTACAGTTATTCTTCACAAGGGCATAGCTTTGCTCCACTCTCCTGATCTCATTCCTTTGAACAAATTTCCTTTTATTTCCCTTTTAATATGAAGCATCTAAGAACATTAGTTTCCATATAGCAAGCAATAACAAATATTTGTTGAATTTTTTGAAGTGAGCACTGTCTGCCTAGAATGAAAAGAAGCCTCTAAGAAATGAAAACAAAGTGGGACACACAGGAACATGGGAATAGCACAGAGAAGGTCGAGTAGGGTTTTCAGAACAGTGTGGAACAATCAAGCAAGCTAGCAGGCCTGGGTTCTGCTCCTGTGTCAGTGTGATTTGAGACTCAAATTTGTCTATAAAACTTATAGGTTGGATTGGTGATTTCTTTGGTTGTTAAGTATTAGGTTTTAGTTAAGCACTGTCACCTACTGAAAGTTCTGGCTTAAGGCTGTCAAGGCACATGTTAGAAAGGATGTATAATTATAGTAGTGCCAGGATGACACTTCCTTAACAAATCAAGCTGAATGGAAAGAAAAATAGAATGCAAATAACTTTATCACTATATGATTCAGTATGATTTGATGCCCTGTCTGTCCACCACACATCATATGACATTGACATCATTTTGTAATATCTTTGGAAAAATATTCTAGAATTGGCAACCTCCTCGTCAAATTTGAAAGATCATAGTAGAATTCTTAACTAGTCATGTTTCTCTTCATTGTTGGGCATAAGAGAGGAGTCTAGGACTCTTAAGAAGATCAAGGAACAATTTGTCACCTCATTTATGATTGTAATAGTTGCCGTTTGGATCTAGTTCAAAATATTCTTTGTCTTTTATTTCAGCCAAACGCTTTCCCTGTGGTAGAGGGGAGAACTGTGCTTGCCCTCAACAGTGACATTTCTTCAAAGTACAGTTGTTCACGTTCTGCCTCCAATACCTTCTCCCTTCCTTTCCTTCTAGTTCATTACCTTGGTGGCCTTTGAAGGCCAAAAGAAGAATGAGAAGGCAATCTGAAAACATTTCTGAACATGGTCAAATGTGTGCATCATGTGTGTAAATGCATTTGCAATTCATATATGTGACATTTCGCAAACATTTGGTGTATATGTGAGTGCATTGAAAAGGATGTTTCTAAGATAGATAGATAGATAGATATGTTTGTACATGTTTGTGATTTTGTGGTCAAGTGTTGACATATCTGTCTTTGTTGGCACATGTCTTGATGTATATGTATGTGCAAAAGTGGTGTGAATATATGCCTGTGGGATTTTATCACCCATGAAGGACAGCAACCACACAAGTCCTTATCTGTAATAAGGCTAAATTGCCAACATGAATCTCTCTGACATTTGAATTCTCACATATAGCTGACAGAGAAGAAGAGTGCAATAGGGTTTGACAGCTCTGCTGACAAGGCTTAGGCTGGCCCATGGCCCTTCCCCATGGCCTTATGCATTTGATGTCAATGCTTCTGACACCTCTTTCCTTTGGCCTGCAGGTCCCTGTCTGGCCGCATCGTTGGTGGTGTCTGGTGGTTCTTCACCTTGATCATCATCTCCTCATACACAGCCAACCTGGCTGCCTTCTTGACCGTGGAGAGGATGGTGTCTCCCATCGAGAGTGCTGAGGACCTAGCAAAACAGACGGAAATCGCTTACGGCACACTGGAAGCAGGGTCCACTAAGGAGTTCTTCAGGGTAGGAATAACTCTTGTCCTAGGGCAGCTTCACAAAAGGGAACCACTACCGTCATTAAAATATCCTCATTAAGAAGCATGTTATTATAGTCAACCAGAGCAACTGCTTAACATAGTACAAGTCAGGGAAATTCAGAGCATTTCTCAGCTTCCTACAAACCCTTGAGATATTTACAATTCTATATTTGTAGTAACTTCAAAGTTCTTGTACTGAATCAGACCCCTTACATATGCCAGTTTGTGCCAAGTTCTCTGAGGGCTGCAAAGGATATGACATTCAGTTCCTTCCCTGTTCCCACATATACTTGGAGTCTAATTAATAATCCATTACTATAAGCTTAGGGACAAGGTCCAGACCTAATGCCCTTTATATCCCCTTCTTGGAGACTTGATGAATAAGGAGATGGTATATAGGGAACAATTATTGGAACAGGTGTCTATTTAACAATGCCAGGAGAGAGAAAATGTGAAGTGAGAGCAGAGGTGTCGGAGGGGTCTTATGGCTAGAGACAGTAAGTGAAGGCAGAGGAGCAGAAACAGAAGCCTAGGATCAGCCAAACCCCTAGGGCCAGATTGTTTACTTGTTCTCTGAACCTTAGCCTCTTTCACACCACTTTCTTATCTATAGAGTCAGGAGAATAATATCTACCTCAAGGAGTCATTATGATATTAGAAGAGATGAGCATCTAAGACACAATGCTCTGTTTCCCATGAGGGCTTTGGAATACAGGTATTTTGGAGGGGTAGGGATTTATAGCCACAAGCATTAGAAAATATATCTAGGTATTGAAACTAGGGCAGACCTGGGTTGGCTAATTATATTCTAGGCAAAGGGGACAACTTGAAAAAATGCCCCAAAGCAGAAAACCCTGTAGTTCCCTGGACTTTAGACATGTTCTTCCTGGAAGTTGCATACATACTACACAGAGCTACCATATGTTGATGACAGGAAAATGATAAATAATTACTACCACTTACCTAGCACTTACTATGAATCAGGTCTTATGCTAGCACACCCTAAATGAATTATCTCATTTAATCCTATCATTACAGAGGAGTTAGAAATTTGTTGTCTGTTTTATATATGAAGCTCAGAGAAGTAAAAGTAATTGCCTATGGTCACACAGCTAATAAGTAGCAAAAGGAGAATAGACAGCCAGCTGCTGCCTTGTTTCAGGCAAGAGATAGTGATCCTATACAGTCCTACCAGGTTCTCAGTGCAACTTTATGGGGAAACCCCTGACCCAGAGTGAACTCACAGAGTGTGCTCAGTTTCTTGATTGTGGGCCCTGTGTTCTGTATGACAGTCAGGAAGGGGACCAAAGTTTTTAACCATCACTGACCCAGTCTCCAAGACTTAAGTCATCCACTTCAATATAATGGAGCAAGAAGGTATCTTAGAAGTCATGTGGTCAGGGTCTCTCATTTTAGAGAGAGATATGACTTGCTTAAGCTTACCTAACCAGATAGTAGAAAAACCTCCTGTAATCTCATAATTCTCTAGAATTTTTAGCATGCAACTAAAGTGTGAAGGAGATGTCACATATTTTTCCATATGGCCAGTCCTATGTCCCAGGCTTTGCTGATGAAGTTGGGAAACAACCAATTCACTTACTCATTATATACCCATGCTCTCATCCCCAATATCTCAGCATGTCACCATCCCCAAAGCACCTTCCATCCATGGCCTCATTTATGTTCCACCTGTGATCTATTGTAGAACAGGAGTCATATGCCCATTTTGTGAATAATAAACTGAAATTCAGGGAATAATAATGCAAGTGTTGAGGATGAACACAAATTCTGTTTCTTCGTTCCATCCCAAGTATTCTTGCCACTGACCACACTGTCTTATGAGGTGCTATCATTAACTGATTTTTTTAAGATTATTCAGGTCATTAGATGAGCTCATGATCAAATCTAGTCTAACCTTTTACCTTTGTAGTTGGGGAAACTGAGGCCCAGAGAAGAAAATGGGAATGCTCTTACTACTCAAAGGTGTGGCTGGGACTTAGTTCTTGAAAGTTCTCTGTTAATCACTATGTCAATTGACATATTTCTATTTCTCATCCGTAGGACACCGTTAAGTATCTAGAAACAAGACAGTGTGTATTCTACAAATTCTGTGCACTCACCAGGTCTACTGCATTGGCTTCAATAGGTTGTAGTTCATATGCTAACTATGACTGATGAACAGTGGTTGTCTAGAGTTAAATGTTGAGAGGTGACTCTGAGGTCATGTCTGGGCACAGTGTGAAAGAATTGCTTGACTGGTATCACTGTCTGTCACATACATAGGAAGAGAAGATGGTCTCAAGCCAGCCATGTATTGGGCATTCTTATCCCAAAGTAAAACCTAAATAAAGTGCATAATTAGTAGTAATAATTGCACCACTTATAGAACACTTAGTATGTGCCAGGCACTGGGTTATGCATTTTACCTCTGTTGTTGTATAATATCCATGGCAACACTGTGCAGTCAGTGCTAACATCAAATTGCCAGGAGAGGAGAACTAAGGCTCAAAAATGTTGTTATTTGTCCAAGGTCCCAGAGCTAGTAAGATTTAAAGCCTAAAACAAGGGAGGCAGCTGGTTGCAGTAAAAAGGCAGTAGGTGCAATCAGGAGACAGGGATTTTATTCCTGGTTCTGCCACTAAGAAGCTACATGACATTGGTCAGTTCACTGCTATACTGTGGGCCTCAGTTTCTTTACTGGTAGAAAGACAGCATTAACAGATATGTCCCATAAGCTTTTTCATCTCTGTGACTTTGGCTTTGAGAATTTTCTGACCAGGACTTTGGTGGATGGGGAGACAAGATCGCCCACCACCTTCATAAGCAGGAGAAGGGAAAGATGACACAGGTATTCTTCTATCCCAGTCTCTGAAAAAAATCTGGCTTCTAGTTACCATGGCAGCTCAGAGCTTCTTGGCAGTTCCAATCCAAAGTCACTTAATCCTCCATCGACAGTTTAATTAAGATGTGTGAAGGGCTCTGAGAGCTGCAGATGATAGGAGAGATCCAAGAACAAATACCCCAAGTCTGCTTCCAGTCTTCCCTGCCACTCATGCTGCCTTCACATCCCTAGAGATGAGATTTCCCTGATAGCCTACTCTGAGCAGCTATGAGCACAGCCCTGGCATTTGGGGCACAGGGGTGAAGCCGAGAAGACATATTAATTTTGTGCATACTATTGCCCAGAGGGCTCTTCAGCTCTGCCTGTCAATAGCCCAGTTCCCTACCGTGGCCATCCTGTCAGGTCAAATTGCATCTTGCCATTGCCCTGCTGAGTGTTTTGTTGGGTTTCTGCCTGGAAGATCATCTATAAATCTGGTCACAGCTGAATTTATACATTTCTCTGTTTCCTATGAGAGAATATAATGTACACTGTAGATGCTCAGATTGGTTCTAGGTATATCCTCCCCTAACTTTGGAATTCTCCCTCCCTTTTCTCCTTTCTTTCTTCTTCTTCTTCCTCACACAGACCTTGTTTCTTGAATAATGTATTTTCATATAAAGAATCAGGTATTTTAAGTCCACAAGGGACTCAAAGGGCCCCATGCCCCAAATCTCATGGAACAGATAAGGAAAGACTAGAACCTAGGTTCCTCACTCCCAGTCCAGTGACCTTTCCAGATGGTCAACCATACTTTAAAGCACATCATCTAGTTAATCTAATTATAGACTCTACCGAATACCTCCCTGAAATTCTCAGTGACTATTTCCTTTAATTTTCCATTGAGACCAGACTTTTTCTAGGCTCAAATATTTCTATAGATCATTTGGCTCAAACAACAACTTAACTTTATATCAATATTTTGCCAACACCTGATGTTGATATCAAAGAAACAATTCTGATGTTTGTGTGCAAAGATAAATGATATTTTGTGTGTATGATAATTTTATACTAAATAAATCTGTAATCTGTGTTTTAATCACTAGACTACATGAATTGCATGACTCTAGCACTCTTTAAAAACAATAGCCTCTTATATATGTTTAACATGTGTCCATATACAAAACCAGACACCAGTACCCCTAAAATACATCTACCCTTTGGGGAAAGGACACTCTCTAGAAAGACCATGTTTGATGAGAGGGATGACTTGTGGTCCTGGGTTGTGCACCTTGACTCAGGGCCTACTATGTGTAAGGGTACACTCTGTGAAGGACTCACAGAAGGGAAGATGTCCCCCTCCCTCAGATGGCATCCACATACTTAAGACCTATACACAAGCAAGGATGTCTTGAAATTTTGGCAGTCTAGGCTGATAGTCCAGTGAGTGCCTGCACAGTGTGTCCTAGAGGAATATCAGCCCTCACAACACTCTCTTTAGCTCCAGAGGCATACAGATAAGAATCACCTTGGGGGAACTTCTGGGGGGAAAAATACTTTTTTCTAGGCTCCACCCCAGGACTGCCAAATCAGAATCTCTAGATTTAAAGCAGAGCATCTCCTTATTTACAATTTCTGCACATGATTCTGGTATCCACTAGAACTTGTTAATGATTGTCCTTGAAACTAAGGTGGTCTCAGAATACAAAGGACTTGTTCTGATGTGGTTGGAGAGAACTAGTGTATCAAGAGAAGTTAACAGCCTAGGCAAAGCCCTAAAGAAGGGAAGTTTCAAACTGAGCTCAGGAAAAGGGGAGGAAAACAGTTTGGCAAGATCCAGAGGCCTTTGAGATATACACAGGTGACAATATTAGGTTTCCAGTTATAAGCTTTATCAGACAACGATTTATATTCTGAGTTCATTCTTGTAATAGGACTCATGATCCAGAAATTTCTCAGTGTTGTTCCCCAATAATCAAATCAAATTCCACTGGTATTAAGCTCTCCTTTTCTTCTGGGCAATATAAATATAGCCTTCTTGAATAATAGGTTCTATAATGTCTTTAGAAGCTAGATTAGGGTCCCATTTCTTAACTCTTCCCATATAGAAGGAGAATATAATTTAGCAGTAATTAAAAGATTCTGAGCTATTTTGTTCATTCTCTATTTGCAAGATATTTGTACTTTGGAACCTACTGGTACTAATTAGAGCCTCTTATTTTGCAATCACTCATAATTTGTTTCTTCCTGAGCTAATCTCACTCATGAATGTGTGATCAAGCTACACTCAGCTCTTCATTAGTGTGTGTGCCGACCTCAATTCCAAGCGCAGCCAGCACTTAATTCCAGCTTTGTTCCTGTCCTCTGCCAGAGGTCTAAAATTGCTGTGTTTGAGAAGATGTGGACATACATGAAGTCAGCAGAACCATCAGTTTTTGTGCGAACCACGGAGGAAGGTATGATCCGAGTGAGGAAATCCAAAGGCAAATATGCCTACCTTCTGGAGTCTACCATGAATGAATACATTGAGCAGCGGAAACCCTGTGACACCATGAAGGTGGGAGGTAACTTGGATTCCAAAGGCTATGGCATTGCGACGCCCAAGGGGTCGGCCCTGAGGTAAGTAGCCAAGATTTGCTTCCTTGGTACTCCCTCTCCCCTCCCTACCTCAGGAATGAAGCTGCTGTGTCTGCCTCAAGGCTCCAGTGCCAAAATGCAAGCTGTCACAGGGGCTCTTCTTGGACATCTGTGGGCTTCGAAGATTCCAGTCACCCGAGATCTTCAGCCCTGAGGTTGGAATTGACCTGGGGGCCTCAGCTTGCTATGACTGTCGCTCCCCATGTGTTCTTCCCCATGCCTCACCTTACCCCTCCAAGTGTGTTAAACATCAGTGAAACTTGTGTTTGTGTTGTATGATCTATAACACACCATCCTTTACCAGATACTCTCACATCCAACTAGGTCATAAACAGAGTTCTCCAGCAACCTGGATTCTTTGACAGAAGGTGGTTTGTAATGTTTGTCTCAAAAGAAACATAAGCTTATTGTCCAAATGGAACGTCAAGTAGTTTGAGTCCAAAAGGCTCTGGGTATATCAATCAAAATAATACTAAATGAATGGCAGCACCTGTTCTTTCCCAAATAGTGATTTCTTTAGCAAGAAAAAGGGTAGTTCAGGGGTAACTGGGTGACTCAGTTTAACATCCAACTTCGTCTTAGGTCATGATCTCATAGTTTGTGAGTTTGAGCCCTGCATTGGACTCACTGCTGTTAGAATAGAACCCACTCGATCCTCTGTCCTCCTCTCCTTACCCTTCCCCTACTTGTGCTCTCTCAAAAAAAAAAAATTTTTTTTTTAAAAAGAAACAGGTAATTCAGTAAAGAATCAAAGTAGACTTTACTCTCACATAAAGAAGTTTCGGTACTCATTTCAAACAGCTAAGGTAGAATCCTATATACTTGGGATCAAAAGATGTAGATTGAATACTGGGGTTTACTACTATCTTACCAAAGGTAAGGCATGTCATCTCTCCAACCTTTAGTTTCCTCATCTGTACAAAGAGGATATTGATCCCAGCCCTTCCTAGGTCCAAGGTGATTATGAGTTCAAATCTATATAAAAGATAATTGAAAACAACACACTATGAAATAACCTCTGAGACATTATGCCAATTTACAGAGGGATTAAATCATTTTAGGGAAAGATAATGTTTAAGGAAAGGTGAGAAGTGTTTTAAAAGGTTGCAAAAGGATGGAGAGGGGTTCTTAACCCATCTTAACATCCAGGGCCACTTCTGCCTCCACACCTTTCATTCATTTCAATAATATTGAACCCTGCAATGTTCTAGGCACTAAGCTTGAACCTGGAGCTACAATTTTTAACAAGACAGACAGTCTCTACCCCTATAAAATTATATTCTTGCAGGAAAGATAGTCATTCAACAGGTGATCATTGTTAGATGGTCCATGACAACTATGAAAGATTTTGTGATAGTTGATAAAAGACCTGAAGGACACCTGCTTCCAGCTATACAGCAGAACAATACTCCCTTTATAAAACCTAGTTATGCAGGATAAAGTTATAACAAATAGCCATTTATATGAAAGTTAGGAAATCCCTAGACCAAAACAAAGAAAGGACATCAAAACCAGAGTGAAATGCATAAACCAACTATTCAGGGGCTGCCCTAAGCAGGGCAGAGTTATAAATTATGTGACAATCCACATGAACAAGAATCAGAAGTACATCTAAAGACATAAAAGTAATGAAAATATTTTTAAAAGAAAAAGACACCGTCACAAAGGACCAGACATATTTGGAAAAATACCAATTAGAATTCAGAGAAGTAAGACTATCACAGTGGAGGTGCTAAACAACAAATTAGTCAAAGTGGAAGAAAAAATTATTACACTGGCAGAAAATGGAGATAATTCCTCAGAATATCACAGAGAGAGATAAAAAGATGGAAACCATGACAAAGAGTTTAAGAGACCTGAAAGAGAAAACAAAAATCCCAAGTGTATCATCTGTGAGTCCTAGACACAAGGGAGGATGGAGTAGAGGTAGTATCTAAAGGAAACTTTAAAAAAAAAACTTCCTAGTGTTTATGGAAAACATTAATACCCAGACTTAAAAGTTATGTGTCCCAAGCATATGAAAATCAGCAGCTGATTCACTTGAAACTGCAGAACTGATAGAGACAAAGAAGATCTCAAACACACCCAGAGATAACAAGGTCTCATCTGATGTGAAGGATGGATGGAATGTGACCAAGAGGGTTTTTCCAAGCATGCTTTTTCTCAAGCTGAGAGATGACAGGTTAACAGGAGTTAACAAGGTGAACCGAGAGGAGGGGAAGAGATGAATAATCCAGGCAAAGGAAACAGCATGTGCACAGATTCTAAGGTAAGAAACATGGTACAGTTGATAAACTAAAAGAAGCCAAGTGCTCCTGGAACACAGGTAATAAAAAAGAGAAAAGGTTAAGTTGACATTGGAGAATGAAGTAGGGAAGCATTTTGTAAAAGATTTTTGTCCTTATTTAAAGAGTAGTGAAAAATACATTGACAAATTTTAAGTTTTAACTATCTGAAAATTAAGAAACAAACATATCTTTAGGAAGGCAAACATAACTGAATGTACCTAATGAAGGGAAACCAAATGACCGGATATTTATCAATCATGCATTTTTGCCCAGAACAACTTAAAAAATTCTCTGTACAAGTTTAGACAAAGTTCAAAGGGGATCCAGAAGAGGGTGTTTAGCAATGAAGAGACTTTTATCTCAGAAACTTATACGACATTATCCTAGAAAGACCCAGAATAGAGAATGAGCTCCTATAGGTCCAGGAACATCAATGATGCTAAAGACTTTATGAGTAAAGGACATTTTATTTGATCTAAATACTTGGATATGAAGTTAAGAAAATAAGGCACTGAGAGGTGACATTATTTGTCTAATCAATAGAGTACTTCTGCCATCCATCCTACGTACAGGTGCCTGAAATAAGGTGACAAACTCAGAAAATATTACATGTTTGAGTAACATGAACCCAGGTCATCTGGCACTCAAATGACTTTACACTATAATAAAATCTCCCACTGGGTGAATGCCTACTCTATGCCAGATGCTATGGTACATGCATGATTTCAAATAAACCTCATACCTATGAAGTACCATGAACCCAGTTGTACAGATGAAAAAAACAGAGGCACAGATTTGAGTTACTTGACCAGCTTGACACAACTAATAAGGAAGTAGCCAGATTTCAGGTTCAGGCAGTCTGATTGCAGAGCCCATGCCTGTGACTTAACTAATGCTGCACTGGACTTGCTGACTGACAGCATGTTTAAAGGTAGAAGATTTTAGTGCCAGGTTCCCAGTGCTTATTCTCACATGTCAAGCAATAACAAACAACTCAAAAAAATTAAAAAGCAGACATTTGGAACCCAGAACATCCACTCATCACTGTGAAGACAAAAGGCAATAGTGGATGGCTATTTAAATGCACTAAATTACCCCTTCTTTGAGCAGTAACACTGCTTTTGTGGATTTTGCATGCCCAAAGATTCTTTTGGGATAAATGTTGAAAATAATTCAACTCAGTGATTAAAAAAAAAAACCCTAATTCTGTTGTTTACATCTCTATAAGACATAACAAGCTATTTATTGATGTTAAAAAAGAAAGTGAGAGCAAGAGAAAAAGAAATGAAAAGGTACATATTCTAAGTATAGATCACTGATGGTTGATTCGCAAGTCAAGAATATCCAAATAATGGCCACATGCTCCCAACTCTCCCCCAGTGTTCCGTTCTCTCCAGTGGCAAATTTTATGATAACCATGGGGTTTCCCGGCTCAAAAAAAAAAAAAAAAAAAAAGAAAGAAAGAAAAAGAAGAGTAATGTCCATCCTAAGAGGGTCATGAGTTTCTGACCTAGGAAAATCGCTCTTCCTTCTGTGAGATTCTCCTTCTCATCTCTGCATTAAAAGGAATCATTCTAGCAACCAATTGTGTAGAGATTCCATGAAACAAAGAATTACAAAATGGTTACAGAAAATGTGAGCACACACACATACACACACACTCCAGCCAGAGTTCCATATCTTGGCCTCACGTGCCCCAAAAGGTGCTATTTCCTCAAGGCATAGTCAAATATCAAGAGTCATGGCAACCCAAATGTCACACAGACCCATGTGCTGGCTTCAGCCATCTTAGATCCACTGATCTGATCCCAGGAAAGCATTCTGCTTGGCAGTGAAGGAAAGTGAGGAAAGAGTAAGCGGCAGTACCTGTTTCCTCTGGGTCCCCATTTACAAGGAGTTTATATGTGCTAGAGACAATATGGCAGTAGAAATAAATTTTAATTCACATTATTTAGAATGACATGAAATACTTTTTACAACACTTTTCAGCTATTTACAAAGCTGCAAACTCCATAAAGAAGTCTTTACAGAAAGTTACTTCAGCACACTACAGGCATTGTTACAGACTTCCCTTCTGCCCTATAAAAGTGGGACTTCTATAGCCCTCACATGCAGATGTGGTCCAGGTTCAGTGCCTGTGCCTGCATCCAAAAGGACTTCCCCGGCACTTGCTCCCTATAAAGCCTGACCTTACCATACCTACATACACACCCCCTTCCAGCCTGCCTAGAAAAAGCTCCAAGTTCCTTCAAGGCAGATCACCCAGCTCTGCCTCAGAAGGTCAGAGAACTGATTTCTGACGTCCAACTGTTCCTCTAAAACTTGCCAACTCTACTTGGCAGAAGCCAGGCCATGGTCCCTACAGAGTGTTAAAAGGCTGTGTTAGTGACAGAATGGTGTTTTGTCTCTTCTGCTCTGGAAACAAATACTCTGATGAAGCAAAGTTGTTTAATGCTTGATTTTCCATTTGGACAGGTGGTGTTTCTTTGAAACAGATGCTGTTTGTTGGCTGTCACTGCATGTCTGGGGTTGGGCAAGGGGCTGAATTATGTTTCTGAAGCCCTTAGGTTATAGATAAAGACCTGCTCCACCAATGCCAGCCACTAGGGAAAGGCAATTGGTAAATCAACTAATTATGATATATTGGGCCCGTTTATTGCCAACTAAATGTATTTACTGGTCCAAAGTGAAGTCTCTTTTCTTTATCATGATGAACACTCCCTTCAGTTATACACAATGTATTCAAATATCCTCAGTATGGGGGCATGGCCCATGTTTTACCAACCCAAGAAGGAAGCCACACCAGATTGGCCTAAGTTAAAATCTCACCTAATGATTCTCCTTCACAAGCCATTTACCAGGACAAATCTTATGGATTTATTGAGTTATCTGGTCTTTAACTGTGACCATGGTTACATAGAGTCTTTTTGGGTCTCTGTGCTCATTACATGTTTGTTTTCTGTCATGTGTCTTAATCATGCCAGATGTATGGGCCAAGGGAGGAGTGCTTCCTCCTACAACTTAGGGGATGATGGATGGGCATCCAGACAGGTCTGATATCCACTCCCTGTGCTTTCCATTTGGCTTCACACATTCCTTTCTGAATATTTTAACACAAAGCCTTGTGTACACACTTAAGGGAGTAGCAGGGAGAGAGAGGCAGTCCCAGCCCCTAAAAGTATAGCTCATGAGAGGAATTACACACATTCCTACCATTCTACCCAGTGCCGTTAGAGTCAGTGACATACAGAAGGAGGAGAGTCAACATTTGAATGGAAGGACTCATAAAGGTTTTGTGGCAGAGATAACACTCAACAAAGGCCTGAAGAAATTGTGATAGGTGAGAAGTGAGTAGAGGGTGCTCCAGATGAAGGGGACAAAATGAGCAGAGGTGAGAAACATAGGGCTTGCTTCAGGCAAAACACAGGGTCCACTTTAACTAGAGAATGCATTAATAAGTAGAAGCAATTGGCTGTGGTCATACTGTGAAGGATTTCAAATGTCTCTGTATTTTTTATTCAATGTCAGTAGGGGCCATTAAAGGCCATTGATGCAGAGGGATCATGGACCAAATGGGCTCCCAAAGATTATCCTGGCAGTGGTTTGGAATGTGAATCACAGAGAGGAGGATCACCAGCAAAGAGGTCATTTAGAAAGCTGTTGCAGTTACTCCTGTAGGAGAGGATGGATGTGGTTGCAGATCATAATGGGATGTGGACAGACAGAAGAGGTGGGCTCTGTGTTCTTCACCAGATATCACCTCTACCTTACGTCTTAGTAGATTGGGAGAGAAGTCTGTTAGGTGAGCATTTTGAGACTTCTGTGCTCCTGCCTAAGGCCTGACAAGGTACAAACTGATTCTGGCAGGGACAGAAAGTGGGCATATATGGGCTTACCTCCCAAAAGACTTACTGCCACCTCCTTATTTACCTCTGGGGTGCCTAGGAGGTTCAGAAAGGCATTGCTGGAAGGGTTGCTGCAAGAGTGGTAGAGGCTCCCAATCACCTTTCCCCATTGCACTGACTGCATCTGCCTGTATTTGGTTTTTTTAATCAGACGTAAGTTTCAGATTGCTCATCAACATTTTAGTCACACTGGTATTCTGACTGAATAAATTTTTCTCCCTCACAAAACCCTATTCTGGGAAGTATCTACTAAGAACTGCTTGTCTTTATTGGCATATGGCTGACGGAGGGAGGTGAAGGCCATGACTCAGGAGGAAATAACATAAGGTTTTGTGGGAAGCATTCCCACTTCCAGGGATTAAGGGGTCTCCTAGTTGCCCACCTCCATACTAGGACCTCAAGACATCAATTACATCTTCAAGTTAGCTCCATGGGCCTTTCTTGAACACCTCTTTTTTTTTTTTTTTTTTTTTTTTGCCTAGTGCTGATCTGAGTGTTACAGAGGCCATGAGAGAGTTCTCTTTTAGAGAATCACAGTGACCCAGAATGTAACTGGGAAACAAATAAGCAAGTGCTGTTTTGTGTGGTGTTGAATCTCTTGCTCTAAAGAACCATTCCCCAACTGCAATATGTATCAAAATATCTTGGAAAACTGGTTATAAACGCTCCTTTCTAGATTCTCATTCCTGCAATTTCTGATTCTGCAGGTCCAGGGTGGGATCCAGGAATGTGAATGTTAACAAGTCCCTGAGCAACTCTGGTATAGGTAGACGGCAGTCCATTTTGAAAAACAGGGCTTGAGATCAGAGAAGAGAGATGGACAAAGTCTGAGAAGGCAGGTTAGAAAGGGAAGGCAGGTTAATATGATGGGGGCATGACAGAAAAACTGCATTGACTTGTGTCCAAACTATGATCCTTGGAGTCAAACAACCTTCATTCAGGTTCAAGGGCCATTACTTCACCAGCAGGCTGGCCTCATTTGATAAGTCATTATAACTTTATGAGCCTCTGTTTTATTTTCTGTAAAATTGGTATAATAATAATTCATTGCAGTTGCTCTGGGTTTTGATGAAATAGCACAAAGTGCTTGTCAAAGAGGGTACTCATTAATGTTAACTCTCCACCCCTCTCCTCCTCCTATTACACTTACCAAAAAGTCACTTTTGAACCAGATAACTTATTTTTCCCTTCTTTGTTAAACCCACTGTCTTCATCAGAAATGTACATGAGCACCAGTCTCACCCCCCAGCATTGGCTGAATTAGAAATAAAATGTCTCATTCTGAGATCAATTTGTGGTCCTCCCCCACAGAGAACACACTAAAAAAATAAAACCCTGATACTTCTTTTTCTCCCTCCCTCCCACCCTCCTCCCATAGTATAGTACTGTGCAGGGCCTGCCGCTGAGAATAAATACAGTATGTCCCAGGGAAATGACAGGCCCTTTCAATTGGTCCTTGCCTCCTGATGGGTAGCCAGGGATGCTTGTTGTCATGGTAACCCCATGAACTCTGTGACCCAGGTCGGGCCTGATCAGAGACAAAGCTCTCTAAGCAGAGGCAGAGAGGCTGGATTTGCCTGCATCCTCAGAAGAGCTGGAGAGAAAGGAAGAGAAGGAGAGAATGGGGGATAAAAAGGGAGAGAGAAAAAGGGAGGGAGGGACAAAGGAGAGAGGCAGAAAGAGAAAGTGTGTGTGTGTGTGTGTGTGTGTGTGTGTGTGTATGAATAGAGACTGGAGGTCTGCCAAAGGAGCACTGCATCAATACAGAAGCTTCTCAGGTCAAGACACATGGGATGGATTATAGAGCGAACCGAGAAATCCTCCTAGGAAACTGGCGCAGCAGCTCTGTGCAAAGGTCCAGGCGGGGGGGTGACAAGGGCTTGATTTAGCGTTTTAGTGATGATGATGAGACCTATTGTTAACATTTATTGAGTACTGACTCATCCCTGGAGCTTCTATGAACTATTTGATGTGCATTAGTTTATGTAATCTTAACAACCCTGTGAAAGTAGTATTGTTTTCACCTTGATCGTATAGTTTGGGAAACTGAGGCACAGAGAGGTTATGGAACCTGCCCAGGACTACCTGGCATGGAAATTGGAGAGCTGGATTTTCAAGCCAGGCAGCCTGATATAAGGACAGAACTATCAGGAAGACATGATGATTCAGAGGATAAAGATCAGGTACTGCCCCTTCCCCAACTCATACATGCACAATACGTGCACATTTTTGCATTTAGTGCATACGTGCACTAAATTGCTTTTAGTCCTACAAGTCAGAAAGCCACGGTCCTGCAAAATGAAGTGGCTCACTGTAGCACTGCCTGGGTTCCCTAGAGAGCCCTTGCCTCCCTTCTGCACTGTTTGCATTAGGGGGCCACACATACCCTTCTCTCCCAGGATGGGGCCATAGCACCAGGTAATGCCAATGCCCCACATGTAAAAATGGAAGAGGACACATTGGGTGTAAACTAAGGTTCTTATGACAGATTGAACCTAATACACCTCCAAAGACTTTCATGCTTCTCAAAAAAACTCTGTAGTGCTTTTGACTCCTTTCAACAAAGAAAAGCTAACCATTTAAGGCTGATTGTACTATCAACACAAAGAAGGAGGAAACTTCATTCTTTTCCCACCTACTGTGTGCTGGGCAATGCATACTCATTCAGTGCCCTAGGGACGTTCAGGCATGAACCCTCCTCTTGCCTTTTGATTTAAGTATTATCATTTCCTTTGCAAAAGTTAGGAAGCTGAGATTCAGAGAAATGACCTTCTGCCCAGTTTCTTACCATGATTTGTGGGATGCAGCTAAAGTATAAACCCTGACTCCTTCCTTCCACATTCCCATCTCTGTACTAATGGAGATACCCCTCACTGCCTTTGCCATGTTTTAAGGTGGCATCCTTAAAACATGGGGAGAAATGAGACACCAGGTGGCCTCCACAGCAAGAGCACTTCCTCCTGAAGCACCAGGCTGGGATGGAGATCCATGGTACAGGTGTATTCTGAAGGACTGTGTTAAAATCACACAGGCATACTTACTCCTGTTACAGCTCTGTTCTTACCATGCCTGCTTAAGAAGCTAATAAACAGCAGAGGAACACACAGTAAGAAAAAGAGGAGGAAGGTGAACAGAATGAGGTGGAAAGGATGGATCTGGGGATATGAATGACCCAGGAAATGAATGAGAACAGGGACCCAGCACCGGCTGTGATTTGCCTGCTAAAGCACTGCTTTCTCCCACTGATATACAAATTGTATGTTGCTTTTTGTTAAGAGGCTGTTGCTGTCAAAAATAGCATGTTTTCCCCCCTCTCTCTTTCTCATCAGCAACTTTCTTTCAGACTTGTCCAGTGTTCTTTTCTAAGAAGGCAGCTGCTATTTTACAAAGGCAAAGCAAGGAGAAGGAGGTCTGGGGACCTATCCCAGCCCTGCCACTCAGGGCTTGTGGGTGGGGGAAGAGAATGTGCTCTGGTATTGATCAAACTCCTGTTCAGACCAGGCCTCCCCCATTTACAACCTGCCAGATCTTAGGTATGTAGCAAGCAGCCATATGGACCATCAGTTGATTGTAGGGCCCTAAAGTCAGGGCTGAGGACAAAATCCCAGGACTGCCAGTTAATGACAAGAGTTGCTCAGGCAAGTTACTTCACCTTCCTCAGTTTCCCCAAACACAACAACTGAAGGTAACACTAGCACACATTGATGGTTGTTAAGTAACTAAATGAGATAATATAATGTACTTAGCACAATGCCTGGCACATATTCAAGTGATTAAGAAATGTTAACTATCATTATTAATTTCTCAGAGACTTAGAATTTTCATCTTCCAAATGGGGTTCCTACTATAAGCTTTGCATGGTGCATAATGAGTTCTTGACCCTTAATCCTCTTTCCTCACCCACTTCTCCTTTCCCTTCTCCTTCCCGTTGACATGCACTGTCTATTCTGTTAGTTTGGGGATCTGACCCAAATAAGTGGTAATTGCCTTCTCTGGGCCAGACCACTCTCAGCTTCTTTACATTGTAATGAGTGAAATTTCAGGACACCAAGAGACAGAAATATCTGAATGTACAGTATTATTCTCTTTTTCGCTCAGTGCCCCCCAAAGCTCAGCTAATAGCCACCTTGTTTCCACCCATGTGCCTAAAAGTAGGAGGATCTCTAGCAGAGCCTGATTTCTAAGGGAATGCAGAAAGGAAGGGGAATGGATGGCCCTGAGTTGAGCCCCTGCACAGAAACTCTGGACCATCTGTTTTAGTAACATTTATGAATCGCCCCGTGTGCTGAGATCAAGGCCTGGTAATCACATCTAACCAGCCTCTGCCTCTGAAAGGAAAGGGGCAAATCCCAGGCAAATCCCTAAGCAGAGGAGATGTCCTGAGGAGATGGAGGTAGTGAGCCAAGGGAGTCTGCAAACACAAGAAAGTCAGGCAGGCATATTTTGCATATATTATTCATGGCTCCTCAGCATGCACATCTAGCAGAAAAAGAGCATAATGACCTCTTAATCATATTCTCTATCCTGACAGGAATTAAATTTATTCCTCTGGAGGAATGTTAAGAAAAAAAATCCATAGCACCATTTATACCAGTCTACTTGTGTAATACTACTTGTGTATACAAATAACTTGTCCCTACTCTGGTGTCTTTTCTCTTATTGCTTCCTTCTTTCTACCTATATTTCAAAGTACGATCCCGTGAAGCAAGAGCCAACTGTCCCATAGAACCTAGCAGAATATTTAGCATGTAGAAAACTTCTATTGACTGTTTTCCCACTGACTGATGCCTCCTTGGCCAACTCCCATATGGTGACTTTCTGAATATGTCATAAAATCTGATGTGTCTGGTCTCATATAGATTCGTGATAACCAGGGAATACTAGTTCTACTATATAACAATATAACATAAATTAAACCAACCAACTCTTTTTTTTAAGTGTTTATTTATTTGAGAGAGACAGAGCATGAGTGGGGGAGGGGCAGAGAGAGAGGGAAACACAGAATATGAAGCAGGCTCCAGGCTCTGAGCTCTGTCAGCACAGAGCTCAATGCAGGGCTCGAACCCATGAATTGTGATATCATGACAAGAGCCGAAGTCAGACACTTAACCAACTAAGCCACCCACACACCCCCAAACCAACCGACTTAACTCATGAGTCTCTTTGGCCATTACTAATGCATATCCTAAAGGCAGAAGATGGAAGCACAGGACTATGATCACGTCACTTAATTTTACCAATATTCCAAGCATAGAGTTTTTCAAAGCACTAAGGTAAGTACTCTTAAGGAAACCAAGACGATTATGACATTGGTACCCCAAAGACTGTCTAATGCAAGGGCTGCAACAAAAAGTGCCCCCAAGGGCCAGGTAAAGAAAATGAGTAAAATGGATTTATGGTAAACTCTTATGTGGTTTCCTTATTTTTAAGAGACCCAGGAGTACAGTCACTCTGTCTCTAGTCTAACAAACAAAATAACAGTGCAAACCCTCTGATAAATAATAATTAACATTTTTTAAATATTTATTTATTTTTGAGAGAGAGAGAGAGAGAGAGAGAGAGAGAGAGAGAGAGAGAGAGAAAGAGAGAGTGCAAGCATGGGAGAGGCAAAGAGAGAGGGAGACACAGAATCCAAAGCAGGCTCCAGGCTGTCAGCACAGAGCCCACCTTGGGGCTTGAACTCACAAACCGTGAGATCATGACCTGAGCCGAAGTTGGATGGTTAACTGACTGAGCCACCCAGGTGCCCCTATGGTTAGCACTTTTGAGCCCCAGGTGCTGTATATGGCAAGCACTCTTTAAGTCCTCAAATGTATTCCCTATATCATATAGTCCTCATAAGAACCCAAAAAAGGAGGTACTATTAAGAATCTCATTTTTCAGATAACAAATCAGCATCACAGAGAAGCTAAGTAAATTATCAAAAGTCTCACAGTTAGTTCGGTGGCAGAGCCAGAATTTAAACTCAGGCAGCCCAGCTTCAGAGTCTATTCTTTTATCCACCATACTATCCTATAAATGGAAAACTGATAGTCTCTGGGCAATCAGAGAAAATGATGGGGACTTGGTGAACAGAAGATTATATGCCTACTTAGAGGGAAAAGGCTCCATTCAGTTCTGGTTTAATATTTTGCCACGTCAGAACATCGCCAGATCTAGTTTTTCAAAGAAATTGGAAATCTCAATTTTTGTGTGCACTATTCAAAATGTTGAGTGTTGGTCACAGTTAAGAGAGGAATAGAGAAGACACACATTAATACCAACTAAGAGTAATACAAAACAAGAGAGGAAATACCATGAAGATGATAGGTGATCAATAGATGGGTGAACAAGGCACTGTGGGAAAGCCAGGCAGGAGAAGTTAATGTCTTGCCCTTCAGGTGGGAGTTCTGGGGAGGCACCCAGGAGGAGATAGCATTCCCGAACAGGGCCCCAACCTGGTGGGGGAATATATATGAGCAGGATACAGAGAAAGATATTTCAGGTAAAAGACCTAGCAAGCATACAGTACAAGAGTGAAGGGGATAGTAATTCATGCATTCTTTTTCTATCTTCCTATTGCTGTTTGCAGCAGGGAATCATTTCCTCGAATGAAATCTCTCGTGGAATCCCATTATAAAAGACAAATGGGAAGGGAGAGCTGCTGAAACAGGAGATGAGGGGCTGGAGGTGGTAGTGGAAAGGGGGAGGAGGAAGAGAGCTAGAGACCAGTTCAGGCCCAGGGTGGGAGACCTAGGAGATCAGTGTTCCTCTCTCCCTCAGGAGCCATTCTCCTTCCCTGGAGGAGGCCATTCTCCAACAGGACAATCCTGTGTATTTAAAAGTCCACAAGAAAACAATGGTCCTGCTGGCCTGCTCAGCATTCTGTTCACACTGATGTCTGTCTTTGGTAGCCAGTCCTTAGAATTGGCCCAGCTTTTCTTCCTTTCATTGAACCAGAGGTGGCTGAGATGAGACCAGTGGGCCGCCTCTTGCTCTGAATGGTGTTTTCACCCCCTCTGTTAATTGTAGGGAGGCTTTCATTCATTCCCTCCATTATCTTTTGTCAAGCGTCTCTGAAGTGTCTGACACAGACCCTGTGGTGGTGCTGCTGGCAAATGGTCTGCGTTACAGGACCAGATGTGATTTACTATGAGCTGAGAATGCAGTGTTGACACCTGCTTCTCACAATGCGGGGCAGACTAGGGATTAAGCATGCCTCCAGAAATGCCTTCTGTCTGGAGAATCCCTGCAGCAGGGGCCAGACTTCAGGTCTCCACCCAGGTCTCTGCACTGTATCAAGTTATGTTAGCCATAGGACCCTAAAGAGAGTTAAAGGGCCTGGGACCCCTGGATGGCTCAGTTGGTTAAGCATCCAGCTTCAGCTCAGGGCCTAATCTCACAGTTCATGAGTTCAAGCCCTGCATTGGGCTCTGTGCTGACAGCCTCTCCCTCTCTCTCTCTCTTTCTCTCTCCCTCTCCCTCTCTTTCTCCCTGTGTGTGTGTGTGTGTGTGTGTGTGTGTGTGTGTGTGCGCGCGTGCGCGCACTCCACGGGCACATGCCTCTCCCCGGCTTGTGCCCTCTCTCTTTTTCAAAAATAAATAAATAAACTTTAAAAAGTTACAGGGCTAGAAATAGATATCACACATGTAAAATTGTATGCAACTTCTGGGGTTTGGGTAATACAACATATATTGTTGTGATACAACTATATTTCAGAAATGTAAAACTCCTTCACTCAAAAATCATTTATCAAAAAGCTTTTGTTAGCTATTGTGCTGGGTGCAGAGTCCCCACCATTAGAGAACTCTCAGTCTGGTTAGAAAAGACAGCAGTGGATAACGGTGTGGTACGCTTGCTGCTGTGCAAGGACAGTAGGACAGAAAGACAGGCCTGATGCATTCTGCCTGGGTCTTGCAGGAAGATTTGCAGAGAACAACGTAGCCAGAGGCTTATATGATAAAGGGTTCTACACAGTGGCAAAGTGTACCAGGTAGATCCTGTACCAGCACAAAGAGGTGTAGCTTTAGTAGCACTTCCAATCCACCCACTTGTCCACAAGTGATCTCAGAACCGTTTAACATCTGTCATCTATTTGATCCTCCCAACATGGACAGCTGGACTCAGAGCTTGTAATTATTCCAATTTTGCTTGGAAAGCTGAGGTACAGTAATGTTAACCAAATATCCTGGTTTGCCCAGGATTGAGAGGGTTCTTAGGATGTGGAACTTTTAGTGCTAAAACCAGGAAAATTCCAGGCAAACTGGAACCACTTGGTCACCAGAGGTACAGTTACAGGACTTTCCATATAACTTGACCAGAGATTAGTGAGGGACTCGAACCAGACCCAGATTCTTTCCTCCACCTCAGATGGAAAAAGAGAGAGTGCTCTACAGGTGCTTTTTCCCTTTTTTTTAAACCAATTCCTTTGTGTTATACTGTAAAGTCAGAAACCAAAGGCAAAATGTCTGCCTTCTACCTGACTCAACGGCTGACCAACATTCCTTTCTCATGAGATCCCAGAAGGGTCTGTTCCTTGAATATACCCCAGTAGGGAAAACCACCTATAGTGGTCTCAGGTGAAGGGAGCTAATGAGACCTGGGGATGTCTGCATTTTAACTGAGGCTCCTGACATAACCCCACTAACTATTTCCATCTGCCTGGTCACTGTTTAACCTCTCACACATTACCTACCACATCAGGAGCATCCCATGGACCCTCAGCTTTCTGCCCCATCAGTGATGGGGTTTACCTTGGATGGTCCACACTGACAATGTCATAATCTGGACTGTAAAAACAGAAAAGAGCTTTGAAATCATCATCCAAAATGAGGTGATTAAGAGGTACTATCTAGGATCCAGATCCACAAACACCCAGGCCTGTCCTAGACCCAACCACTCTTCCACTTAGGAAGGCAGGACAAGTTTTGATTCTTGCTGAGGCTCTGGCTTCCACTCCAAGCAAAATGACCCTGGTTTGGCCTCATCAAAGGAGCAGAAACCCCCAACCAAAGAAGGCCCTCAGCAGAAGTGGTTTACTCATCCCTTGAGGCCCATAGAGGAAAGGATGCTGCAGGGCTCAGAGAGAGGTATGAGGGGAGAAAGGAAGTAGCGGGACCTTCTTTACAGATGGAGCACCCTGGGCCTCAGAATGCTCAAGTATCACGAAAGGAAGAGTTAGAATGACCACGCTCACTTGTACACTGACCTTTAATCAAGTGTGAGGAAATTTTCTCCCCCCATGGTCCCCCTAATGTTTTCAAACCTCACTCATCAATCGCTGCCCATCCCCTTCTTGAGGACAGATGCAGAGATCCTTGAAGTCTTTTTCCCTAGAAGTCGTGTAGAGCCCAGACTAGAGACGTCATGGATCAGTACAGTGCCAAAAAAGAAAATGATGGCAAGGACACATGTCACTGTTTTATCTTTCCAAGGAATCCTGATATCTTAAAAGAAACAAAACAAAAAATGACCATTTCTCATCAGCATAATATAGGAAGAAAAGAAATGTGTTAACACTAAAAAAAGAAGGAAATAATCCCACATAAAGGACTGTCCTTTAAAAGGAAAAGTTCAACTTTCTGAAAACTCACTCTATCTTATCTTTCCTATTATCTTTCCCTATTTTCCCACTGGCAAGTGAAAACTTCATCACAAATTGGCCTGGCTCTTTGTACCAGCTTTATGGAACCACTGACTGAATCCTAAATTTTTATCCAGCATATAAATTCCCTCCATGCTTTTCCTGACCAACAGTTGTCCCATCAACAATGTCCCACTAGATTTCTACTTTGTAAATTAATTCCCCGAGAGCTATAACAGCTCCAAAGTTGACCATCATATAAAGCAGCATTCTGTGCCCCTGTGGCTTCATCTCCCTGATCTAATTAATTTGCAAATAAATCTAATTCCTCTTCCACTGGCAACCAATCTCAAGTTTCCGGGTGAGCCCTGTTTACTTTGCTGAATCCCTGGATTCAGGGTGAAAGCCTCCGATGTTGTCTGTTCCTCTCATATGAGTCATTATATTGGTTAATAATTGACACATATTTACTTAGGACTGCCTGGCAGTATAGATGTGCTGCTGGTCTGAGTCCTCTCGCTGCTTAAACACCTTCCCTGTCTCCCTTGCCTGCAGGTGAAGAGTTGAGTTCCTGGCAGAGCATTCCAAGATGCTAAGGGTTTGGACTCAGTCAACTGTTGTAGCCTAACCTCCCAGAAGCCCCCCTTGTCACCACATTTTCCAGTCCCCTGCTTTCTAGCTCTCCTTCTTCATTTCACTCTTCCCTTTTCACACAGCATGCCTGGAAGGTTTTCAAACTACCACTCACTATCAGAATTAAACTCTCCCCTTTTCTGGTACTTCCATAATTCTTTATTTTAAAATCAGATACAGTCTTCCATAAACTACTGAGAAGCTTTTCTGCCTCCCTCATGAGACTGTACATTTCTTGAAGGTTGAGGTTTATAACTGCTCAGTTTTTTGTTCCTACTAAGTACCTAGCACTCTGCTTGACACTTAATTGGCCTTGATAAATATTTAAAGGCTTTATAATCAAGTGAAAGGCTAAGGCTAATACACATGAAACAGTAGCAGGCAGGGCAATGAATTGACTGTGGGTTCCAGGGAAGTTCAAAGGAGAGGTCAATGAGAAATCAAGCATTCTTGGAAAAATTCAAGGAAAACAGGGGGAGCAATGCAGGGCAAGTGGTATTAGGAGAGAAGTTAAGGAGAATAGCAAGTTGCAAGCACATATAGTCAGGAAGAAACACACTGTTTGCAGGGGAGCAGAATGCCTAGCAGCCTAGTGTGATTAGAACTGAGGCTTCCTTTGAGGGAGGAGAGGCATAGCGTATCACTGCAGGCTGGGTATAAACTCCAAGGGCTGTTTCATCCAATACTCCTCAGATGCTCGAATTCACGGCTTTGAAAGAGAGATGGTTGCTTCAAAACTGAAGCGCAGAATTCAGTCCTTAGCCTTCCCAAAGCTGAGGCCCAATTAAAACCATCTGAAATCTCTCCCTGGACTATCTTTTTTTAACTTCAATTTTTCTGGAAGTATATGATAATCAAACTTCTTCACAGCGGCAAGTGTGAATACAAAGGATCTTAATGAGTATAAGGTCATGCTGGAGATTACCTTTCTAGGGTTCCAATCCCTCCCTTCTCAAGACTTCTGAAGACAATTCATTGATTCAGGTATTCCCCTAGACCCATCAGCTCCTGTGGCTGAAAATCAGGGCTCAGGTAGTTGAAGCTTTACCAGAACTAGTCAGCATAGCTCCAGGCTACTGTTCATCTAGCATGTTCAGCTTTATCTCCTTTAAAATAAAAAAAAAAGAAAAGAAAAGAAAGAAAAAGAAAAAGAAGAAGAAGGAAGGAAGGAAGGAAAGGAAAGAAGGAAGGAATCGAGAAAAAAAATTTTGGCCTCTTTCTTATGGTCAAGTTGTAAATTAGCATCTTATGAAATGGCCTGTCATGAGGTTTTTTTACATTTACTGCCTTTGCTCTGCTGTGGGCTTGGAGAATGGAGATTCGTGGATGTTACAACTGTGTGCAAAGTAAAAGTTTTGAAAAGGCCTGATGGAGTTGGGGGAGAGAAACCAAAGTAATCTCCATATGTATACATATATATATACATATATATATATAATGCATATGTTATATATAATGCATATGTGTTATATATAATGCATATATGTTATATATAATGCATATGTAATACCTCATGCAGGACAAGCTGGAAGCACAGTGGTTATGTGCACAGACTTCAGCCATACAGAGTGGAGTTAGAACCTTAGGCAAGTTATGTATTTGTCTGTGGAATGTAAATAGTAATAATATGATGACCAAATAGGGATGTGAGGATTAAATGAAATAAAGCATGTAAAGTACTAAGTATAATATCTGGCCCATAATAAGCTCTCAAAAAATAATAAATATTCACTATAATAATCATCTTATGACCCTGTGCACTTTCTTTGCACACTTTCGAGGCCCTTTCAGTTATGTTCCAGACAGAGAAGTTTACCAAATAGCTGAGTTACAGGCACATAAGGTTATTTTGCCCTTAGATTTAATCCATTCATTTGTTCATAAAACAAAAAGGGGGGTAAAGGGGTATTTCTTGCTTCTACACTGTATAGAACATCTTGTACTAAATATTGTGAGGAGGAGTTTAAAAACCACAGGAACCATCTCTGCTCCATGAAACTGACAGTCTATTTGAGGAGACCCTTCCAATGCACCAATTAGCTAGAAGATTACAGCATAAGGGATCAGAGTTCAAGTCCAGAGAATCACCCAGAAAGGAGGACATTCAGTGTTGAAATTTAATTAAATGCTTTTTCAGGAAGTCCCTTTTTCAAACCAATTGTGAGATCATGAGCCCACCAATAAGAGACATAAAATTTCCCCATATTTCCCATTTGGAGCTTATGCCATGAAGACTGTCTGTCCACTTTCTCTAAACACTTCTTCACACTATTGACCCCAAACTGGATTTTGTGCCTGAAGGGAACAAACAGGAGAGAGCTTATTTCTGAAGACAGAGGAGTAGTCTGAAAGCTCACAGCAAAAACAAGAATAAAGAATTTGGTAACCTTGACATTTATTCTTTCAGTTACTCCCTATACTCTT
>NC_043705.1:104138188-104180688 GCF_006229205.1 Suricata suricatta | reverse complement strand
TGCATTGTACAGCAGCCAGTCCCTGAGTACACACTGCTGACAAGAGCCGCCCCCACAACCTTACTTTCACAGCATTTGCCTTGCCAATTATTAGTACAATGGGCCGATTCTCATCCTGTGTTGCTCTTGGGGAAAATATGCAGGCTGGGGAACTGGCCTAGATTGGAAATGGAAACAACAGAAGTTGCCAATTAACGTGAGTTCCTTTTTTGCATCCCCTAAAGAGGTTAGTCTCTAGAGAGAATTTATAAGAGGCATGATCTCAGGCCCTCTAGGAACTCCTTAGATGCCCCGAATCTCTTGGGGTTGGGGTGAGTGTCAAAGGTCACTTCATCTAACTCTCTGTTTAGTGCTCAAATCCCTTAGATGACCTCATCAGTTTCCTCCTGAATTCATCTATGTTTGGCATACTCACTGCCATCCATGGCAAAACATTCCATAGTTGGACACCTCTATTGAATCAAAAGATTTTCCTTTAGTTGAATCAAATCCACCTCCCCATAGCTTCCTCACTTTGGTCCTAGCTTGGTCCTACATGATCCTAGTCAACCACTGAGTCTCTATTCCTAGGAATACCAACCACTCGGGAAAATGGCTCATGGGCTAAAAATCTAAGTTTTGGAAAAGCACAAGTGAAAGCTCACTATAACAGGAAGGCTAGTTGATAGAAAATGGATTTGACTTCTCTCCAGATCCTGAAAGGCAAGTCAGGTCACACATTCAGTATTTGAAACAATTAAGGGCATCCCCTAAAAGTCCAACTTATCTGATGTATAGACATCAGACAATGTGTGGAATCCCTATGGAATGGGAAGAAGAGCAGGAGCCGCAGCCCTTGCTTTGTAGAAGTGCACACTCTTAACAAGAAGATGAGAAGCAGTTGGAGAAGCCTGAAGGCTTGGTCCAGATTTAGCAGGCCTTGGATGGTAGGCACCACCAGTCTCTATGGGAGGGACTGGTCCTATGGCCAAAGGCCTAGGTTTCTCTCTGGAACTTTATACTTGAACCATTAAAAAAAAAGCTTCAAGTCTCTCCTGTTTGGGCCTGGCTCAAACCTCTTCATGAAGACTTAATCCAGCCCCACATTCTTGGAAGGGATGTTGGCTCAGAAACACAGAGGGTGTCTGGGACAGTCCCCCATTATGTGGGAAGAACAAGAAAAAAATTGAAAAAGAAAACTGCTCCCTTCCAAAAGAGGGCGATGACAATTCAAGACAACAGGTTAAGGGGGACAGATAAATTAGCGGGGGGGGGGGGGCTCATCACCATGACAACAAGCCCAACAATTCTGAAAGATGGAAATTTTTGGTTTTTCTTTTCACCTGTCATTCTTCTGTGCTGTCATTCTCTTCCTTCCCTCCTGGCAGAAGACAAGTTGTGACTTTTTCACTCCCACCAACAAGCTGCCTGACTTTTGGAAGTACAGCTGCTATGGAATGGGAGGAGAGTGGGGTACCCCAGAAGGGTGCTCAGAAGACTCAGGTTCTAGCTTTTCTCTCTCCCTGGTCATAGCTGAGAAGTTTGTAGCTTGCTCAGAAAACATGAACATAGCTGTTTGTACACAAGTCCATGAGGAAACACATCCTCTTGTATGGACACTGTGGGTCACAGGAGGAGTCAGGGCTCTGGTCCTTAAATGGATTTTTAGCCCTGCTCCTAGATATCCCATCATATTCTGAGAGTAAGTCAAAGAGAGTCATTAAAGGTGAATGAACAGAAGACCATGGCCTTTGGCCTCCTTTGAGAGAACTAAAGTTGGTTTTATCAAAAAGCAAATGGCACATATAAGAGAGTTTATAAAACCTTGCCTAAATGTAAACTCCTCAACTATGTGAGCTAATAAGATAGAAACACCAGCCTTTCATTCCACACCCTATCAAATAATGCCAGATTAGACAATTGTGTTACATCTAAGTTTGCTTTCTAATATAGGTAGTGATAGGACACAGGTGCCCCCTTGATTCCAGAGGTCTTTCCCTCATCCTTGCTACTACAGAACTGTGTTGGCATAAGAAGGGGATGAGTGCCACTGTCTGGCCTGCAAGAGGTGAAATTCCCCATAACATCTAGCTACCTTCTTTGTGTAAATAGGATGTGTCCTCCAACATGTATTGCCATCTCTGTAGGACAGAGACCACCTTCAGAAGTGAAGTCCTCCTTCAGGAATCTCCACCTCCAGACATAGTCAAGTGCTCAGTCACTGGATGTTTCTTCTTCTGCAATTACATAGAATATATCCTTTATCCCTATTTTCATATGAAGATGTGATCCTGCTTCCTTCCCAGTATAGACAGAAATAGACACCCCACCCTCAATGACCAAGGAGGTAGATGCCTTCTTAGGCTTTCTTGAAGATAGTGACCAAAAAAAAAAAAAACATGCCTACCACTCCCTTATCCTTGAAGATAATCATCAACCAACGTGAAATTGAAAAGACCACAAGGAAGAAAACAGAAACAGTGTGGTTACCAAGGAGGCAAAGGGCACTTCAGCTATTGAAAGTCTGATTAGCATGTGAAGCCAATAGGACTCCTTTCTTTCCTCCCAGCTTCTTGTATACCGTCTTCCCCCAGGCCTTTTCCTCATCCACCCGCTCTGAGCATCACTGTCAACCACTCTTTTATAAGGTGTGAACTGATGAGACATTAACATGCCTCCCCACCGTACCCCCTAGACCTGTCTATGCAGAAGAGTTGATTTGGGTTTTTTTCCCCACACAGAAGAGAGCTAACCATAAATCTTCCAAGGCCTCTGAAGAATTACTCCCCAGAAGCAGAATTACATACATCCTGAACAACAAACAGGGAGACATTTTGAGTGTTCTGAAAAACCACACCAAGGGGGAATTTAATTGTTCAGCCAACTCTTGAACCAAGCATTTTGCACATATCCCTTATCAGGCCATTATACCAAAGGAGGAGAAATTCTACCCTTGGAATAATCATTTCCACTGCTTCCAAAGCCAAAATATGCCTTGCCAAGTGTAACCCATATTCAAGAGCCATCTGCTTTAGCAATACAGGAAGCTACCAGTTGGGGGGGGGGGTGTGCTTTAGATAATCCTACAGCTCTGCTAGCCAGTGCTGCTTCTGGGAAGGGAAAGGCATGCTGCTATTTGCCAGCTGCAGTCCCCAAGCTCAGCCCTGCTGAATCCTGTACAATGCACCAACTAGAACTAGGGCAGAGCCCACTAACTTAGTAAATAACAAACCCCTTTCCATATTTCCAGATCCTAACAGGCAGATGTCAAAGGAGTCCCTAGGGCAAGATAGTTCACCCTTTGTGTCTCTTGTCTCCATCCCCACCTGAAAAAGAATACATGCAGAGACATAAAAGCTATATCCTACCCAGTGTGACCAACTAACTAACCATGGTGTGTATCTGTGCCAACTGAGGTGTGCATTGCATTTTAATTCAGTGAGAAACTTGTTGTACCTGAGCAAACAATATAAACAAAGATGTTAGAGCCACCATGATATCTAGGGATGAGTATTCTTCCAAAATTTAAAGACGTTCATTTGTCTGTGTCAAGATTTTGACTGAGCAGCTTCCCCCTCTCTCTGAACTATGACTCTCACACTGACCACCAGTTTCCTTTGGTCCTCAAAGGGGACCTGTTGGTCTGCCAGTTTTGAACCCGACTGGAAGAATAGTCTCACCAAACTGATGGCCTTTCTCAGGTCCCAGAAAGTGAGCTCTGTCCACCCACTACAGGACATGGGTACTTGTCCCCCTGCCCTGGGATTAGGCACTCTGTTCCATGACTTTGCTTATCCAGAACCAGTGTAAGATCTTTTACTGCAGGCAACAGATATTTCTAAATTCAGCTACCTGAGTCTACCTACAATGTCATTTGGCAAGCACCTCCAACAGAAAAATGACACCAATTAAGCATAATTACTAGGATTTAATAGAGTCATTTTTCTATCTCAGTGACTTTTTCCTATTCTAAGCAACCCCCCCCCCATTTTCTTTTTTCCCAGATTGAGACTCAGATCAGTAAGTTAAAAGTATACATTGATTGGTCTTCATTATGTGTGCAATAACTCTCTTATTAAATTGAAATTAAATGCACACCTAGGGAAATGTTCACTTTAAATGCCAACTCAGAAAAACATTCAGAGACATAAACAATAAACAAGGCCTATGCTTTGCACAACTGAGGGGGTGGGGGACAGGTACTGAACTAGAAAGGAAAGTACACATTTTCTGAAAGAATAGGGTAAGCTCAAGGATGCAGATTTTGGTAGAAGCTGCCTGAATTTCTTGTGGTGCCTCTTGCCCCAGAACAGGCATTGAGGGAGAAAGGGAAATGTAATTATAAATTAAATATAATCAGGGATGCTTTGGAATATTTTCTCACACACACACACACACACACACACCTTTTTCCTAGGAATATTTAGCACTCTATCAATGCATAAAAAGCCACTCCGACTATTTTGAATGTTAAAAAGGGTGATGGGGTTGAGTGTATGTGTGTAAAAATAAAAATGCTGTTGCTTGGATGGTCTCTAGCCTTTTGGCTTACTTTACTCTTTCCCCTGCCCCCTTCCCTCCTCCTCTTCCTAGGACAAGACAAGTGCTCTGAGCCTCAGCAATGTGGCAGGCGTGTTCTACATCCTGATTGGAGGACTTGGACTAGCCATGCTGGTTGCCTTAATCGAGTTCTGCTACAAATCCCGTAGCGAATCCAAACGGATGAAGGTGGCATCGTCTTCCCAGGCCTTTTTTCTCCCCTGTTTTTTGATACATCTGGGTTTCCTGAGAGTTCCTATACTACAAAGGGTGGGGAGTGACACAAGGTTGAAATTAGCTCTGGGCAAGGTCCCGGAAATTTCTGATGAGGAAGGTGACAGGAAAGAAAACAGCTATGAGAAAGGAAGGAAGATGGGGATGTGTCAGGATAAACATAAGGCCTGGGAAAAAACTATACCAGCAGAGATCAGTTGGTGATTTTAAAAGTTAGGGGTTTAAGTGGCCAGTCAACACAATGTGACACAAGAGTGGTTGCTAAAAAGGTAGATTCTCTCTGAGTTTGCATTAACAGAAGTATAGCTCTCAAAATAGGGGAGAGGGTGTCCACCTTCTGTAAGATAACTTTGCCATGCTTGGTGAGTTAGGTCTTTTCTTAGCTACTGTGCTGTGAGATGAACTTTGGCAAAGAGGATGATGCACAGATGAGAAGCAGTTTAGCTAGATGACCCCAAACCACATCAAACATAGCTGAAGGCAAATAACTGGAGAAGAGAATTATAGAGGATATGAGACCTGTCTATAAAAACATGAAGATTTTTTAGGTGGGGAAAAAAAAAAAAGACTAGTTCTGTGGGATCCCAAAGTGTACAACAAGAACTAACTAAAAGCTATGGGGAACAGAGGTCTACACAGTGAGATCTAATTTTGTTTCAGAGCTACTGCAAAACAGGATGGACTATCCCAGTAAGTAGAAGCATCCCATCATTGGAGGTATACAGATAGAGGCTGAATAACTCTTGGGGAGGATATAGATTCAAACACTCAAAGGGAGTTTGGATTAAATGACCCTCATGACTCCTCACATTTCATTATTTAGCTTCAATAAGAAAATATTTATTCAAGTGTTAATTATGTAGGCAACACCATGAGCAAGATATAAAGAGACAAAGACTAGAGATGCAATCTGTGACCTTCAACAACAAAAAATTGCACAGAAAAATTACTCAGTGAGGCAACTTATAAATAGGAAGACCTATAGGAATACAGAGGAGGCAGAAATTAGAGAAGGCTTCTAGGAAGAGGCATAAATTAAAAGGAAGGACAAGTGGGATTCAGACCAACAAAAGTAGAGAGAAATGCAGTCACTCTGAGCAATGTACCCTAGACTGTTGCTTTGGCTTGACTAGACTAAGAAGATTCATTGGTAGGATATGCTCTCCTAGAATGTACCCTAAAAAGCCCATATAAGCTCAGTATCCACTGTCAAATCATGACCATAGCCTCATGCCTAGCCACTTCTTGCCTTGGGCCAACAGTGCTACACGTATCTCCAGGGTCGCTCTTAGAGAAGACATTGCTGGACATTTTCTTTCCCTGTTTGGAAACTCTGTATTCAGTTCTATACACAGAGAGTGGGAGTTGGAGGAGGAGGGCCTTCTGTCCTGGTATTCAGACCTTCTGTCCTGGCATTCAGCATTTCTACATCATGGCTCCAGCCTACTTTCCCCTCCCAAGCAATCTGCTCTACTTACATACTCCATACTCTAGCTACCCACCTCGTGCTTCCCACCCATGTGCCTTAATTCAGGCTAATCTCTCTCCCTATCTTCTGCCCTTGGGCCCATTTAAAAGACAATATAACCAAGATAAATAACAAGGAACAATTAAGGGATGGTAGTATGATGGTATTTATCCATGGGACTTACGAATGCCTCATTCCTACCCTTAGCTAGCTCACCCACTACCAGGTCTTCTCAAAGGACAAAGCAGAGCAAAAGCATGGACCTAAGAGCCTAAACCTAGGGTAGACCTCCAAAGAGCTTGACAAGCACAGCAAGGTCTCCTTGAACCTAAGCAAATATTTCTTTGCCTATTCCACCCAAACATAAGCCCAAAAAGTTGTCCAAAGTGAGGAAAGGCCACTCTGGATGCAAAGAGGGGAACAGGAAAAACGCTACATGAACTACAACTTTTAACAATACCCTCAAAACCTTCCATGTGGACCATAACCCAAACCAGGGGCCCAGGATTGGCCTGCTGCTCATTGCAGGAGCTCCTTCTCACTGGTCCCCTAGAATAGGGTGCAGCGTGGTGGCCTAAATTACAGGCTCTGGAGACTGTGTTTGAGCATAAATTCTGCCTGCTCTATTTGTTAACTGTGTCATCCGGGACAAGTTACAATAGCTCTCTGATCCTCATTTTCTGTAGAATGGGGCTAGTGGTAGTACATATCTCATAAAATTGTTGTGAGCATTATGTGAAAAATGGTTATAAATGGATTGTCAAAATGCCTGGGTCATAATAAGCTCTCAATAAATCACAATAGTAACACTGATAACTACAATTTATAATAATAGTTATTTTTCCCATTAGTGATCAGCTGTAGTCTTGTTAAGACTTTCCTTTTATTGCCCCTACTTACTTGTTCTAGGTTTTTTGAGCTATATAGGTTGTGAGTTCTTTAATGTAGGAAGCTATCTCTAATCTATCTATCAACAGTCCACACACATAGGATAGTTATTAGTAAAATTAATGTAGAATTGTACCCAGAAGAGAAAGTCTCTTGAAGGATGAGGTAATGCACTGGGGAGAGCTGCTATTTGTATCAGCAAATACAACCACCAAAACCACCTAGACTGGAAGCACAAGCATCATCATCCAAGGTGCTTCTGATTTTATCTGTTTGTGTTCATAAACCCAGATGAGACCAGGCATCCCCCAAGCAGGAACTGCCTGGACTTCTGGCCCTTCCCATGGGATTACCATGTCCCACTAATCACAGTTAGTGCCAGGTAATAGTACCAGGGTGGCTAAAGACTGGGATCCTCTTAAACTAGACAGTTGACTTTCACCACTGAAGTCACAACATTCAGGTTAAGACAAGAATCCTTAGAGGAGGCCACTGCATCATGCTATTACTTGTTGGGGACATTCTCACCCTTCCCTTTACAAAGATGTTGAATTTCTCAGAAGCCAACATCAGGATTTCTTGGACTCATTCATCAGGCTCTTTCACCAAAATCTTTTATAATTAATTCCATTTTTGGGCACAAATGCTCAACTCAACAAGGCTCCTAATAGAATTTTTAATTTTCCAATTGCAGAGAAGATACTTCTACCATCTTTCTTAATCAACCCAGTTCTTCAGTTTTGAAGCTACAACAACTTCTCTCTTATCCAAAGGAGGAAAATAGAACACAATCCACCTGCCTCTCAGACAAGTTCACAACTTTATAGTTTTCTTCATTATTCTGTAATTATTCTTCCCCAAAGGCAGTTAGCTCTTCACAGACATGTTGACAGTGTTACAAACCCTTTGGTAAGAATCTTCCTTCCTGTTTCTTTCCTTGATTACTGTGTTTGGCCAACTTTTAAGGTCTTCAACCCATAAAAATAGTTGAGGGCCAACCCCTAATTTCTCAACCATGGTCAAAGAGCCTTTCCCACTGTGCATAGAAGAGAGAAGGAAAGAAAATGGGTAGAAAAGGGGAAGAAGATGGAAGAAACAAAGGGAAGAAGATATGTTTTAAGTAACTTCCATGTTCAAAGTACTCTATATACATTTTCATTAACCCTGTAATGTGTTGTGCTTACAGTTCTGTGGATGAAGAAGTAGGGATTCAAAGAAGCTTAAGTAGCTTGTCCTAGTAAGTTCACACAATCTAGGAGCTGGAAAAAAACAGGAATTAGACTTCCAACACAGGGAGAGACCATTCTGAGCACCTACCATGTGTGTGCTCAAGTGGCAGCCACAGTGCATAGACAAATAAGATGAAGCCCTATCCTTAGGTCTTCCTGAGACAGTTGTTGAGGCCATCCATGATTGGTAATCTTTTGCTTGTGTTCTGTTGAGCCCCTTTCCCTTTTGATATGTCACATGAACAAGACACACACCAGGTGTCACGAGGACAACGGGAAGTCATCCTGGAGGCATTCCTTCCACAAAGACATAATGAGCACCACTGCATGCTAGGCACTGCTCAGCACTGGGACATACTCAGGAAAAAAACAGACATAACTCCTGTTCTCAGGAAGCTACAAGGGTGATGGGAAGAGAGAAAATATATAAATATTTACATGTTCAGTGAGTGTTTGAAGAAAAATATTGGTACTGCCAAATCCTGATGAAAGAATGAGGGCTGGGACAGGTCAGAGAGGTTCCCTTGAAAAATTGGTATCTAGCAGACTGGAAGTATGGAAGGAATTAGCCAGTTGGAAAGCATTGCTTGCAAAGGATACACATGTGTGAGAGACCCAAAAATTAGAACTTTTACCCAGAAATAGGAAGAAGTCCGGGGTGACCAGAGCACAAGAAGACTTCAGGAAGAAGAGAACACCTGAGAGTTGGGGACTCAGAGAGGGACTTCAGACAACCACACCATTTGAGTAAGATTTAAATGGTCATATAGTAGCAAAGATACATAACCTAAGACACACTCGAGACTGAAGTCTCAGATCCTCTGCCCCTTTCCTCTGCCTGTGGAAGCAGACCAGAACTGAGTCCTTCACTGACGTTAAAAACAACCAGGGAATGTATTATTGCCCATCTTGCTCCCTGTGGAAAATAATTGTCTGTGGCGACACTGACATGAGCTGTGTTTAAGCCACAGCAACTGGGGCTTTACATGTTTCCCTGGAATTATTAAGCAGCTGAAAGTCTTGGTAACACAGGGGTTCATCCTTCACAGCAGGCAGTCACTCTGGCTCTTAGCACACATGCTAGTAGGAGGTCATCACTAAGATTTGAGCTTTTATTAGGATGTTCTAGGACGTGCAGAGCTGGAGAGTTAGGATATAAACACTGTTAGAGAAATGAGTCTCTGATGAGGCAACTTCAGGGGCCTGAGGTTGGACTTTTAACTCACCTTTTCTCCCTGGGTATCAGCTTCAAAACCAACTGTAAGGATGAACTTTAAGAATGGCTGGTATGTCAAGGATGGAGAAGGGAGAACTGCATTTCCCAGAGGCAAGGGAAAGAATGATATCAGCTTATGACAGCCTAGCTACAGGCAGTCCAGTTAGAAGGTCATCCACTTTGAAACTAGGTGACAGATAAGAGCAACCTTAAATGAGTTGGTCCTAAATCCTATTTCTCTATACAATGAGGGATATAAACTACATCCGTGTATTTCAACCTTGCTTGCATATTAGAATCACCTGAGGAGTTTTTAAACACCCCCCCCCCAGATATCCAGGCTGCATGACACCTAGTAAGTCAACTTCTTTGAGAGTATGTGTCAAGCATCAGTGCTTTTCCCTCAAAAACTTTCCAGGTAACTCCAATGTGCAGACAAATTTGAGAACTAATAATCTAGTCATTTTTAGCATTGCTTTCCACTCCAAAGTTTTGATTCCATTCATCTGTTCTCCTGACATCCCATAAATGTCTTAGAAAGGAACCCAGTACGCAGGTAGCACACATGTCAATAAGATTATGGAGTCATTGATGTTGGAGAAGCCCTCAACTTCCATGAAAACCACTTCTGATTGGTGTGAATTTGGAAGGTTTTAGCTACATGCCTGGCTAAGTTTCCTCAGGCATTGGTAGGCACCAATATTGAATATGCCATCAATCTTCTCCTTTAAGATAAATTCATCAAGTACCACCACCTTCAATGGAATATTATGGGAATATGTGGGACCTTTTGAGAAACAAAACCCAAGATGTCTGTGTGAACTTTAAACTTTATTTTTTAATTAAAAGGATGTGGTAGAGAAAAATCACAGAAGATAAACAATTCAAGCTAATCCGTAGAATGTTCCACCATTCCCACACACACGAATAAGCATAAGTGAGAATAAGTAACGATAACTCCTTGGGTTTTCTTTGCACATTTCACCAATAGAGCATCACAGTAGTATTTCTTTGATCTTCACTTAGAAGAATGCAATTCAGATCACACTTCCTCTGGAGTGGAGGACAATCAAGGCACAATATAAATAAATCCAGTCCGGAGGTCTGAGGAGGAAGCAAAACTATTGTGGGTAGAACATCCTTTGGGGCAAATCTGTCTGAATCAGGGATTTTAAAAAGAAAGAACTCTTAAGAAACCTTGTCAGAGTTGCCAGTATTAATACTTCCAGCACAGTATAGTAGAAAGAATAAAAATTAGGTCAAACTGCTGTTTATGTCTATCTGGCCACCAGAGAGTGACTGACTTCTCTGATCACTAGAATCATGGCAATATGTAGAGAAGAAAGCTCATAAACTTGAGAAGGGTTATAGGTGGTTGGCTTTTTTTAAGACAAATTTAAGGATATCTATTAAGCATCTAACTATATGCTGGGTACTATGGGAGATAGCTATAGACTGGGGAAAAAATGAACCTTGCCCTCCTCCAGACAGCTCTCTTAAAGAAGACAAATCCCACATACCTGATGCAGAACCATTACAAAAGCATAAGGTGGGAGTACAAGGCTGCAGGGGGCAAACACTTGATGGTGCCGTCTAGGATGGCTTGAAGAAGGAAGTGAGAACAGAATTGAAGAATCGGTACAATTGGTCTGATACCTCTCAACTCATAGACAATTCTATATATGATTCCCAAGAAGCCAACCCCCACCTCAAAAATTTTATGAGTATCTCTTAATAGGAAGTTAAAAGTGACAAGAAGAGAGAAGGGTTTGTATTTCATGTCACGAAGGTTCTTCTTCCAAAGGAATTCAGAACAGAACCCTACCTCTTATCTAATAAGATATGGTTCTAATTCCAGGTTGTGGTCTTGAACATTCTACCTCATCTGATCCTAGGGTGATCATTGGAGTCCTTTTCATATCTAGAAATCCAATATTTTGGAAATCACAGACTTAGTAGCAATGTACTGATGTGTCAGTCTAGAAACCAGGTTATATGTGCTGATGGGAAACAGCTGACCTGCAGATAATGATCTTTTCTCATTTTCTTTAGCACATGCTTCTTTCCATTTCCATTTTTACTATTATTCAAACAAGTCCTATATTCCCATAACACATGCTACTAGAGGTAGGAAAGAATTTTTCCTAAAGCAAATCAGAGGTAGTTTTAAATTTTAATTTAACTGTAATACACTTTTTTTTAACATTTCAAATAACTGTTCATGCAGTAGCACCATTCTTGTTAATAAAAGTCTGCAGGTGCATAGATAACCAGATTCTACAAACATAGAGATTTAAAAGGTCTAGAGGGGTAAGGAGAAATTCACAAGGTCATACAACTAGTTGATGTCAGAACCAGAACTAAAATCTCAAGTTTCTCACACCCCTTTCCATAGTTTTCCACTTGATCATGTTGCTACATTTATCATTAATACTACCATGGAAATATTGCATCTTTAGAAATCAGAGAATATAAGAGCTAGAAAGGATCTTAGTGACCACCCAATTCAACATACCTCATTACACAGAGAGAACAAGAGGTCCAGAGATGAGATCAGATCTGTCTAAAACCACACAGCTGTTTTGTGTGTTCATGGGAAAGAAAGGATATGGAAAGGAGTTGGAATGGGAGGAGAGGTGGGATGAGATTAAGTCCAGCTTTGACTCATTTTCCTTACCAATCACTGCCAAGGACCTGGGGAAGAACCCCCGGTCCTCCTGAAAAGGGTTTCTGTTTGATCCCACAGCAATCCATCAATGAAGCCATACGGACATCGACGCTCCCACGAAACAGTGGGGCAGGAACCAGCGGTGGCGGTAGTGGAGAAAACGGCCGAGTGGTCAGCCACGACTTCCCCAAGTCCATGCAGTCAATTCCCTGCATGAGCCACAGTTCAGGGATGCCCTTGGGAGCCACGGGATTGTAACTGGAGCAGATGGAAACCCCTTGGGGAGCAAGTTCAAGCTCCCCCAAATCCATCCCAAGCCCTTCAGTGCCAAAAACAGTAAAATTGAAACGCAACCTCCACCAACCACCATGACCACAAGGAGGATGATTCATCAGATTTTCCTGAAGAATTGAAAAATCATTTTGCGGTCCCTTTTCCTTTTTTTGATGTTTTTTCCCTTTTCTGTTTGCTAAGTGAGGATGATAAATAACACTGCACTGCAATAAGTGGAGAATAACCCTGTCTGTTAGAGCCTGTGTCTCTGAAAATTGAGTCACAGGAACATTAATGCGGAAACTCTACTGTTTTCTTTTAATTTGGTTGTTAATGTGTCTTAGTGTGTGTATGATTTTTTTTCTTACTAATATCCATGGTTTGCAGGTTCTGTTAGGCCCCCTTCCTGCTCCTGGCTTCTTATTCCCAACTCCCTACCCATGTCTCTTCAGTTTTCTGATTGGAGATTGAAGATTTGTTCCACCTTACAAGCAAACAAAAGGAAAAAAGCAACCTTCAAACTAATTCACCATGGAAGCTCTCTAAGTTACCCTCCATTTCTTGACCCCAAGCCATGGATGAGGATGGACGTTGTTGGAGAAGTGGACTGCCTCCCTCAGGAAGGGCACCTCCTAGACACTGATGAGCTGAGAACATGTGCAAAAAGCAGTTCGGACCAAGGGTCGTGGAGAGGACAAAGGCAGGTATGCAGTCGGAGGAAGACTCACAAAGTTATTGCTGGAGGCTCAGAGAAAGCTTCCTTTAAGGTGTAACAGCCATCACATAGGCCTTAGGTGAGATGATATGTTTCTTCACAGAGTCAGCCTCAGCACTGAGCAGTATGTCTTTCTGCAATGCTCAAGCCCGAAGGCACTCTGGTGGTTGCATTAGCCTCCTGAACCAAGTACAACCTTGGGAATCACTGACAGCCAGCGAGATATTGCTCATGATTCTCACTTTTCATTTGCTTGACACCTGAGCAGGAACCCCACTGTGGAATAGACTCTCTCTGGAGCCTCTGATATGGGGGAAATGCTATGCAAACTGAATGCAAAAGAAAAGGATGGAAGAATTTTGGAAGAGGAAGATCACTGAAGCCCACAAGCAACAGAACCTTCCATGGTGTGCACTGTCCTAGGATTAAGAAACCAAGTCAGCTTAGAATTTTGTTGTCCTGGAGAACTTGGATTTTTATGTCCATATAAAGATGTTGTTTTAGCATGTGGCCACTTTAGAAAGTAAAACACCCAAGACTGAATTACTTTAAGGAAAACAGAGAGATGAATTAACTTGACAATGACATTGGGGGACCTTAAGATCACTGACCCCAACTTCTAACCCAAGAAGGCTGTCCTTATCCCTGCTAAGACAGAATGAGAACATATTATTGCAATGACCAGACTCAGTATGCCCATGACTGTGACTGTAAATCTGAACTAAACACATTTGGAGAAGTGACAGGGTTCATGGAGAGAGACCCAGGCTGACTGCAACTTCAGTTGGAAGGGGACTTCCTGGCACATAGCTTTCTTGGAGATCCCAACTCTCATTCTTGGTGCAATTGGCTTCCAGATATCCAGCAGCCACTCTCCTAGGTGCATGATTCAGTGTGTGCCATGTGTCTTTAGCTTTTATTGATAACCATGTTCTGGCTTGTTTCCTTACCCCCTACTTCTATCCAGTCTTCTCTTCTAGGGGTTATCATTAGCAACTGACAAACTAAAGGTTTGGGAGCCTACCAACAAGTAGGTTGCAGCATGACTGGCTTCATCTATGGATTCTCTCAGTGGATACCCACCATCTCTATGTCTCCCCCATTCTCCTAGTATCAGCCGTAGCAAAGAACCATCCCCAAATCAAACTCTATGCCCTTTCAACTCAAGTGTTGTTCAGTCTTTCACATGTCAAATGTGGGCATGGTACATAAAGCAGGACCCTCAAGATGGATTTTTTACTTTTCATTACTGCCAGCTGATGTCCTCCCCATCCCCTGCCCTCTGCCAGATTTTTTTCAGCCCTTAGCCTACCACTGTAGAATATGATATGACCCGCCAGTAGGGAGTGCATTTCAGAGGAGTTAGAAAAACCCCTCTTACTATCAACATGCTTCAAAGACCTTTTCCTTTAGTAAGATGCCTCTCCAGCCACCGAGCTCACCAGTAACATGATCTGATAGGGAGAGACCATCTAAGCTAATGATGAGGGTCTATGCTGTGTGGGGGTCCAAGACTCCACAGAAGATGCTTTTTATCAAGGGAGGGATGATGGGGAAAAACAAAAGCAAGAAAAAAGTTAACTTGTATTATGTATTTTTACTACACTTTTCTTAAAAATAGAATAATGGGAAACTCTGAAAGAGATTGACATTTTTCTCAACAGGAATCCATACTTAACAGTTCTGGCTTTCATTAAATTTTGCTCTTTGGTACCTGAGCCTTTTATTTAACATCTATATTTGTTTTAATTCTCTTGACAGATGTGTGAAAGGGTTTTTGCTTGATCAAACACTAAATATTTTTTTGGTTCCTGTTTTTCTTTCAAGTAGCCAGGTTTTTTTTTCTTTTGGTATTTGCATAAAATGAAAATATCACCAAGAATTAAATCACTGTGGATCCATTATCTACTTTTCATATTTGTCCATTCCATTTTTGTGCCATTTCTAAAGTCAGAGCTCTAGAGGTTATGTTATTTCCTTATTGCTGAACATTTTTAATGGTAACCACCATTCCTGATTCACAAACAGCTCTCAAACAAGTCATTTCAGCTAAACTGGTTCACTGTGAGTTATCCATTCAAACAAGATAACCAAAACAAAAAAACAAAAACAAAACAAAAACAAAAAACCCGAGTGATATTGATTTTCAAGGGCCACATTTCCAACTGCATAGGGAGTAGGGAATGACATGCAGTGGTCACAGTACCTCTAGAGAACTGGATTACTCACAGGGTATATCTTCCAGTCACCCCCAAACTGGAGTCTAGTATATCTTTGATACAGAGTCACAACCAAAACCAATTTAAACCACACTTAAACATAGATCATCCTGGTCCCACACCACATGATCCTCTCATTTTTTTCCTGAAAGTTTTTCTTTCGTTCCAACAAGATGGGCTTTCTATAAAGGATCTGACATTTATTGACATTTAGATACTGACGTTGAAGAACAACTTCAAATGTTTTCTTTCCCAAGGAATTTGGCATATTAACAGGGCACAGGTATCTAAAATAAACAAATTTCTAATCATGGCATTTCAGGCAGTAATCACCATCTCTATGATAAAGGGTTGAGGGAAGGTGAAGAAGCCTGTGGACTTGTGTGAAGTGTCATTATTTCGACACCTACATTCATCTCTATCACGTAGGGTCCCTATGAATGGAGAAACACCGACAGGTGGTGAAAATTTATCTCTGTCACTTTTCTTTCAAATAGCTGGGATAATGATCATAAGAGCTATAAAAGCACATGTCCACCATGTATTGGGCACATACTATATTAAGCAACCTTCATACCTTCTATATCACGACAATGGCCCACTCAGGTAGGGCCTTCTGGAAGAGGAACTCAGACTTTAAAAGATGACACAACTTGTTTACACTCCTATAAAGTGACAGAACCAGGATTTGAACTGGTCGCCTGAATCCAAAACCTTTACAATACCCATCTCACTGTTAACCAGATCATGATGCATCATGGCCAAGAAAATAACAGACAAGTAGTTCTCTACATTCTTTTAATGCCAAAATAACTAAAAGGGGAAAAAAAGAATGTTTAAAGCTATACATGCTACACCTTTGGGAAAGCCAACCTATCTTTCTGAGCTATGAGAAATCACTAATCCAGAAAGGACTACAAAAAGGCAGAAGAGGAGAAAGAGTTAATTTTAGTCCCTTCAATAGATCCAGGCTAGGGAGCAACAAGCACATTAGAAAGGGGACTGAAAATCAGGTCCCCTGCAAAATAGTTGATTCACCCTGGAAGGATCTTCTGGGCTGTCTTGGGGAAATGGAGGTAGCTTTTTGTGTGACCAAGACCAGGATCCCTTCTGGGAGTTACAGGGCAATGGACTTAGGCTCAGGTACAGAAAGGAGTTCCTAATGGCCAGAGTAACCTCAGGGTGTATTGGATTGCCCCTGCAGTCAAGAAGATCCCACAGGTGTAAACGTTGACATACATATCCACTAATTTTCCTTACTTTATCTTGCATATTGCATTTTTTATAGCCCTAGGCAGGTTATTTGGTCAACACCCTAATATACACTAAGAGAGAGTCAATGACACCCTACAGAAATGAGCATGAATATCTTTCACTGAAATCTCAAAACCCAACTTTAATTAAGAAACAAAATGGCAAGTTCTTTCCTTAACAAATGCTAATATTCTTTCAGGGAAATAATGTGTAGACAATACATTCCTATCCCACTTTACAGCTAGGAAAACTGAGTTTTTGCATAAGAAGCTATCTTCTTTTTTACAAATAGAATGGCATTTTCCCCTTGGGACAATGGAGACTTGACTGCCATCATCAGGTAGTCTGTGTTCTGGTGTTAGTCTGGCCACTGACAAATTTATTTCAGTGCTTTGTAATTTTCAAAAAAAAAAAAAAGATTTTCTTTCTTGAAATTTCCAGATCATGTCATGAGTAGAGAAGAAAATTGCTATAGAGGAAAGGTCTAGATTAGGAGTCACAATACTTGGCTTCTCTTCCTTCTTCCCTTAAATTCTTGGACAAGAAAACTAACTCCTCTGAGCCTTATTTTTATCATCAGATATGTAGGACATCTGGCATCAAAATAACCAGTGATATTGGATGCTAACTGCACATTGGATTCACCTATTGAACAAAATCACCAGTGCCCAAGATACATCACCAAATATGGTTTATCTGAACTCAGGTATATTTGTTAGTATATTGGTATTGTTCAGTTTTCTTTTGAACTCTTAAGTGATTATAATATACAGATAGAATTAAGAACAACTAAAATTGTCTCAGCCTGGGGGTCACAGAAAATGCTCATAAAAACTTATCTGAAAATTACAAAGAACTATATTAGGGTTATTTTTGTCAGTGGCCAGACTAACACCAGAACCCAAGTTACCAGATGGAATCAAACCTACCTGGTCCCAAGAGAAAATACCATTATATTCGTCTAATAAGACAGGAAGAAAAGATACTGTTCCCAAGAACATGGGATCTAAACACTCCTTTACCCCTTGGGCATGTCTGTAATAATATAACATTCTCCTGGGAGAAGAAAGAGACACAGGACATTAGAGATAAGATATAATTATCAAAGATATCTCCTCAGGAAAGGGCGTTGGGGGGGGGTGAGAAATAACTTTGTTCAAATGAGTCAGCTTTCAACACAGCCAGTTATTTTCCAAAGGGGAAAACTACTTGGCTGTTTCCATTATAAACACCAAATCCCACCACTTGCATTTTTAACATAGTCCACTGGAAAGCAGTTCCTACTGACCTAATCTTCCATGGGCACTCTGTGTCCTACTAGAATAAGCCTAACTTCTCCTCCATACATCACTTGCCATTTTCATAGGCCTACAAGGAAAGAGGGAACTATCATTTGCTCAGCACTAACTGCATACCAGGTAAGAAGCTAGGACAAATATCTAATTTAGTCCTCAAAACAATCCTGCAACGTAGGAATTTATCACCTCCACTTTGCAGAAGAGAAAATGGAAACTTAGATTCAGAACCCAAGGTCATGCAGCCAATCACCTGACCTCGATTTCAATCCCATTCCATCTCTCTAAAGCCACCACCTTTTAACTTTACATGACTGCCTCCTAAGATTTGACCATACTAACGAAAAGCACTGGAGTGAGATTGAAAAAAATATGAAGTGGATTAACTGCATTACTGCCAATTTGTGGTGTGACACTGGGTAACACATTTCCTACTCTGGGCCTCAATGACCTCATTTGCGAAATGAGAGAAGTGGAATTCATCTAATTGGTCTCTAAGATCCCTCTAAGTTGTAGCCTTATATCAGTGATTCTCAACCAGAGAAGATTTTGAGCCTCCCAGGCGAGTTGGCAATGTTGAAAGATATTTTTTGTTGCCACAACTATGGGTAGAGGTGCTAACAGCATTTAATGGGTAAAATCCAAGGGATGCTGCTAAATTCCTTCAACACACAGTGCAACCTCCCACAACAAAGAATTATCCCACCCAAAATGTCAATAGTGCTGAGGTTGAAAACCTTGTCTTATAGAATTACAGCATTGCAATAACAAGCTGAGTATGGATGATGGCAGAAGAAGGCTGGATAGTAGAAGGGCAAGGATCCTAAATCAGGTGAACCATCAGGGAAGATGAACAATTACAGGATTTTGTCAAGGAAGAAACCAGGTTTAGGGAAGTAAGCTAAAGTCAGAAGAATTTGGCCCACAGCATGAATCTAATGCAACCAAGAGAAGCCAAGGCTGGGGGTTCAATCAGGCAGCCAAAGCCAACAAATATGGCTCAGGACGTAGTAGGGGCTCTGCCTGCAGAAGAGCTTACACTCTACCCAGTCTCTTTTTGCAGGTGTCTGGGTAGCTAGAATCAGTTGAGAGGCCTCCAGGTGAGCCCTATCCCCCAGCCCCCCCCCAAAAAAACTGTATAAGCTTCATTTCTAATCTCTCTTCTAACAAACATAGGTAATGAGCGCCCATGTCCACAGGTAGATGCCATGGGGAATAAGAAGACAAATCAATGATAGTCTGGTCTCTTTGAGTGTCAATAGGAAGAAAAAATAAAGCTCAGAAACACCATTAGGTATAACACACGGTTAAAGGTAGATGAGAAAAGTTGAAGTGCCTGGATCCAGTCTTCCACATGCTGCTCACCACCTGTGTCCAGCCTTTAAAAAGGGGACTCTGAGTAGATGATATTCACTTTCTCCTTGATCACTATTTTCCAGCCAGCCAGGTTCTGTCCTGTTTCTCAAACATGCCATGCTTAGCTCCATCCCAAGGCTCTTGCACCTGTTGTTTCCTCAGCTTGAAACCTCATTACTTAGAACCTTGCAAGCCTAGTTCCTTATCCATGTCTTAGCTAAAAATGTTGTTTCCCCAGACTGCACAGATAGTCCGCCTCATGCAGACTAGCTCTGATGTCATTCAGTCTCATGTTACTCATCACCACCTAATATCTTGTTAACTTGCTTATTGTCTGCCTCTTCCCATCTAAAATACGCACTCTTAAGATGAGGGACCCTGTTGCTGCAGCACAATGTCAGGTACATAATAGATCCTCAATCAGTATTTGTTGAATGACCTGATGAATGAGAGAGATAGAACTGAAATGCCTTCTGGTGCCCAAAGGAGGCACTAAAGGAGGAGGGAAGTAAGTGATGACATTCTTGTGTTGCCTTTGAAGGCACTACACAGTCAAAGACAGAAAAGGCATTCAAAGAAGGAGGTGCAGAATGAGCCAGAGTGTCAGGGCAGGAAGAGTCAGGGTTTGTTGGGGAAAAGGGTGAGTACCCAATGCAGCTTGTGCCACATGGCCAGGCAAGCAATGACAGAAGGCTGAACACAGTGCAGGAGCTCTTATTTAATTCACAGTGAAATAGGGAGTTGAAGTTTTGGGGGCTGAGGAATAAATCCATTCTGGTATCAGGTATTGAGTTTAGCAAGAATCATGTATTTTGGGTACCTACTCTGTGCCAGGCACCTACTCTGTGCCTATAATACTAGGTGCTTTATACCACTCCTTTCATATAATTGCCATGACCATTAGCCTGTGAGGATGAATTACCACTCCAATTTCATTCCTGAGCAAACTAAGGCTCAGAAGTAGAAGTGGAACTTTAGACACCTAGGTTTTGTGTAACTCCTACAATATAGAAATTCTCATTACAGATTATAGGAAGCCATCCATTCACATGAAAATTTTTTTTTTAAAAAGCTCCAGAAGGGGACAGACCTGGCATCTATGGATGGCATTTGCCTGACCAGGAAAAAAGCCAATGACTTTTAGGGCACTAATGGGTGCTGTACCCAAGACATTGTGATGCGAGGGATTCTGGACCCAGTCTACAGCCAATAAAAGAAACCAAAATGGGTTTATAAATCAAGCCAGGAGCACAAAGAGGAAGGACAGGTACTTTGCAACACATTCACCATTCCAGCTTTAGTAAAACATTTTCATCAATTCCTGAAGGAGTGGAGGTTTTTTTGGCCCATGGGAAATGTTGACAATAGCATCTTATATGTATCATGTGGCAGGGTATCCTTGGATCTAAGGATTCTAAATAAGTGTCTGTCTACATTTGGACTATTGCCATAGTAAGGCCACTACTATCAACAAAGAAAACAGCACACAAAATTAGTCCCTAAACACTATGTTATAGAAACGATGTAGTACAATCATTAATGGTGATCAGCATGACCACTACAATTTGTTTGACATCTGCTCTGTGCTGGGCATTTTATATACAATGTCTCTCCTCAGGGAGAGAGAGTTCATTTCCTATGTATAAATGTTTTACCTAAATGGAAGAGACTCAGAAAAGTTGAAATGGTAGGGGCCTTAGAAACCATCTAATCATTTTTTTATCCAACTATAGTCCATAAATAAATAAGTAACCTTGAGGCCCTAGAAAATTATTGACTTTCCCAGAGTGATGTAAGTTCCTAGTTAAACCAAGACTAGCTAGAAGCTAGCTCTCATGGCTCCAAGTCCTGGGTACTTTGCACATAGCAAGATATCTTCTTATTCACAGGCAACCCTAAACCTCAATGTCTGGCTTTTCATTTTCATCTGGCTCTGTAGAGCTAGTTAAGTGTACCTGGATAAACTGCACCATGATCTGGGAAGGCTTTTTTTGGATTAAGGAAAATTGTTGAAAATTGTTATGAGGAGTAGTCTCAAATTTAAAGTAGGCAAACGCCTAGATGATGGGACTTCAGAATAGTGATAGAATTGTCCGCTAACTAAAAACATTTCCTTGATGTTTTGCCTCTGCCATAGGGTTAAAATGCTTGTTACTAAGTGTTTTCCTAATACTAGCTTTTGAAGGGAATAGTAAAGAGGTACTTGGAGTATAGGGTAGGGAGACAAATAGGTAAGCAAAGAATTCAGAATCAAAAATTAAAAGCTATGAAGGCAAATACCACAATTTTACAATTATTGATTGGGCTTGCTTTACTGTGCCTACCTAAAACATAATCCACAAAAACAGCAGAAACTGGTTATTCAGCAGAGAAGCTCGCGGTTGGATGTATGTGAAGTTTGAAGAGGAAGATTAAGCAGTCAGCTAAATAATTCTAGGGGCAAAACAATGTTTTAAAAAATTTTTATCTTGATCTTTTAGAAATAAAATTGTTCATTAGCCTTGTTATCTTGCCATGAAACCATGATCAGAAAAAAACGTTTTGATTTTTCTTTCAATAAAAATGTGTTGTTTTAGAAGACCCATCATTAGATATGAACTCATTTAGGGAGGGGGAAAAAAAGGCAGTTGTTAATTTCAGTTGATTGAGTAATCAGTTTAATGAACTACTTAGAAACCATTTAGCAATGATATGAAAACTAACTTCTCAGCTATTGGAAAAACATTAGAAAGAATCCAGTGCTGTGCGGGTAATAGACATCTCTGGGTTTTAACAGTTGGCATCCCTACCTTTGGGGAGCTGGTCCCACTACCATGGAGTCACGTGGTGCAGGCTATGCTGCACCTCAGCAGCCTGCCTTTCTACACACCTCTGGCGGGGAGGGGGGCGCGCCAGAATAGTCCCATTCTGCCCTGACCACACTGATTAGACTAGACATGATCTTGTGATCCAAATCTGGCCAATTCAAACCCTTTTCTGGGATTTTTTTGAATCTGTAGTTCAAGCAAGAAGGAGGCCTTTGTATTTTGAATCCAAGCTAAAATTATCAAAGGGCTATCTTCAGGCTCTCATAGATAAAGACTTCTTGCAGTAGGAGAAACAAAGTCAACTGACCCGAGCCAAGATGCATCATGGAAGAAAAGAGTCCTGATGTCATTTAAATGCCTGGACTCAGTTCCAAAGGCCAGACTTTATCTGATTGCCCAGGGGTGAGAGCTAATCACTTGCCTCATCTGCCTAACAACTGAAGGAATCCTGATTCATTAATCAGTAATAACTACTTAAGAAAAAGTCAGAAATTGAGCTTTAATCAGTGGTTTCTATTCTAGCAACTGGTTTCAAACTGGTCTGACTGAATTCAAATGTTTCCTGTCCAAACCCATTTGCAAGTACTGAGGCACCAACGTCACCATCCTGACTTCTGTCAGCCTTCATTTTCCCCTCTACTATCAGAGAAAAGAATGTTTTCCTACTGACTCTTCTTCTGAGGGATGCTGAGACTGTTAACTCACGAATACCTGAAAGTTCTCTGAAAAAGATTTGGTGTTAAAGAAGCAATAAGCAGGGCCTCACAGGGATTTCTTTCTGTATATAAAATTTTATTTTCTTAATCCTTTGAAAAGGAGTATATTACCAAAGGCTCAATCCCTTCATCTCTCCCCTCCTCTTCCTCCCTTCTCCTCCTTCTTCCTCCCTTCTCACACCTCCTCCCTCCCTCCCTCCCTCTCTCTCTCTCTCTCTCTCTCACATACACACACACACACACACACACACACACACACTGAACCATTGCAGGTAGAGGAGTGCTCTGTTCTTCATGTTTATTTCTCTTCTGCAGCAGAAATTGGACACCTACAGTTAGCCATCAACTTTGCATTAAATGCAGTGCCTTTGATGGAAAGAAAAACATAAAATGCATAAATTCCATGAGGACTTGAGGGAGACTGCATAGATAAATGAGAATACATAAAGAGAAAAACAGTAGAGGCAAACCACACTGATACATAGGCCAGCAAGGTCAAGCAGCAATTTAGTACTTTCAGAGAGTCCCTGAAAAATCTATTCCCACCCCCATTGACTCATACACAAAATACCACTCACTGTATGTGATGCTTTTACTTAAAGTGATGGTTGCTCTAAAATAATAATCTTTCACAATGCCACAGAATTCTGTAGCCACAAATCTCTTTCATAGCTACTGCCTGTCTTGATGCATAGCAACGTCCTGAATGGTGGACAGAGTGGAGATCATTATTTTTCCATTTTATAAATTAAAGCTGAGGCTTAGGAAATCAAGAGACTTGCCTAAAGTCACATAAGCAAAAGGTGGTGATCTAGGGCTGAAATATGAGCTTCTTGGCTCATGATCTCTGCATTCTATCCATTGAGAACCCCAGACAGTTGTTGGTCATGTGATACCCTTTATATGGAGGGAAAAAGTAAAAGCATGTACCAGCTAACTTGAGGATGTAATCAGCCAAAGGATGACCCTACAAATACAGAAGTAGAGAAGAAGGAAACTAATCATTGTTTTGTAGGCAGAGTCACACTATCTGGTGGTCTGTCAGGGCAGATATTTTTGTTGCTAGAAATTTAAGGAGATGCAGAAAATTCTGCTCACCAGAGTGACTCAAGGAGGGCCTCCAGATAATTGCAATGAAAGCTTTCTAAGGCATTAACCAAGAGCTTTTTGCATTCTTCTGTGGCACACACAAATAGAAACAGTGCTTATCTTATCCCTAGTAGCTTGTACTCTATATTCTACATGGTGATAAAAAAAAATAATTAAAGAATATCAGTCAGAAGAGTGTCAGATTATTCAACTTCTGGGGCACCAAAAGGTCTCAGTCAGGTACATATACCTTTCAATGAAGCCAGTTCCTGCACCTGATGGCATAACATATGCTCTCTCTCTCTCTTTTAATGCCTATAAAAATGGTCTGAAAGGCAGGCATTATCTTTGCTTTCACCCATGCTACTCAGAGAGGTTAAACAACGTGCCCTCTGTCACAGAACTGCCAACTGGTGGAGACAGGCTTGCAGTTAGAATTGTCTGCCTCCAAACTCCCCTGTATCCCAACCTGGCAAGAAGATTAAATTGTTGAATCTTCATTAAGGACCCAGAATTATGACCTTGTAAACTAGCTTCTGATCTGTTTATCAGAGATGTGCATTGATGATGAAAATCAGTTACTTACCATTCTTCTTTCCCCTCAGGCCCACTAAAGAAAGGGTTGTTGCAGAGCCAGTTGGAAAAATATTTTCTACACATGTGACCTCATTCTAGCTTCACAATAACCCTGTAAGGGGCATGGGGCAGACACCCAAATCTCCATTTTACAGATGAGAAAACAGAGGCTCACAGTTATGGATTGTCCAAGCCCAACCCAGAACTTTTAACCACAGACCCAGAAATCTGCCTACTCCAGTATCTCACCAAGCCTAGCATGTGTTCAGTACTCAATAAATTAATGAATTAATAATGGATGACTCTATTCAAGGACTATATCTCAGGCAAAGTGTGCTTCCGTATTCTCTACATGCAGTTCTGCCTGTCTCCTTGCCACAGAAAACCAAGGTTCATTAAACAGTCGAATCTGCAGAAGGTCTCCCTCCTCTGGACCTTCCTAAGACAGGTGTCACCAGAGCCATTTTCTTTTAACTTGGCAGTGCCCATCTTCACGCAATGCTATCAGCTCACCTGCAGGTGCGATTGCCTTTGCTCTTTTCTCTGTCCCACCACGTGCTCCTTTCCCACTGCATGGCATTCTGCTAATGCCCACGCTTCTCATGGCCCCTGCCTCCTGCTTCAGCATAATGAACCATCGCTGCCCACGCTTCTCCCAGTCCAGCACAGCAGGAGCAATGGTGGCAAGAAGCATATGTGGAATTCAAGTCAGAAGACTGCATACCGAGCAGATTCACTGCCCCAACCTCACCGAAGTGACATTCCCACTGCTCTAATCTTATTATGAACATGTAACCATGACTGTGCCAGGGAAGGAAAGGGGAAGAGAGATCACAGATGTCCAGGACTCAGGATTATCATTTTGTGCCTGTGGAGTTAATCATGTGTAACTTCACAGAATCCTGGGTTCTCACAATTAAAACAACTTGGTTGAGTGGGATGGCCACTAACACATGCCCCCTTGCTTGCATACTTACAGGAACATACGTACTCACCACCTCCACTGGGTAACTATGTCTGCCTGCTCTGACTTTAATATTGTAATACATGTTTCCAGGCATTGGTTCTTGGCTTCCCTTCCCAAGTGTCCCCCTTCTTCCCAGAGATCTGAAGGTAATTCTCACCTCATCCTATCCTGAACACCTCAAGATGAACATCTCCACAGTCTCAATAATACATCATGTAATATGGTTTCCTCACTCTCCAGGGTCATATCAAGGATCAACTAAGGCTATGTATATATGTGTATGTATGTGTGTTTGTGTGCATTCTGTAAATTGCAGTGTGCTACACTAGTTGTAAGGGAGTGCTAGGATTACTATGACTTCTATTGTCTGTGTCTTCCTCTGCATTCTAGTGATGCCCCAACTCATCATTTTACCCCAAAATGTAGCCCCAGTTACTTCAATATCACCAACTCCTCCAACATCAAGATGGAAAAAAAATAGAAGCTCATATTCAATAAGCACAATGTTAAACATTTTGCATTATTATGCATTTCACCCTCACAAGAACCTGTGCTTTAAAGAGACTGTGATTGTTCTATTATAAATGAGGGAATTGAGGCCAAGAGAAAATATAATTTTCAATCTTGGTCAGGGTACTTACAGGGCAGAGTCAAAATTGGGGTCCAAGTCTGTGGCACCCCAGAGCCTAACCATGTAACCATGAGGATAGAAGGCTTCAGAAGCTGTCCAATATCAGAGGCCATGGTTCTGTTCTTTTCATTCATCAAGAGTTGAGGACTTTGAGAAAGGGTCCTGTCCCTAAGTAGGAAGTGTTCTGGGAAATGGGCAGGTGGAAAGCAGATGGTCATAGGGTATCTCTGTAATTGTCATTCTCAGTGGCCGAAGCTCAGCCAGGACATGGAGTGTTAAGAAAGCCCCACATCTGCACATGGCTTGGATATCTTCTTGCAGAAGTAGGAATTGGTCATCAGTAAAGGTATGAAGGATTCTGCTGAGCCCTAGCGATTCTCCAATGCCTTTGAAGGAATCAATTCTGAGGAGGAAGGGTCCACAAAATTGCAAAATCACAAACACAAGCTCCAGAGGGGGTCTTTATGTTTGGGAAGAGCTACAAGAAGGCAGCACAGTAGCTAAGAGTGGGGACACTGTATATTGTGTTCAAATCCTAACAGTTGGCTAACACTGGACAGTCGGTTAAAACTCCCTGAGTCTCTGTCTTCTGATCTGTAAAATGGGGACAACAATGTCTGCCACAGAGGGTTAACTAAGTGACCTTGAGCACACAGAGCACTTAGCATAATGCTGGGTCCACTCTAGACTTCATATATGACAAATGTTAGTTATGATGACAAAGTGGCAGTTAAGCAGTTTCAGTGTGGCTTTTTGCTTCAGAAAGCCATTTTTGTTTCTACTTAGGGAGGAAGAAATGTTTCCCCAAACTTCGTAATTTTACTTTTCCTCAATTGGCTCTCATGCAAAAATAAATAAAAGCATTACTTAACTCTTGTCCAAATTCCTATTTCACAAATAAGGAATGGAGTCCCACAGAAGGAATAAGACTTATCCAGTGTCACAGAGTGAAAGGTGGCAAGGAGTCTAGAACTCCTATAGCTTTCCCTGGCATTTGTTTCCAAGGCCCAAGATCCCCAAGGAGGATTGGGAGAAATGGAGAAGAAAGGCAAGTGGGAAACCTGCTCCCCTGTGACAATCAAGGCAGTTTGAGCTGATTACATAGGCTGCTGCTTATGACAGAGTGTCCCCACAGAGGCCCTCAGGTATGTGGATACTGGTGTTAGAAGTGCTGAAACCATTCTCTCTCTTCCTGGGCCGCTCAGACTGACATCAAAGAAGTTAGCACCAAGTCTCCAAGTGGTGCAAATAATCTGTGCTTAGAAGCAAAACCCAGAATGAGTGATTTTGTGCTAAAGCCAGGACCAAAATGCAGATCTCCTAAATATTCCAACCAAGGATTTTTCCAATCTAGACAGCTACTTTGTTTTTATTTTTTAAGGCATTAATTTTTAAGACCAGTTTTAGGTTCACATCAAAAATGAACAGAAGGAACGAGATTCTCCACCTGCCCTACACATGCAGAGACTTCTCTGTTGTCAACACCTCCCTGCAGAGTGGTACATTTGTTACAACTGATGAATGTAGAGTGACGCATCATTATTACTCAAAATCCATAGTTTGCATTAGGGTTCCCTGTTGGTGTTGTATATTCTAAGAGTTTGGACGAATGTAGAATGGCATATATCCATCATTATAATGTCATACAGAATATTTTTTCTGCCCTAAAACTCCTTTGTTCTCTGCCTGGCCATCCCTTCCCCCACCACCCCTAGCAGCCACGGACATTTTTACTGTCTCCATAGCTTTGCCTTTTCCAGAATCCCATAGTGTTGGAATTAGTCAGCATGCAGCCTCTTCAGACTGGCTTTGGCTGCTCTAGTTTTTATTGCTGTGTAACAAACTGCACCAAAATTTAGTATCTTAAAACAACCAGATTCTCTGGGTCAGGACTTTGAACAAGGCACAGCATGGACAGCTCTTCTCTGCTCCATGATGTCTGTGACTTCAGGTGGGAAGACTCAGAGGCTAAGTATGACTCACAGAGCAGCGGCCAAAATCATCTGGAGGTTCCTTCGACCTCATACCTGACACCTGCCCTGGGATGACTTGAAGACTAGGTCTGCCACTTAGGGAGCTCCCCTGTCGCTGAGTAGTATCTGACAGTCATAGAGGATCAGGCTCTAAGCATGGGTACTGTGCACAAGGCATTTCCTTTCATAGCTTTCCCTGGGAACCCATGTGGCATCACTCCTACCACATTTTATCAGTCAAAGCAGTCACTAGTGTACCCGAGGTTAAGGGGAGGGGACCTGAATGCCACATCTCAATGAGAGGTATGTCAAAGAATTTTCAGGCATTTTTCAAAATCTAAATGGCCCAGTTACCTCTTATGGATGTGTGTCTCAACAACCTAAAAATGCCAGGAAGTTCCTTGAAGTCAAGACCATACCTTCCACCTCGCTTCTCCTCAACTCTAAGAACAGAGCAGAGATTCTATGCCTAAAAGAAAAGAGCACTTCAATCTGGCCCCCACTTTTAGCTATGGCTCCCTGGCAGGACTCTCGTCAGGGTGGGCACTCAGTTCTGTAACATCTTTCTTTCCCCCTCCCCTTTTTTGCCTCACTCTCCTCACCTACTTCATTGCTAAGTCTTGTCAGTTCTACTTCAAAATATATCACAAATCCTTCCCCTTTTCCCCATCCACACTGATGACAGCCTTGTCAGAACACATCAGTTTCCTGCTAAAAATATTTCACGGACATCCACTGCTCTTCAAATAAAATCTAAGTTTCAGACTCAGAGGATCATGAGTCTGCAGGACCTGGCCCATGCCTACCCCTTGGACACCATTCATCTCATTCCCACCCCACCCCCTTGCCCTCTGTGCTCCAGCTTCACCAGCATCCAAGGCACTAAGCCCTTCCCACCTCCAGACCTTTGGACTCTCCCTTCCTCCCAGCATGCTCTTCCTGCAGCTGTTTGCCCACCTGCTCATTCTCATCTTCCAGGTAGGTGGCAGCTGAAGGTTTCCTCCTGAGAAAGGCTCCTCTGGGCACCCTCTCTCCATGGACCTTGGTCCTTTCATGCCAGTTATCCAAGCCTGAGATGACTGGGTTTTATCTTCTTGTATCCTATCTTGTTTCTGGCAACTGCAGGGGTCTCCTCACTCTTTTTCACCGCTCTGCCCTCTGCACCTGGAATCCTCTCTGGCCCACAGTACGTACTCAGTAAGTATCTGAAATGAATGAGCTGGATGCAGTGCTGCATAGCTTCTGAGAGCAGAGAACATTGAGCCTCTAACTTTATTTACTCTTAAAAGCAAATTATAGCAGTCCCCTACCTTGTTGATGATCTGCTGGTTGAACAGTCTGTACTTTATAAGATAGAATAAAAAGAATTGGAGGACATTAGTGCTGTGGTGGGGCCCTCAGAGATCACTTAATTTCTCATTTAGTAAATAAGAAAACTGGAACCCAGAGAGGCCACAGGATTTTACCCAAGACCATATCCATTTCTTCATAACACATTATTTCTTGGTGTTTAATTTCTTTAATTAAAGAAGCAATTGTCCATTGGAAAAAAATGAAAACTACATTGAAACAAGCCTCATAAAGATTGGAGCTACCCTAGTTCCACTCCCTCCTCTAGGAGAGACCACTATTTCTACTTTGGAGCAAATCCTTCCAGGCCTTTTCACATGTGCTTATAAATAAATTAATGTGCATATTAATGCATCTCTATAGTTGCACCATAACACTTCACTATCCTGAAAATTACCATAGACTTAGAAATAAAAAGACTTCTAGGGGCGCCTGGGTGGCTCAGTCGGTTAAGCCTCCGACTTCGGCTCAGGTCAGATCTCACCTTTGTGGGTTTGAGCCCCGCATCAGGCTCTGTGCTAACCGCTGGCTCAGAGCCTGGAGCCTGTTTCCAGTGCTGTGTCTCCTTCTCTCTCTGCCCCTCCCCCTCTCATGCTCTGTCTCTCTCTGTATCAAAAAAAAAAAAAAACATTAAAAAAAAAAGAAATAAAAAGACTTCTTTACATATGCATTTCTTAAAATAAAAGCAACCACAGAGGTGTTAAGGAAAGGGATTCTATTCTGTGTTACCCAGTGATAGAGAGAAGTCCACAGGGCAGTGGACCTGCTGAGAAAGTTCTGGGAGACTGGCCACATGGCAGCCAGGGAACAAAAAAACTTTGCTTTCTTCAACTGTTTAGGACCTGCTGATTTGGGTGGTAAGTGAAATTCTAAACCTTCCTGGTGATGAGATGCTGACTGATTTATAGGAATATATTCAACAGCTGAATAACCTCTTATGCCTTTGTCTATAGAAGTTGAAACTAGAAGAAGGAACACATCTCAAAAATAAAGTGGTGGAGGGCAGCCAGAAAAAGGAAGGAAGAAGAGTTTGCTGATTAAGAATGAGAGACCTACAGGGCACCTGGGTGGATCAATCAGTTAAGCATTCAACCCTTGATTTCAACTCAGGGCTTGATCTCAGGGTTGTGCGTTCAACCTGAGTTCAAGTCCTGGGTTGGGCTCCATAGGGTGTGGAGCCCACTTTCAAAAACAGAATGGGAGAACTAGAGAACTAGATTCAGATAGGCAAGGCTCAAATTTTGATGCACCACTGAGCCTCAGTTTCCCCATCTGTAAAATAAAGATAACACCAGTACTAGTGGCACATACCTGATACATATGTCACCCTCAAACGTGGGAGTTGTTTGTAGAGTGAACAGGTGGTAATGACTGTGTTAGATGTCTTCTCTGTTACTTTCTATTCATCAGGTAAGACTAATTAAAGCTGGGCATGAGTCATACATATCTAAGATCTTTAAAAGAAATTGAAAACTTTTATGGGATCTGAAAGTATGGTGGGAGCACCCCCATAGCAGAGTGGCTCCAGGTAGCCTTGGAGGATCAGGCTCCAAGCATGAGTGCCATGGCATCAGAGTTGAGTCAAGGCCAAGTCAAGCCCATGCTATGTGCAAGCTGAATTTATGGGAGATTTAGAACAGCACAGAGGGTGAGGAGGAGCTACACTCAGTGGAAAGAAGAATGAGTATGTTTCACAGAAGAATGTAGAGCCCTACATGGAGTAAACATGAAAGCACAGGCTGATGTAGGAGGTGCAGTCTTAGATCCAAAAAAATTCCCACTTTAAGCTAGAGTCCCTGTACTTCCTCCTAGAAAAAACCCTCCCAGCACGCATGCAACTTGAGAGGGTTTTTTGCAATCAATGTGCCCTCCCAAGTGAGCTTCCTGGTTCATCCCTCTGTGTCCTGGGTGCCGAAATGTCTAGCTCAAGCATATTAGCACTAATGGTTTTCAAGTGAAAGAGATTTCCTTTCATATTCATTCATGCATTCATTCATTCACACATTTGCTTATTCAATAAATAAATAATTAAATTTCTTGAGTACCTAATGTGTACCAGGTGGGGCTCTAGCTGTGACGAAGACAGAAAAGATTCATACTCGTGTGGAACATACATTCTGATAAGGAATAGAACACTAATAAGTAAGCCAATAAGTAAACAAAATAGTGTAGTCATTGCTCATAAAGGCGATCAGGGAGGCATGAGAGACTGGGCAGAGCGGAATAAGGAAGATCTTTAGTAGGATGGGCAGAGGATCCTCTCTAAGATGATGTCTTCTCTGGTCACTTCCCCGGTCAGCAGGGAGCTGACCAATTTGAGGGAGCTAGCCATGTATGTCAGAAGGCAAAGGGAGAGCAAACATCCTGAGGCTGGAGTCATTTGGAGGTCTGAGGATCAGAACAGAGGTCTAGAGCGTGGTAAGTAAAGTGGAGATGAGATAAGAGAAGTGCCTGGAAGAAACAGAGGGTGCAGTATATCATTTTGAAGACAGTATGGTGATAGGGGACTAGCAAGAAATCCCTTTAGTGGTTTTTCCTTTGGGTGTTTCAATTTTCTATGCACATAGCAGGACACAGTTAATATTTTGCACAAATACCCACCAGGACAGCCAGAGTCCATTCTCATGGGTCAGTGCACACACCATACCACTTGCTAAGTATTTTGAGTATCATCCTTGCATCAGAGCCAACTATGTGATAAGTACAAAATTATACATCAGGTGCAGGGGAGGAAGAAGAGAAACATAATAAACATCCTTATCTCCTGCAATTCACAATCAAGTTAGGTAATAGAGACACATGAATAATTCAATTATGACACATCAAAGGCTTTCTTGTATTAGCCAAAGAAATAAAGTGCCTTAAAATCAAGGGGAAGGAAGAGGGAGAAACTGGGAAAGGACTTTGGCAGAGGTGACCCCTCTGACACCAGGAGCTGGGATAGGATGGCACAGTGCAGGAGAAGACAGGTGGCAGGGGATGGCGGAAGCCTGAGTGGGGAGACCAGGACTGTGCATCAGTGTGCACGCCACAGTGCTGAGGGAGCTGGCACTGAGGGGTGGCAGCAGGGCAAGGAAGGGAGCACGAGGCGACAAACAAGGTTTGAAATACTAGTGCAGATTTGCACAAGCCCTGCGAATGTCTGCCTCAACTTCCACCTTCTTCCATCTGCAGTGGCAGACCTTCAGGAAGGGACATGACACTGTGGATCGGTACTCTTTCCAGCCATTTGAGCTGGGAAGATATTTCCATCTGAGTCACAGTTTTCCCATCAGTAAGACTGACAAAATGCCAGACTTAATGGGGCAGTTGAAGATGAGGGGAGATAACAAACATAAATGCCCAGCATGCAGGAACTCGCATCTTGGTGGTAGTTTCTACTGTTGGTGGAAGATTTCTGAGGAAATCAGTGACTGAAGCGCCTCAGCTCGAGCTCAGAGTGAGAGGGGAGGAGGTCAGGAGCACGGATTGCATGTGAGAAAGAAACAGGAGCAAGGAGACCATATATAAATAATAATAATCTCCAGAGCTGTAGAGATCCTAAGTGTCCTCTAGTTGAATCCTATCACTTTACAAATAGAAAAAGTAAGGCTCTTAGAGGGGGTTTACTTGTTACTTGTTATTACTTGTTGTAACCCAGGTAATTTGACTCCTAATACAATGCTCTTTTCCTCACACACTGTTCCCCTGATCATCTCGTTACTCATTCTTCAGCACAGGGACCCTACTTGGGTCCAAAACAGAACAAAATTTATAACACATACTGCTTTCAGAGGGTGTTTACTGGATTCAAAGCCAAATGACAAGAAGATGTCAATTTTTGACACAAATTAAGGTGATTAGCATTACAGGGCATCTTAACCCCCAAACTTAACATTACTCAACCTTAAGGTCCTTGATTCATTCGCACCTGATGGTGGGAGGAGGGGCCAAGGTGAGGAAGAGCGTCTAGAACCAGGACAGCTCATCCCCATTTGATGCTAATCGCATGTGAATGCTTGAGTTAAAAAGACATCATTAAAAGTACATTAAGTTTAATTATGCCAGCAGCATCAGGCTGGGAGATGCCCAGCTTTAAGGCAGAATGCATAATTAGATAAAACCTAATCCATTAGACTCTTATTTGTTAAGAAAATGTGTTTCATCTATAAGTGTCACTGCAAGGAGTGGCTAGGAACCCAGCTCAATGGTGAGGGCATTTCTGCCACCCCAAGGCCTTCCGTGATATATATGCCATGGGAGACCGACATGGCCATGCTGCTGACTTTCACAAGCGAACCATGAAGGAGGGCAAACTCCAGGATTCCAAGGGACAGGGCCCAGCTGCCTTCTGGTTGTGTGTGTGTGTGTGTGTGTGTGTGTGTGTGTGTGTGCGCGCGCGCGCGCGCGCGCACGGTATGTCAAGAGTCCTGGGATAGATGTTCTTTGGGATCCATTATTATGTCAGCTATTCCCTCACTGTGGGACATCTGGACAAGAAATTTAACCTCAAAGGACCTTGGCTTCCTCAGCTGTTAAGGAAAGTGAATGAGGATCTAGGGAAACAGGAACCCTTGTGTGCTTGGGTAGCACTGTAAACTGATAGAGCCATGATGCAAAATAGTGTGGAGGTTCCTATAGAAATTAAAAATACAAATATTTTATGACCCAGCAATCCCACTTCTGGGTACATATCCAAAAGAAATGAAGTCATTATCTCAAAGAGATATCTATACTACCATGTTCATTGCATCACAATAGCTAAGATATGGAAACAACCTAAGTATCCATTAATGGATGAATGGATAAAGAAAATCCCATTGTGTGTGTGTGTGTGTGTGCGCACGCGCGCGCACACGCACGCGCGTGTGCAATGGAATATTATTCAGCCTTTAAAAAGAAGGAAACTTGTCATTTGAAACAAGTGGAAGGCATTATGCTAAGTGAAATAAGCCAAACAGAGGAAGAAAAATGCTTCATGTTATCACTTACAAGTGGAATCTAAAAAATTAAAATAAAATAAAAGCTCATAGAAACAGAGAGTAGAAAGTAGTTATCAGAGGCTGGAGGTGGGGAAAATAGAGTCATGTTAGTAAAAGAGTAAAAACTTTCAATTTTAAGATGAATACGTCTGAGGATCTAATGTAAAACATGGTAACTATAGTTATTAAACACTGTATTATAGGATGAAAAATTGCCAAGAGTAGAACTTAAGTATTCTTACTTCAATAAATAAACACACAAACAAATAAAAGTAAAGATGTGAGGTGATGGGAACACCTGGGTGGCTCAGTTGGTTATGCGTCAGACTCTTGATTTTGGCTGAGGTCATGATCTCATGGTTTGTGAGTTCAAGCCCCATGTCAGACTCTGCGCTGACAGCATAGAGCTTGCTTGAGTTTCTCTCTCCCTCTATTTCTTCCCCACCCCAGCATACATGCAAACAAAAGCACTCTCTCTCTCTCTCAAAATAAATAAATGATATTTGATTTTTAAAAAATGTGACATGATGGAGGTATAATTTAACTCAGTGTGGGTAGGGACTCTTTCACAATGTATGTGTACATCAAGTCTCATGGTACACTTTAAATATCTTACAGTTTGTCAATTATACTCCAAGCTGAGAAAGAAGATGAAATTAACTATAAGGGTTGATGAGTATTAAAGGAAACAATCCCTGTACAGCAGTTAGGATGGTGCCTGAATGTACTACGTTCTCAGTAAATGGTATTTGCTACTGACACCATCACCTTCACCATCACTACCCTCATCAACACCATTATTATTCTATCACCACTGTGTGAACAAACAATTTTCTTCTCTGAGTATCTCTTCTTTTATAGAATAAGATGATTATCTCTAAACAACCCAAAGGTTTTCTATTTTGTTTTTCTGTTTTCCTTTTTTGTTTGTTTTTGCTGGAAGTATGTGCTTTGATCAGAGACTCAATAGGATCCCACAGCTGCTAAGAACAACCACATATCTTGTGTTTTAAGATCAAGACCCCTTTGTGAATCCAATGCAGGAATATGAACCCCATCCCAGGAAAAATGCACACACACACACACACACACACACACACACACACACACACTTCACATTTCAGTTTGAAGAAGATCATGGGATCTGCCTGAAATCTACTTCCTATCTCCCTACAAGTCCATGAACCCTGGGGTAAAAAGACCTGCTCTAAACTTCCCTTTTAGCCACCTACTCTGTGAGCCTTGCCCTCATAGGGCTCTATGGCCAGCGTGTGACATGGGAATACCCAAACCTGCTGAGTATGCCATCCTGCACCAACAGGTCTGCAGTCAATCCAGATTCAAATTCCAACCATCTCCCATAAGTTGTGTATTCTCTGGTAAGCTACTTCAGCCTCTTCTCCTGATTGTTGGGAGGATTAAATGAGATGAACAAAAAGGACCAACTCTAGCATATAGTAAGCCGTCAGGAAATTTTGGCCACATTATTACTCTTTTTAAAAACCTCTCAGGGACATCTAATCCAACCACCCTCCCCCATTTTATAGTTGGTAAATCTGAGAGTCAAGGACACATCCAGAGAACAAAGATCAGCATCAGTCACAATGAAAGGACCTTCAAAAAATTACCTAAAAAAGGAGGCATCTGGACATGTGGAAATTTAAACAAGCACACACAGAGAACAGGAGAGGTGGAGAACAGAGGACCCCAGGTCCCAGGGCAAAGAGACGGCAACTCTTGCCAATATCGGTCACGGCTCAAAGACCATAAAAGGCATTCCAGAGACTTAAAAAGCATTGCCTGCGAGCATGGTATGTGCTGAAGCCCACAGCCAAGCAGGAGTGGCCGTGGGAAGCAGTTGGCCGCCTGGGCTTGATCACAGCTGTCTCCCTGGGCAGCTACCTCTCATCCCAGCCCTTCATAGCAATTGGTCCTCATCCCAAAAGTTCAGTGGGGCTAAGTGCATTTTCCATGCTAAAGCCCAGCAGGTGAAGGGACTGAACCGCCTCAAGGTACTATTACAAAGTCAAAACATCAGATGCTTTTTTAAAAATGCCTTTCAAACAGTCACCTATGAAGGGAATGTCAAGGGCCCCAGGAATCCCCTGATGAAGAAAACCAGACTGGTACCCTCTGGGGTTTCCAGTCGCTCACCTCAAGAGTCCAATCAAGAGGATACGAAAGGAAGGCAGGTCAGCACAGAAAAAGCCTCAGGGCTCAGTGCCCACAGGTCAGTATAGCAGAGTGTTCCCCAGCCTGGGCTTGGAGCCAGGTGACCTAAGTTTGAATCCAAATTCCTCCACTTGTGCAAGTTATATAACCATTTTAAATCTCAAGCGACTCATCTGTGAAGCGAGGATCATGACAGAACTTGCTTCCTACACTGATCTGCTCTTGAAGTACAGGACCTGGCACAACAATTACTGTATCTGTTTAATTCTTTTAAATAAAATTAAAAACCTGTATCCAGGCAGCCTTAGATTCCCCAGAGTTCACCCAAGAAAACCAGAATATCATATTCTGATGATTAGAGACCTCTGTTGAAAGAAACTAGAATCCTTAACCCATAAGACTTGGTACACTTATTCTGGCTTCCACAATTACATGATATATCTTTTTTCTTTTCTTTTTGGAAGCCTGGCTTGAAGAGATGATTCTCACCTATCCCGGATAGAGAAAGTGTCATGATCCTTATTATGCAGGGTCTATAATCCAAGGCCTTAGTATGTATCATTACATATAGGTATATTTTCAAGGAGAATCAATTAGGAGTTCTTGCTAAAGAGGGTTCCAAGAAGAAATAAGCTTAAAAAGGACTGGGTGAGACAAATAATTTGCTTTTCCCTACAGATCTTATAAGGGCCTTTAAAATGTTAATGTGCATTTGTATCTGCAGAGATGTATCCTTCCTCACTGGCTGTTTTCTCCTATTGTCTTTGAGGAAAACTCCTTCTCTTCCTCCCTATTAGTGTTGATAGCCCTGGTTATGAGTTTTCTTTTATCTATGTACTTGCTTCCTGAGTGATCTCAAATAATCCTATGACTTTAAGTGCCACTATAAGATAACATTCAAACCCTACCTCCAGCTCTGAGCTCTAAGTCCCAATTTGATATCAACCATTACAAGCAGGACTCATGACCCTACCCCTCCATCACCAGCCACTTTCTCCCTAGTCTTCCCCATCTCATTAAGTGGTACTATCATCTACTCAGATTTTCAAGTCACTAACCTGGGAGCCAATCATTTTTTCCCTGAGCACCTACATCCAATTTGTTTGCAAATTTTTCAAGTTTTTCCTCCAAAATATATCTCAATTATTCCACTTCAATCTCTACTGTCACCATCGAATCCATACCATTCTCTCCTCCCTAAACCACTACAATTGCCCCTTCCCAGACCTTCCAGATCCCACTCTTGTTCCCCTCCATTCATTCTCCACACAGCACCAGAATGATGAGACAAAAATGTCAGCCAAACTTCTGTTAAAACTTTCAACACCTCCCCAGTATCCGCAGGATAAGTTCCAAATACCTTACAATTCCAAACAAAGCCCTTGCTAATCTGAGTCTTGCTTCCTCCCAATGTCCTCCTATACCATACTCACCTAGCTCTTTAAATTTCTTCCATACTGGATAATCTTTTGGTCCCCCAGCTGAATTCTATACACTGTCTTCTTCATCTACCTAGAATGCTTTCCCCTTTCCTTCCTATCATCTGGCTCCATTGGTCCTTAATCAGTACATCAATTCGTAAAGCATATTTTCTGTGATACAGAAAATCGATGCACTTCTACTGTGATCCCACAGCCATTGGTATTTTTCTAGTCAAAGTTCTTATCATACCAGGCAATATAGTTATTTGGTCCCCTCTCTTCCTTTTCCACCACATTTTTGCAGGGACTGTATTGTTTTCATGCTTGTAATCACATTGCCAAGAACAATGCATGACAGAAATTGGATAACCCTTAGGGGTCACAAGGAACTATGGGCAGGAAGAAGATACAAAGAAAAACTATTTAGGTAGGAGACACAGTAGAAACAAAGGTTAGCATGCCGATATAAGCACCAAGTGCAGGTGGTGATAACACTTTGGGTTGACAAGATGTTGGCTATATAAAATGGGGCCAGATACCAGAGGACCATGGATACCAGATGCAGGACCAATAACACCACCCTATATAGTCTAACACATACTACAACAAGATGCGATCAACGAAGTCTTGGCTGGGAGTGTGATGATTGGGATTTGAGTCTTTATTTTTCTATGAATTAGCTGCATATTGTTCAACTTCCTCACTTGTAAAGAGGGGTTGGACTGGGATCACTTAAGTGCCCTTGACAAGCCTCCATCCTATGCCACAAAAGCTACTTGTCAAACATTTTTCATGCCACTGACTTATGCTTCTCTCTACATATTCTTGCTTCAAATTCCTGAATGTATAGGTGAGTACCTATACATTCTTCAAGATTTAACTCAAATATCATCTTCTCTGAAAAACCTTCTCAGTTATCCCAGGGATGAACTAATCCTTCCTCCATTTTGTACTACACAAAAATGTATACATGTTTCTGTTAGCACTTCCCACATTAGGACACTTTCTATAAAGTGATTATAGCCATACTATTTTGTACAGATAAAAATAATGTCTAAGGAGTTCTAGCTTCCAATAATGCAAAATAGGCTCAAGAAAATAACTTCCAGCTATAACCATTATAAACTCTAGAAAAAAAAATTTTAACAACAGTTTAAAGACTCTAGAGAGCAAGTAAAAGCAAGCAGAAACTAGGAGAGATTCAATACTGAAAGAAGGGACCCTGGATGGTTGAGATCCAAAATTATTTGCCTTCTATGATCAGGAAATTCTCTACTCTGTGTAGTAATATTTTTAGTGGATAGAATTCAAAGGGAAATCTCCAGTTTTATTGGCCTGAGAAATTAGAGGAGAGAGTTTAAGACTGACAGAGAGTCTAGAAATTAAAGGGGAAATCTAGAAAATGAAGGAATCAAGAAAATCTGTATATAAGCAATCTTCAAATTTTTGACTGATCCCTGAACTGCATATTAATGGCATGAGACTCAACAGAACTAAAGAAGAAAACAACAGCTGAAAGTCCAAAAGAGCAGAACAGAAGTATCAGCAGGTTTCTGCCACAGGAGAGATTGAATTTGGAATTCAAATTCTACCAGATTAAAAGGCCTTGGCAATCATCTTCAGATTGTCCACTGAAACTTCAGAAGGGCCATGCATGAGGAGGGAAGGATACATCCAAGAACTAAAGGATTTGCCCTAGGATTGAGGCTAAACCCATAATAGTCCCACTCGCACAAAGAATAAAAATAAACTTTGAGAAGGTCAAAGTGCTGTACCAGTCATCTCACTCCCTACTAAAATAAAACCCAATTCTCTTTGGAGGAAGATAACAGAATACAGAGTCTCTAAAACTTATCTAAAATATTCATGCTACACTAAGAAAATTATTAGACATAAAAGCTTTAAAAAGTAGCATGTGGTCAATAAAAAAATTACTTGATAGAAAAAAAGCCATAAATTAGCCTGTACTACAACTCTCCAGAGAAACAGAGCCAATAAGAAATCTATATAACTACAGATATAGATTTTTAAAAAGATTATATTTATTACATGTAAAATAAATAATATACTATATATAGTATATTAGGTAATTATATATAATATATCAAGAGATTTATTATAAAGAATTGGCTCATACAATTATGGAAGCTAGTCAATTCCAAGGTCTGCAAGGTGAGTCAGCAAGCTGGAGATTCAAGAGAGCCAAAGTTAAAGTTCCAGTCAAATACGAAGGCCTTAAAATAGGGGAAGTATTAATGGTGTAGCTATAATGGTGTAGTTTCAGTTCAAACACCAGCAGAGTTGAGACCTAGGAACACCCAGTGTTTCAGTTCAAGTCTAAAGACAAGAAAAAAGTTGATGTCCCAGATTAAAGTCTGTGAAATGGGAAAATTCTCTTTTTTTTAACAATCTTTTTAAAATTTATTTATTTTGAGAGAGAGCGAGAGAAAGGGAACGCACAAGCAGGGGAGGAGCAGAGAGAGGGAGAGAGAAAATCCCAAGCAGGCTCTGTGCTGGCAGCACAGAACCCAACATGGGGCTCAAATTTATGCACAGTGATATAATAACTTGAGCCAAAACCAAGAATGGGACACTTAACTAATTGAGCCACCCAGGCACCCTGGAAAAATTCTCTCTTATTCAAAGGAGTCAGCCTTTTTATTTTATTTTGGCCTTCAACTGATCACATGAGGCTCACTCAAATTAAAGAGGACAATCTGCTTTACTCAGTCTACTTGATATCGACATTAATCTCATCCAGAGACACCCTCACAGAAACACCCTGAGGCATGTTTGACCAAATTATACTGTGATAAATTAAGAAAATAGTTTAATCCTGTTATCAAACTTAAAATGTACACAGTTGGATATTTTTTAAAATGGAGTAAATGGAATGTACTAACTTACAACTCAACACAAAAGAAGGAACAATGAACAAAGGATATACAGAAAAGAAATAGCAAGATGATAGATTAAAATCCATCCATACTAACAATTACATCAAATGTATACAGATTACTCCAATGAAATCACAGATTTTTATCAGCCAGATGGAAAGCAAGAACAATTTGTATTAATTTTAAATATTGGTGATAAAAAGAAGAAAAGGCTACCATACAAAGAATAAGTACAAGAAAGCTGAAGTGTGGTGTATTATTGTCTTTCATGACAAAGAGTATTAACAGATAAATATGTGTAATTCAGAGAGATAAAAGGTCAATTTATCAAGAAGGCATGACAACCATCAATGCATATTCCCTTAACAACAAACTTTCAATACTAGTGGAACAAAAATTGAAGGTAATAAAAGGAATTAGACAATTCCATAATCAGAGTAGATTTTAACAGCCCACTGTCAGTAAGTGAGAGACCAAGTAAGCCAAAATATCAGTAAGGATATAGTATATTTGAATGACACAATCATTTTAAACCTATTGATAGCTAAAGAACACTGTACTCAAAAATTGCAGAATACATATACTTTTCAAATGTACAGGGATCAATCACCAAGATGGACTATATCCAAGGTAACAACACAAGTATATAAATGTCAGAGGATTAAAATTATACAAAGTATGTTTTTTGACTACCATAGACATAATTTAGAAACCATTAACTATATGATATCTGAAAATTCCCAAATATTAGAAATTAAATACTCCTCTAAATTATTCGTGAGACAAAGAAGAAATCACACAAATAATTTTTAAATATTCTTATGTAAAAGAAAACAAAAACACAACCTATCAAAATGTGTGAGATGCAATTAAAGCAGTATTTACAGGTAGATTTGTGGGTTTTCTTTCTTTTAATGTTTACTTATTTTTGAGAGAGAGAGGGCGAGTGAGGGAGGAGCAGAGAGGGAGACACAGAATCTGAAGGAGACTCCAGACTCTGAGCTGTCAGCACAAGGCTGGATGCAGGGCTCCAACACATGAACCATGAGATCATGACCTGAGATGAAGTCCAACACTGAACTGACTGAGACACCCAGGCATCCCAAAAGTAGATTTGTGGTTTTAAAAGCTTAAGTTAGAAAAGAAGAAAGGTTTAAATTAATGACCAAAAGTTCCATTTTAAAAAAACTATGGAGAAAAAGCAGCAGAGAAAAATCCAAAGTATATAGATTAAAATAATACAGATAGGAACATAAATCAACATAATTTTTTAAAAGATAGATAACAAAGAAAACTAACAAAGCCAAAAACTGTTCTTCTGAAAAGATAAACAAAACTGACCAACACCTAACTAGCATAACTAAGGGGAGAAAGACAATACAAAACACCTGTTACTGATACGTAAAAGTTCTTATTACCATAGATCCTACAGACACTAAAAGGAAAATAAGAGACTGTTATGGACAACTTTAAAAGCAAAACTGAACCCTTGGGACTTCATCAAGATAAAAAGCTTCTGCAAGGCAAAGGAAACAATCAAGAAAACTAATAGGCAACCGACAGAATGGGAAAAGATAGTTGCAAATGACATATCAGATAAAGGGCTA
>NC_043705.1:104053216-104138088 GCF_006229205.1 Suricata suricatta | reverse complement strand
AAAAAAAATTAAAAAAAATAACCTGGACCACTCTAAATGAAAAGAAAAAAAATTCTTGAAAACTAAAACTTATCAAGATAAATAGAAGATGCAGCAGAAACAATAAAAAGTCCTACATCTACTAAAGTAATTGAATTCATGATTAAATACCATTCCCCAAAGAAAACTTGGGTCCAGGTGGATTCACTGGTAATTCTACTAAACTTGTAAAGAATAACTAATTTGAGTCTTACAAAACTTCTTTAATAAAATAAAATAGAATCCTTTCCAGCTAATCTAATGAGGCCACAGTAAACTTGGCACCAAAACTGACAAGGACACAAGAAAATGACAGATCGGTATCCCTCATTTTAGATTTAAAAAATCTCAACACATGTTAGCAAATGTCCATGGTTTGGGAAGACAATGTGGTTAACATGTCAGTGCTCCTTCAGATTAGTCTGTATAGAGTCAATGCAGACTCAACAAACTTTTTCTAAAAAAGATAACTGACAAGCAGGTTCTAAAATTTTGAATGGAAATGTGAAGGACCTTGATTAGCCAAAACTGGAAAAATAAAATCTAAATGCTGTAGGACTTACACTTTCGGGATTGAAAACTTACTTTAAAGCTAAAGAAATTGGAACAATATGGTATTCCTGGAAGGACAAAAAAAAAAGATCAGTGGAGCAAAAAATCAGGGGAGCAGAAGAGAGTCCCGGAATAGACCTAAATATATACGGCCTGTCTCCCTATTTGTCTGTTTATTTTTTAAGTAAGCTTCACACCCAGTGCAGATCTAAACATGGGGCTTGAACTCATGACCTTGAGACCAACACCTGAGATCAAGAATTGGACATTTAACCAGGTGCCTCTGACCAATTTATTTTGGACAAATGTGCCAAGGTAATACACAGGGAGAAGGCAGTCTTTTCAATAAGTGGTGATTAAAAAACTGTATATTCCTATAGAATTTTTAAAAATGAATCTCACTCCCTTCTTGACACCATATTTTAAAACTATTGCAGGGCACCTGGGTGGCTCAGTTGGTTAAGCCTCCAACTCTTGGTTTCAGCTCAGGTCATAATTTCACAGTTTGATGAGTTCAAGCCCCTCAATGGGCTTCCTGCTGACAGTGAGGAGCCTGCTTGGGATTCTCCATCTCCCTTCCTCTCTCTCTCTCTGTCCCTCATCCACTTGTACTGTCTCTGTCTCTCTCAGGATAAATAAACCTTAAAATTTTTTTTTAAACATCTCAACAAAAAACTCAAACTATAAATTTTGTAGAATAAAACATAGTAGAATATTTTCATGACCTTGGAGTAGATGCAGATAAATAGCACTAATCTTTTAAAAAAAAGGGGGGGGGGATTGAATTTATAAACATTAAAAACTCTAAAACATAAAAACTATGTTTATATGTTGATATAATGATGTACCAACTTAAAAAAAAAAACAATGCAGCGATGCAGAGTACAGTTTGGGGGACAATATTCATAATATATTTATTTGACAGAGGATTTATACACAAAATATAAAAAGAATCCTTACAAATCAGTAATATAAAGATAAGCCATCACCCACAAAAAGAAAACAACTTAGACACCTCATAAAAGAGATACATGAAGGTCTAACAAATTAAAAGATACTCAACATGATTAGCCATAAGAGAAATGTAAATTAAATTTCTAATGGGAAACCATTTCATACCAATTACATAAGCTTAAAAAAAAAAATGTCTGGTAGGGGATCCTGGGTGGCTCAGTTGGTTAAGCATCTGACTCTTGATTTCGGCTCAGGTCATGATCTCATGATCTCATGATCTCAGTCCCCATATCAGGCTCTGTGCTGACAGCGTGGGACCTGCTTGGAGTTCTCTCTCTCTCCTTCTCTCTCCGCCTCTCTCTCTCTCAAGATAAATACAAATTTTTAAAAAATTAACTGTCTGACAATACCAAGTATTGAAAAGGGGATAAGGTAACTGGAACTCTCATTACATTGTTGATGAGAATGTCAAATAATATAACTACTTTAGAAAAGAGCCTATCAATTCTGTATACAGTTACTTATACACCTGTTCTATGATCCAGACATTCAATTCTTGTAGTAGGCAGTCGTTAAGATGGTGCCAAATAATCTTTGTTTCCTGTTATTTGTGGCCTCGTATAATTTCCTTCCTCTGAGTAACTTGCTTCTAACACCAGAATATAGCAACATTGAAGAGATATCACTTCCATTACTAGATTACAAAAGGTTGTCACTTCTATCCAGGTGGAAGACTCTCTCAGTTGCCTTTCCAGCTTGTACACTTTGATAAATCAAGCTGACATCTTGGAGCAGCCAATATGGCAAGGAACTGAGGATGGCCTCCAGCCAGCAGCCTACTAGAAACTGAGGCCTTCCGTTCAACAGCCCACAGTTCATCCTGCCAACAACCACATGAGCTTGGAACTGGATTCTTTCTCAATTGGGCGTTCAGTTAAGACCTAACCCCAGCCAATACCTAGGTCACAACTTGAAAAGCGACTCTGAAGAAGAGGACCCAGTTAAATAGTACATAGATTTCTGATCCATAGAAACTGTGAGAAAATAAATGTGTATTTTTTAAACCACCAAATCTGTGATAATTTGTTACTCAACAATAGATAACTAACACAAATGTACATTTTCCCAAGAGAAATGAAAATATTTACACACAAAATTATTTGAACATGTATTTCCATGACACCCTAGCTTAAAACTGGAATGATGAAAGAGGTAAACTGATAAATAAATTACAGCATTATTATGCAATAAAATGCTACTCAGCTATGTTAATAACATGTTAATTACTTTAAGTGGTTTGATTGCTAAAAGAATACACAAGACTCAAAACAATTTCACTCAGGAAGCAACCTTGGTATATATAGGCAAAGGATATAATACAGCAGTAACAAGAGGTCTGAGGTCCAGACTTATTTATCTTTTCATGACTGTGTTGGGTTGTCCAGGACCCATACTTTCTTTGGCTCTGAAACCACCACTGACATGTATACAAAGAACTAAATTGTGTCCACACCCCACATGCAGATTTATATGTTGAAATCCTAACCACCAATGTGACCATATATGGAGTTGGGGGCCTTTAAGGAGATAATAAAGGCTAAACGAGGTCATTACCAGGAGTATGGCCACACCAGAACCCAACCATGCTGGCATGATTGATCCTGCGCTTCTAGCCTCAGCAATGTGAGAAAATATATTTCTGTTGCTTAAGCCACCCAGGATGTAGTATTCCATTATGGCAGCCCTGGCCTGTGATATCACCACCATTGAACAGTCTCAATCAATGTCATGGGTTAGAGGGACATTTTCATTTTTTCATTCATGAATGAATGAATGTACCTACTGTGTGCCTGACACTGAAGAGTGAATAAGGCAAAGTCATTATCCCCAAGGAGGTTAAAGTCTAATAGGAAAGCCAATAACTAAATGAACAATTACACTAAAACATCGGGTACTGATAAATATTGTGAAGACAAAGTAGCATGAGAAGAAAGAAAGTAACAGGAGCTGCTGTTTTACACAAATAGTTGAGAAACACCTCTGGTAAGTTGACACAAGAGCAGAAACTTGAATGAAGTAAAGGAGACATCAAGAAAAATCTGGGGGAGAGAACTTCCAGGTACAGTGAAGAACAAGCACAAAGTCTCTGAATGGCAATGTACTTGTCAAGTCCAAGGAAAAGCAGAGACCAGTGTTACCCAAGGAGATCACGTAAAAGGGACAAGAAGGGGGAAATTAGGCTGAAGATGGGAGCAATAGGTGAGATCATGTAGGGACTCGGGCGGGGGGGGGGCAAGCAGAAACTTTGGCTCTTATTCTGAGAGATGGAAAATAATTAGGGGGGCTTTATGCCAACCATAACCTAATTCAACTTATATTTAAGAGAGTCACTCTTAGGATTGTCAGGTAAGCATCTGACGCTTGATTTCTGCTCAGGTCATGCTTTCACAGTTCATGAGTTTACGCCCTGCATCAGGCTCAGTATGAACAATGTGGAACCTGCTTGGGATTCTTTCTCTTTCCCTCTCTCTCTCTCTCTCTGTCCCTCCCCTCCTCACTCATGCTCTCTCTCTCCCAAAATAAATAAATAAACCTAAAAAAAAAGGTACACTTGACTGCTGGAAGTGGGCTGGGAAGGACTCAGCAAGGAGGTCAATTAACAGTTTACTGCAACAGTTCATGCAAAAGATAATGGGGGGGACTGGTCTAGGGTAGCCATGATGAAATGGTGAGACAAAGTCAAATCCTAGATGTATTTCCAGGGAGAAGGATTTGCTGCTGTATTGAACACATAATACACAGGAAACAGAGAAGACAAGGATGAAATCAAGGAGGTGGATGGCAGAGGAAGTGCTATTGCAAGGAGACAAGAGGATCTGGATTTTTAATCCTTGGCCCTGCTTCTAAAGCTATATGACCCCACACCCCTAGGTGTGTTGGATGATAAATCTTTAAAGTGAGATGAACCAGATTGGCTATGTCTTTAAGAACCATGTAAAGATCCAATTAAGTTCAAAATGCTTTGAGAAAGCAACAAAGACCACCAAAGGTTACCCTTTATTCATCTCCAACCATAGAACCTCCATACACTGCTGCAGCTGCCTCCCTGCCTCCCTTTCCTCACCATGATGCAGTAATGCACTAAGTCATAAATAATGCTGACATAGAATCCATCACTATCTGGGGCACTGGACAGCATGTGGCACCCTGTGAGTAATGATGGCTCAAAAAACGAGTCACTCACCTTCTTAGCACAGACATCACTGAAAATGACCAAAGGAGCAGGATAGGAACTTTTTTGAGAACACTGCCTTTGCCTCTAGCTGCCTCCTTGTAAAGTGGCCATAACACAGCATGCTGTGTCCTTTTCATTGTAGTGTGTTCCCAATCTTTAGGGCAAGGAGTCTTGACACTCATGGGGAAGATTTCATTTCAATTCAAGTAAAGCAGAAGTGGTGCCCTGCACTCTCTGCCCCAATGCCTGCTTTATTTTTCTCCATACACGTATCACCACCCGACATATATTTTACTTGTTAACTGTCTATCACCCCACCTATAAAATATAACCTCCTTGAGAGCAGAGACTCCTGCCTGTGCTGTCTATTGCTCCATTTTAAGTGTCTGGAAGAAGGCCTGACATGTAGTGAGGCACTATTAATCTTTGTGGAATTAATGGATAGATGACTTCTTGAAAAGTTTTGATTTGTCTCTGAAGATCATATATTAGTTTTTTTTTTAAATACATAATGGGGGGGGGGGGCACCTGGGTGACTCAGTCAGTTAAGCATCCTACTTTGGCTCAGGTCATGATCTCACAACTTGTGAGTTTGGGCCCTTCATCGGGCTCTGTGCTAACAGCTCAGAGCTTGGAACCTGCTTTGAATTCTTTGTCTCCATCTCTTTCTGACCCTTTCCTGTTCATGCTCTCTCTCTTCCTCTCTTCCTCTCAAAAAATAAATAAACATTAAAAAAATGCATAAGACATTCACAAAATTTTGGCATACAAATTCAGGGGGGGTTATAGATATCTTGAGATCCATCCATGATTAATCAATGAATCAATCCACGAATAACCCTCTTAATTAAAATCCAGAAGCTAAAGGAGAGAACATGAACCAGAAGCCCCAGACTATAGACTTTTTTTAAATGGTGAAATTCTCAAATCTTTAGTTTGTTATTTATTTATTTTTATTAATTTAGAGAGAGAGAGAGAGAGAGAGAGAGAGAGAATGAGAATCCCAAGTAGGCTCCATGCTCAGTTCACAGCCCAATGCTCAGGGCTCAATCCTACAATCCTGGGATTATGACCTAGCCTAAATCAAGAGTCAGATGCTCAACCTACTGAGCCAACGAGGAGAACCCCCTCCCCCGACTTTAGATTTTAATCCTACCTTCACCAATGCTTTGGGCTTTGGGCAAGTCTTTTCCATACTCTTCTGATCTGTAAAACAGCTGGAATGGGCAAAGTGATCAATAGACCTTTTAGGTTTAACATTTAAAATTCTCTAGTGTCATAGAATGTAATTCTCTAATCCAAATCTTTCATTGTGCCAATGAGAAAATTAAGATTCAGAGAGTAAAAAGCACTACCCAGGTCAAATGAGACCCACTTTAAACTACTGCCTTGGACTTTCTAACTATGAATAAAACTTTTGGTGGATTTGGCGCTGTTTGCAGATGCATCTCCTCTGCTGCCATACTTCCTGCTTCTGAATGAGCCCCTAAACCTGGTGAGCAAAGCCGGGTGAAATTTTTTTGCTGGTCCCTGCTGCTAGGCAAAAGATGTTCTTAAAGATCCAAAGGGCTTTCCCTCAGGTACTGCAGGGACCCTTATCTCCCTCAAGGCTGTTCTCTTCCCCTTCCTACTTCCTTTTTTTTTGAGCATTCATAGCTCACTAGTGACCCAAGTTAGAGTGTACCGATATGTATACATGCTTTCAATTAAGTTATTTTCTGAGGTACATAAGTGGTTTAGTCAGTTGAGCATCTGACTCTTGATTTCAGCTCTGGCCCTGATCCCAGGGTCATAGGGTCGATGCCCACGTCAGGCTCCTGGCTGAGTGTGAAGCTTACTCAAGATTCTCTCTCTCTCTTTCTTTCTCTGCCCCCTTCCTCCTTTTGTGCACTTTCTCTCTCTCTCTCTCTAAACTAAAAACAAATAAATAAAAATATTTAAAATATTTTCTCTAAAAACAAATACTAGCCACTGCTCCAGATTGACTCTGGTTTGACCTGAAACTTTCCCATTACCCAATGCTGTATGTCTTCCTGTTCTTCTATTACCAAGATGTTGCTTCCAACTCAAGCCTTAAGCAATCAACATTTTTTATAGATTTGATTCAATTTCAGAGCCATGGAAAATTGGCCACTTATGGTTGAGTAAGAAGAAAGGAAAGGCATATCAGTCACCTCACCAGTTCAGCTATTCTTATCAGCTATTATTTCTATATTTCCTTATCAAAGAAGCTCATCCACATGGTAAAAGTTCAAGGTTATGACCAGGTAAGAAAGGTTGGACTTATTCAGAAGGTGTTTTGAAAAAAGAAAATCCAAAAGTCAATGCCTGGTAAAGTGCTTGATTCATGATAGGTACTTAATTATTAGAGGGAAGATTAAAAAAGAAAAAAAGATGGATACTAGATGACCTCAATTTGTTGCTTTCACACCAACTTTTGTATTCTCTGAAGGCCAGAACATTGGGAAGATATTTCCTGCACTTTCCACTCTCCCCATGTTTTGTGTGCCACTTCCCATACTTAGATACTAGACTCCTTAATACTGTCATGTAAAGAAAAACCAGCTTTGTATACTAGTTTCCTATGGCAGCTGGAGCCAATTACTACAAACTGGTGACTTAAAACAATTAAAAGTTATTCTCTCACAGTTCTAGAGGGCAGAAAGTCTGAAATCAGTTTTGCTGAGCTGGAGTCAAGGGTCCCTTCCTTGCCTCCTCCAGCTGCTGAAGTCTGTCAGCCTTTCTGGTCCATGTCACATCATTCTAGTTACTACCACTGTGGTCACATTGTCTCCTCCTCTTCTGTATGAAATCTTTCTCTGCCTTGTTCTTAGAAGGACACATGATTGGATTTAGGGCCACCCAGATATTTTAGAATGATCTCTTCATTTCAAGACCCTTAATTTAATCACATCCACAAAGAATTTTTTTTCAAATATGGTAACAGTTATAGGTCCTAGGGATTAGGATGTGGACATATCTTTAAAGGAACATTTTTCAGCTTACGAGTTATATCCAGATATACCTAGGACAACTGCCCTAGACAGCAACACCCTTGTCCCCACTAGTACCCTTCCTACTTTATTATTCTCCTTGAATATAGTTTTGGCAAGTTACCTCTTTTATTATTATTATTATTGTTACTGTTTGTTATTGTTATTGTTATTGTTATTATTTGTTATTTTGGTCAGAAGAAAGTAAGGGAATGAAGAGAGTGTTCCTTGTCCCTGCCTATAGAGGGAAAACTATTTCATGCTAGCTGATATCATTAGAAGTCAGTCTCCACAGATGGTCAGGAGGTCAGACAATTTACATAAAAACTAAAATAAAATCTATGCACACACCATAGCAGGAAAGCCATGAGCCACTATCTTCATAGTTCAGGATAAAAGGGCCAAATAGTCACATCACCAAATAAGAAATAAATAATGGTGAAGTCCCTTAGAACAAAGCCTTTAGAGAATTTCAGTGGCTTTAAGGATATTTCCAGGTTTTCACAGTCAATTTCTCTTTACATAAAGAAACCCCAAATCTCAGTCCAACCTCCTTCTTTGGAAGCTAACTATGGTCAGTATGGGGCAACCACTCTACCTTACCCAACCCCACCTATTCTGGGGGACCAACTCAATGCCCTGGTGGCAGAGCCCTGATAGGAACCCATCAAATTGTCCAGCACTTGCTTTGCAAGATGCAGCATGAAGGCATGAGTAGGAGGAAGGTGCCTTAGTGAGTGCCTTGACACCACCGTATGTCCCTGTAAGTGAGAACCATAAAAAGCAAATTGCAGATGAAATAAGAAAATCTTCAAGCAGAAAGTTGCCCCAGATTTGTGGCCTTGCATTAAATGCACCGCATTAGCTGTGCAAGTTCCCATAATTGGCTAAGAAATCACACAGCTGGGGCTTTCGCTCAGCCCAGGGAGATGGAAATGACTTGTAGTCCCTGCAAACAGAAGTTTTTCATGTCTCTTCCCAGGGTAACCTGAATATTGGCTGCCACACAGAGTGTATTACTGCCCCAATTTGTTCTTTTTACATTTCTCAGGAGATAAGATGCCACTGAAAATATTCATCTCATACAGATGCCATATGTGTCCTCCTACTGGTCTCTTCCAAAGACTTCTTGCCACTTCCCCTCTCTCAGCTGTCCCTCTCCCTAAGTCCCACCACCAGCAGCCAAGAAGGCTCACTTTGGTTTTCCCTGGGTTACTGAAGTAATCTTCTCACTGACCTTCCTGCTCCGTTGTCACCTCTAGTTCATCTTGCATACCTTAAGATTTTCTATCAGTTCATCATGTCACACCTCTGCAAGGGACTCCCCCATTGCCAATCACAACAGCCCATTTCCATCAACTGTCAGTACTAAGTATCATAACATGAAAAACACTTAAGCTACTGAAGATTGCAAACAATATATTTTTTTATATTAGACTAAATTTGAGGGTATCCTTATAATAAAGGATTATTGTCACTGACTCATCCTGATATATTTTCTCAAGTTAGAAAAAAAGAGTACATAAGTAGATATTTTAGCCAACTAGTGGGGATTTCATATGCCTCATGACCTCCTACCTGTACTCTTCATTTTGTGACAATTATGAATTACTGAAGTGGTATGGATTTGATTTTACAGTGAATCCAATTTTTTAGAGCTTTACCCACAGTTTAAACCCTATTATTAAATTTATACCCATTACTTCATCTTGTAACAACAGCTTGATGAACTTTCACCTAATTTAAATGCTTGTGGTCATATGACATAAAATATAGGAAATGAGACAAGTCAAAAGCCAATTCAGAAAAAAGTATTAATTTGCCAAAGCTAGCTCACTGAATGATCAGGAGGATATGTCCTCCCCATTAAGCTGCCACTGGCAGAGAAAATTCACTATAGTTTTGAACATGAGCCTCAAACCCAAAGTCACAAGAGCATAATTCAGGTATAGACAGAATCAACCTTCTCCTCATGCTGGCAACTCCACATAGCAGGCTCAACACATGGATTTATGGGTTTTCCACTGACTAACAAGTCTCCTGAACTATACCAAGGAGGTCAGCTAATTTGTAAAATGGAAAACAACAGAGACAGATGAGAGAAAAATGGGTGGTTTATCTCTCTCTTTACTGCACATGGATAAGAATACAATAAAAACATCCAAAGCATCAGCAGAGCCATACTACATCAAATCGATAGTGATGATGGAAGCAAAATTTGCAATAATGTATACATATTAATGATATATCAAATATCATTACCATATTGATAGCATTCAAAACTGGCAAATTCAATAAGTTTTTTTTATTTAACAGCATAAGATGTCAGGATTTACTGATGCCTATCCTTTCATAGGACATCCTCACTTTTACGGAAATAGAGTAGATATCTAAGGGGAAGAAACCCAAGACTCATTTTCTAAGATAAAACTTAATTGTGAAAGATTAAATTAGCCTATTTATTTTCCTTATGGATGACAATGCTTTAAGAACTTTCAGTGGTTCATTTTGCTGCTATCATGCTTCATAAGTTATGTTATGAATCACAGAACAAAAAAGAATATAGCTTTAATTGCTTTATATTCCTGAAAATCTAGTTTTGTGCCTATTGAGTAGACAGTGAGTTGGGAGGTGCTATCAAACTCTATGAATGTTTATGACAATGTGTTGTACATACAAATTCATGTATAATGCATACATAAGACATGCACATATATACATATATATAATCAAACATTTTTTTTAAAGTAGAGAACTGGAGAACTGTTGGTTCTCATGCATGTTACTCAATTGTTCTTCAGTCTTATTGTCCACATTCCTCAACTAGCACCATTTGCTCCATTCAAATTGCTTCTCTCCACCCACAGAATGAGCCTTGTCCTATGCTTTTCTTTTTGTCTGGCCTCCCTCTACCTGGGAAGCCATTCCTGCTTCTCTCCATCTTTCCACACCAAGCTCAGTTCTCACTTTCCACCTTCATGTAGCCTATGCTGGAGACCTGCCCACAGTCTTCATACTTTAATGTACATGAAATGGGGGGAGAGAAGAGGTATATTTAAAATACTGAGCCACTCCCCAGAGATCATGACTCAGTAGATATGGGAGCTCAAGAATCCAAAATTTAACACTCCAACGAGCCAGAAGGAGGTACAGGTATTCTAAAAAACACTCAAGAGTCACTCCAGTGACCTTGCCCTCTAACACTTCTAAATATGATTCACTTAAATCCCATTGCATCCAGGCATGGATTGTGTTTTCAACCAGCCTGTTTTCTTTTCTTTGACTCTGCTGACACATGGAAAGCATTCAATAAACTTAAGTTGATGTTGATGGATGCTCAGCATGATGGTGATAGGCTTTCTGAATTATCACCAAATGCAGGAACCTTGGATGTCACCACATTTGATAATTTCAGGCCTTGAAGTGTCTCTTCCCACATTCCTCCTTCTTTCCCCATGATCTAGGGATGCTTCATTCTCTACTGCAAATCATGATAGCAACTCTGTAGGTTGTGTACAGAAGATACAAACCACCCTGCTGGAGAAGGCTGAGACTAGATGTAATGTAGTAGCACTCTGATGCATAACATCCAGTTTATTTCCCCAAAGGTAGAACACACGAAAAAAAGTATTACATTTTCTGGAAAGAGTGATTCATATTAAGCATACCAAAGATATACCTGACCAGAAAGGAAATCAAGCTGGGATGGGATATGGAGGCAGGTAGGAATATCTCATCTCTGGAGGATCAGAGACGATTAGAGCTAGAGCAAACATAGCAATGTATCCAGATCCATGCACAGTAGTAGTCTTCTTGCTATAGGGGAAAGTGTGTGTGTGTCCTGCTATCCCAGGCATCCTGGACCCACTCCTACCTTTCACTTCTGAGACCTTGCTCCATCAATAATATTCTAATTCATTCTTCTTCACAGTGAGTGTATTTCATTTTAATCAAAAAATTATAAGCAGGCCCTTTTCTTCTAGACATCAGCCAGCAGTCTTCTTTCTGCTCCCATGGGGTGGGGAGAGGTGACCTGACTGCAAAAGCACTGGGAATCCAAGCTGAAAGATGGGTCCTTAGAGACATCAGATGCATCCTAAATCAAGCCATGCTGTATTTTTCATTTAAATGAGCCAATAAATTCCCTTTTTCAAAAATACAAATTCACTGCTGAAACATTAGAAAACAACATAAAAAGCACAAAGCTTGTTTAGTTTCATACTTTCAATTAATTCCCTGATTTCTTTTTAGATTAATTTGAGATTCTTGGTCATCTGTTTTGTTTGTCTGCTTTTTCGTTTTTCCGGTATTTCTGCTTCTGACAGAATTGCCAATTCAGACTGTTGAAGGTTTTTTTGAATATTTCTCAAATTTCCAGTTATATTAGCCTGACTCTGGACTTAACAGCTATTCCACCAGAGTTTGCACACAGGATAAGGCCTGATCCCTGCCTGTATCAGCCTAAAAAAGCTTGGGGATGGAGGAGGAGACACAGAAACCTTGGCACCAGCTCACCATGTCAGTCCTCCATATCCCACAAAGCAACTGTTTATGAACAGACTTTTGCTGTGCATTGACTTATTCCTAAGACACCTGTGCCAGATAGGTCTGAGCCACTGCAGATGTGATGACAACACAGCTAGCCCCAAAGCCATGTGATGGGAAAAAGAGCAGAACTTCAATATCTGGGGAAGCTGAAGTTGCCCAGTGCCATCTTGTGAGTTTTAAGTACAATGGGAATGTGGGGATGATCATTTTTATATGACTGCTATGGGAACTATAGATTTAGAAGGATGAATAAAATGGGGTTAGAATCATTATAAATAATGAGATTTTATGCCACATGAAAATGAACCTATTTCCCCAAACTAGGCAACCCTTAATTCCAAGGGAACATGAGAGGAAGTCAAAGAGATAAAGAACTCTGAATTTGTAAGGTTTCTGTATAAGCCCACTAGAAACAGAGAAGGAATGGTAAAAATCTTAAGGAGAAATACCAATACCTACTTTACTTGCTTCTTCCTCTTCACTCTCATATCCTTAGGTGATAAAACTAGGCTTAGCAAACAGCTTGGAAACTGATGTCAAATTTAAGGAAAGGAACAAAGACTATTTCCCAAGGGGTGGGCATAAATGTGTCTAGCTATTCCTTCTTCTGCTCATTTCTGATTAGCACTCTGAAAAATGGGCGTTTGTCTTCCTACAAGCAATTTCACCACTAACATGCCTCTCTGCACCTCTTCAAACCAAATCCTATTATCCTTTATAAATACTCCTCAATAACAGGTAAAATAATTTTTAAATTATTAAGAAACATAGAAAGTATGTCTTGAGGAAGGCACTGTGTTAAACATTGATATAGATAAATTCCCGCACAATAATCCTATTATTTAGGTATGGTAGTATCTCCATTTTACAAATGAGAAACAAGGCTTAGAAGGGTAAGTAATTGTAAGGAACAGAGCAAAGATACTAACTTGGGCAGGCAAACTATGACCTCCGAAAGTTCTTCCTACATTTCCTGAACACTCAAAAGTGTCAGTGCCACATGTTTTACTCCTTGTTTATGCTTCATATAGCACTTGAACTATTCATTTCTATTATAATAATCTCAGGGCTGTGATCTTTGTATCTCAAATGAGATTATTAGGCTTATAGAAGACAGAGGCTGAACACTGATACTTGCTTATCTCCCCTGGATTATTAGGCAAACAGTACCTGCTGAATGCACATTTTTTGAAACCGAGTCAAGTAAAATCAAAATTAAGGAAATTATCATGTACAGAGGGTAAGAAAAATCCATTAACATTACACCTTCAGTTGAAAAACTGTCCCCCCATTAACACTCATGTCTACAAAACATCATGTGGCTTTACATTAAGTCTTCCTGCCCATGATCTCCCTTGCAGATCAAACATTATTAGAGAATCCAAACAATGTATTCACATTTTACAAATTATAATTTCAGTACTTACAAAATGACTGGCCATGTTCATACATCTAACAATTATTTTATAACGTGAGGGTAATGGATGACCGAAATTTAGAGCTTGAAAGAGTTTTGTACTCAGACCCATATGTGGCCATTTATATTCTCAATACTTATAAAAAGAGACATGAACTCAGTTCAGTTTCCACACCTGTAATATAGAGACAACAACTCCACTTTGGTAAGATTTTTGTAAAAAAAAAAACTATTATTTGGAAAGCAACTAACATTGCTGGAAGTTAATAGGCCCTCAATACATGGTAGCTATTATTATTAAGGATACAGTAAGGGCCATGAATGAGAACATAAGTTTGAGAGCCCAAAAGACCTAGGTTTAAATCCCCAGATCTTTCATTTACAAGCTATTTGACCTTGGGAAATTTACATGACTTTTCTAATCTTACATTTCTTTACTCAAAACTGAGATAAAAGACTTCCAAAGCCCTACCATGACAGAGTACCTTCTACTGGACAGCTCTCTTGAAAAATACAACTATAGAATCTGCACAAAATATGTTTAAAAAAAACTTTGAAGCCATTGTAGCAGAACCAATGAAGGCAGAACATGGGGCACTATGACTTTAGAGGGACTTTAGAAAGAAGCTATTTATTTCTGGCTTTTTTCTCTGAAATAATTTTCCAAATTATAGTGTATATGAATAGAGCCCAAGAAGAAAATGGCAGCCTAACTAGCTGAAGAGACCAAAGTCAACATTCAGAGCTAACAAAGCAGGTGGGACTTGAGGGCAAAGTCCCGTAGAAAAATAGAACCTGGGCATGGAGAATATATTCCTCTCAAATTATTAAGTACATTCTATGCATAGAAAGACTCCAAGGCATGCAGTAGCAAAAAAAGCAACTGGAAGCTTATAAATCTAAGTAAATATTTCAGCCATCACATGATCCTGAAGAGATGGAGTTTATAGTTCAAGTCCCAACAAGGTGGACAAGCCTTTGTAAAAAAAATCCTAAGGTACAATGAGTTCACACCCTAGGAATAAGACCCACAGCCTAGGATTAAAGGCAAAACTGAAATAGGCCAATCATAAGAAAGCCTATGAAAATATCAAGCTGATTCACCTGTTTTCTATCTGCTTCCTGTAGGAGGAAACTCAACCTCTTCAGAGAACGATAACTTCACCCAAAACTTTACAACTTTTTATCCACAATATCCATTATCTTAAAAAAACAATTATAAGGCATGCTAAAGGAACAAAAACAAAACAAAATCCAGGACCAGAATCAGTAACTAAACATCAAAAAGTTAAGGGTCAATAGAAATAGACCCAAAGATGATTCAAGGTGGTAAACATATCATACAAGAACATTAATTATGATTGATATGTTCAAAATAATATACAAATTTACCAAACAACTGAGATCTATTTTAAAAATCAAATTAAAATTTTAGAACTGAATAAATACATTAAGAGCTTGAAATATAGGTTCAATAGATCAGAAGAGAGTGGAGTTTTTTTATGTGTTTAAAAATGCATGTAAAATTCTTGGCTTAAAAGAAAAGAAAACTACAATAAAATAAAAATAAAAAGAATAAAATAAAACATATGTAGACTTAAAATATATAATAATAATAGCATAAAAGATGAGAGTGGCTAATGAAGTTCAACTATTTTAAAGTTCCTGCATCATTCTGAAAGTGATAAACATACTAATCTAAGAGAGCTTATAATAAGTCCAGGAAGCATAATGGAATTTCTAGGGAAACCACTGAAGGAAAAACAATTAAAAAGCTAACATTAAAGAAAAAGTGTAATAATGAAAATAATTGATTAATCCAAAATAAAGGGACAAAGATAAATCAAATAGAAAACAAATAGTAACACCATATAATTAAACAGAACTGTCTCAGTAATTAAATGTAAATTGACTAAATATTGCAATTAAAAGACATTAATTGTCAGACTGGATAAAAAAACAAAATCCAATTACATATTGTTTACAAGACACACACTTTGCATGCAAGGACACAAGAGATTTTTTTGCAGTGGGTGCAGTAAATATATCTTCAAAATAGATAAAACAATAGCTCACAAAATCAAGGTAAAAATCTAATTGTAATTGGAAATTTTACCTACCTTTCTCAGTAACTGATAAAATAAACTGATTTTAAAAAGTCAGTAAGAATATAGAAGTTAACACGATCTGTCATAATTAACACATGTGTAACATTATATCCAATAACCACCAAAATATGTGTTATTTTCAAAATTATGTGCTAAGAGCCTCATCGGCCTCACTGGATGACACGGTCACAGTCAGGAAATGGCAGACGTTTGCACGGCTCCTGCCATGAGAGACGAAACTGGTATCTCCTTCTGCTACTACTGCTCGTGTAAAATTAAGCCTGTTGCTATTGATTAGGCCTCACAATGTTCCAAATCAGGCTGATATTCCCCACACAGTTACCCCATAAGAAAAGACATGTTTCTGTCCCTGCATAAGAGATTTTAAATAAAAAGATTATGAATATTTGACAAAAGGCTCTTCTAATGAACCTTGCAGACCCAAAACATAAGGGGGGGCTGAGAACACAAGAGTTACAATTAACTCTGGCCCGGAGAAGAGGAGCCTAACTTACAGATAAGAAACAGACAAGGACCGGACATAAGTTGCTGCATATATCTTTGCTATTGGAGTCACAAATACCCTCCTTTGTACTGACTTCAGTTATGAGGATGGATAAGAAACTAGAAGCCCAGGTGCAAGGTCAACACACACAGGGCCCCCATTATGCTTACATCAAAGAAAGGGCTTTCTCTAGCAACTTGTTAACAAACATTCTTTCTCTTGTGGTTAAGGAGCTAGATAAAATAACTCCCAGCCTATCTATATACAACTTAACCTATGTTTTAGTTTTAGCATTACTAACTTAAATAATATGTATATTATCCTGTTTTTTACTAAAAACAGCTTGTTATTCTCTTGGTTGTAAAATTTACTTAACCTTACTGTAAGTACATTACATTACTTGGTTATAACATGTTAATTAAAAACAAAGTCATAATTATTGGCCAAAAAGCAACCCGTACAAAATAAGGTAGGTTTGTTACTTTCTTAACCTTGGGGACTGATGCCAAGAATAAATTGGGATGGTTCTACAAAAATACTTCTGTAAAACTTGTCTCTGTACACCTTTGATGATTAAAACACCTTATCACTAAGAGTTAGAAACTGTAAACAATTTCTATTTTCTGATGTCGTGTTACTGCTTAACCAATAAAAAAGACACCAAAGCAGACTGGACAGAGATGCCTGCCTGGTGACCAAGAAAGAAACTTGTGGCTCTCTCATCTCTCTCACGCACGCTGACACTGTCTCTCCTTCAGGGGACCCTGGACCTGCTGGAGCTGGACTCTGGCAAGTATGTAAAACATTTATCAAAACAGACATGACAAACTATGGAAGTAATGCCTCTGAGGCCCAGGATGATCCGAGCAAACACATCCATTCACATGGTTTCAGCAATTCTGCAGTCCCTGACCGAAGTGTCTTCAGATCTAATTCTCTTCTCTGGCCCTTAGCTGGCTTCTCTGTCTCCTTTCTCTTCAATTCCATCCACTTTCCACATTGCTGATCCCAGCACATCTGTGCTTAATGTTGAAGAACAAAATATTTGCTTATTCTTAAAGCTTACCCCTTACAAAGAGTGTCTGTTAATGGCAAAGAGGACAATACTAACTATATAATGGAGAATTCAGACAAGACTTTTGACTAGGTGATCAAAATTAACAGTACCAAGGATGGCAGATGGACATTGTGGCTCTGGACGTACTACCCCAGGATGGATGCAGTATCAACTACGGAGTATTCCAGCCAGGGAAGTATAGCCTGTTTTTATGAGGCTCTATATGAGGAAACATCAGACTAACTCAAAATAATGAGTATTCTAGTACAGAGGAAGAGGGGCTTTATTCTGTCAAAGTCAATAATGTAAAACATGAAGAAATACTAAGGAACTGCTCCAGATTAAAGCCTAAGGAGACATGACAACTAAATACAATATGTGATCAGAGATTGCACCCTATTCTGAAGGGCAAAAATGGAATAAAAGTTGTTATTACTATATTGGCTTATGGTTATCTGTCAAGTGACAAAATTAGAATATGTACTATACATAAACATTATATAAATGTTAAATTTCCTAAGGTTAATAACTGTACTGCATACAACAAAGTATTTAGAGATAAAGATGCATGGTATATCTAACTTATTCTCAAATAATTTGGGAGAAAATTATACATTGAGACAGTAAGAGACGAAGAGAGAGATAAGAGAGAGACACATAGAGGTGACAGGACACAAAGAGTAGTAAAGCAAATAAGGACATTTTAATAATAAATCAGATAAAGGGAAGAGCAGAAATCTTCATACTATATTTGCAAGTTTTCTGTAAGTTCTTCAATATTTCCACATAAGATCCTTTATAAAAGTCAGAAGTAAAACTTGAGGATTGTCTACAACCTAGCAGTACTTCTTTAAATTTATGTAAGCATGAGAACCACCTGAAGACTTGGTAAATGCTGGGCTCACCTTCTACCAGCATCCCCAGAGATTCTGATTCCAAGGGTCTATGTAATTCTATGTAATTCTGAGGTTTCAGGCACATTAGCCTAGCATATTAGTGTCCTAAGAATGCAATGTTCATGATTTTAGGAAGTATGTAATTTGAAATTAAATAACATTCATTTGAGAGGGGGCAAGATGGCAGAGCAGCATAGAATGTTTTTTGCCTCTCATCCCTGAAATGCAGCTAAATCAACGCTAAACCATCTTGCACACCTAGAAAACTGATTTGAGAATTAACACAACCTGCACAACTTAAACCACAGAACTCAGCAGGAACGTGGCATGGAAAGGTGAACTGGGGGAGAGAGAAGCCATGGAGGGCAGGGAGCTGGTTTTGCTTGCTGAGAGAGGATGGAGACGGGCAGGGGGGAGAGTACAGGAAAAACACTCCCTCTGAAAGCAGTTGAAGAGAGAGAGAGAGTGGACTGAACAAAAAAGAGAGAACGGAGAAAGGGACTACAAGGGACTGAACAAAAAAAAAGGGAGAAAGGACAGGGTTTTAATTCCAGTAAGATGCTATAAATGGGTGCACAGAGTGTGAAACTCCACAGCTCAGCAGCTGGCAGTGCTCTGGTGGGAAGGGCGAATCCCCAGTAGCTGACAGTGAGGTCCTCAGGCCACTTGGGGAGAGACGGCTCCTCTGCTGGGAGGATATTTGGTAGAGGCTGTGCGGCCTCCCCACAGGCAAAGATCCCAGTGGATCCCAGAGAACAGCGGCATTTGCTGGTGCTGAGACAGGGACGTTAAGGGTGAAGCCTGGTGCCAGGGTGTTGTGATTTACCATAATCCCTGATGCTGCTGCTACCCGATCAGTCACACAAACTTCTTCTGGGGCGGGCTGACACCCAGCCACAGCCTCTGGGCATCAGCAGAACGATCGCATGAACATTCTTGGGGGCAGGTCGGCACCCAGTCATTGCTCAGGGAGATCCTCCCCCAGAGGGTCTGAGCGGGTCAAAGTTGCAGGACCCTCAGAAGTAAGGGATTTGGAAACACAGCCGCATCTGAGATAAAACTTGGGAGGGAGGTGCCACCTGATAGGCTGACAGCTTGGTCAGGGACAGTGTAGAAGCAGGGAGTAGACAGAAGCCAGAGACAAAGAAGGGGTGCTTGATTGCCAGTTAGGGAAAGCATAGAGTTCCGATTCTAGAGAATGGGTAGCTGGGTGACACATTTTCACCCCTCCCACGCATGTGCATACATGTCTACACGCACCACAACAATCCACCCCAGTGAGCTAAGCAGCACCATCTAGTGGAGAATGGAGCCATTACACCAAGCCCCACCCAACCACATTCTTGAGGAACACCGGAAGTCTCTCTGCCTGCTAAGTTTATGTATTATAAAATGCTTCATAGTTTCACTTCTAGGAAAAACTGGATGTAATTTCAATCGTATTTCATTCTGTTCACTGGTCCATCTATTCAAGTTTTTCCTTTTCCTCTTTTTATTCTTGACTACAGAAAGAGAAAAGATTATTTTTACTTTCCATGTTTATAAAAAAGATCTTTCATTTTTCCTACTATACTATTTACTTTTTTGTAAATATTTAAAATCCTACCTTATTTCCATTATTTCATTTTATTCTATTTTATTGTATTCATTTTTTTTAGAAATCTTCAAACGTTTTCCTTTTTTTTTTCTTTTCTTTCCCTCTTTTCTCTATTCTATCAAGCTTCTTTCAACAACCAGATGAAAACACACCTAGGAGCTATCATCCTTTATTTGATTTTTTGTATTATTTTTAATTTTTTTTAATTTAAAACATTTTTATTTTATCAATTCTTTTTCTTCCTTCAAAATGATGAAATGAAGGAACTCACCCCAGAAGAAAGTACAGAAAGAAATGACAGGCAGGGACTTAAGCAACACAGATACAAGAAGATGTCTGTACCAGAATTTAGAGTCACAATAATAAGAATACTAGCTGCGGTTGTAAAAAGCACAGAATTCCTTGCAGCAAAGATAAAAGAAGTAAAATCTAGTCAGGACAAACCTTAAAATGCTATAACAGAGCTGCAATCTCAAATGGATTGAACACCATGGCTGCAAGGATGGATGAAATAGACTACTCAATCAGCAATAAGGAGGACAAACAAGAATAATTAAGCAGGAAAAAAAGAGGAAAACTAAGGCAAAAGAGCATAATATAAGAATTAGAGAACCCAGTGACTCAATAAAAAGGATAACACCCAAATCATAGGGGTCCCAGAAGATGGAGGGAGAAAAGGGGGTAGAAGGTTTATGTGAGTAAATCATAGCAGAAAACATTCCTAATCTGGGGAAAGACACAGACATCAAAATCCAAGAAGCACAGAGAATTTCCATTAGATTCAACCAAAACTGACAATTGACAAGGAATATCATAGTCAAATTTACAAAATACTCAGACAAGGAAAGAATCATGAGAACAGCAAGGAAAAAAAAGTCCTTAATCTATAGGAAGACAGATCAGGTTCACAGCAGACCTATCCACAGAAAGTTGGCAGGCCAAAGAGGAGTGGCAGGATATACTCAATATGCTGAACCAGAAAAATATGCAGCCAGGAGTTCTTTATCCAGCAAGGCCATCACTCAAAATAGGAGAGATAAAAATGTCCCAGACAAACAAAAACTAAAGGAGTTTGTGACCACTAAACCAGCCCTGCAAGAAATTTTAAGGAGGACTCCCTAAGGGGAGAAAAGACAAAACAAAACAGGCCAAAAGCAACAAATACTAGAAAAGACCAGAGAATACACCAGAAACTCCAACTCTACAGGCAACATAATGGCAATAAATTCCTGTCTTTCAGTAGTCACTCTAAATGTCAGTGGACTAAATGCTCCAATCAAAAGACATAAGGTAACAGAATGGATAAGAAAATAAGGTCCATCTATATGCTTTTACAAGACACCCATTTTAGACCTAAAGACACCTTCAGATTTAAAATGTCAATCTGAACTATCTAAGGATGGAGAACTATCTATCATGCTAATAGTCACCAAAAGAAAGCCTGAGTAGCTATACCTATGTCAGACAATCTAGATTTTAAAACAGAGATTGTAACAAGAGATGAAGAAGAGCATTATATTATAATTAAGCAGTCTATCCACCAAGAATATCTAACAATTGTAAACATTATGCTCCAAATGTGAGAGCACCCAAATATATAAATCAATTACTCACAAACATACAGGAACTCATTGATAATAATACCATAATGGTAGGAAACGTCAACAATGCACTTGCATCAATGGACAGATCATCTAAACAAAAAATCAACAAGGAAACAATGGCTTTGAAAGACATACTGAACTAGATGGACTTAACAGATATATTCAGAACAGTTCATCCTAGCAACAGAGTACACATCCTTCTCGAGTGCACATGGAATATTCTCCAGAACAGATCATATACAGGGACTCAAATCATCCCTCAACACGTACAAAAAGATCAAGATCATACTGTGCACACTTTCAGCCCACAAAGCTATGAAACTCAAAATCAACCACAAGAAAAATTTTGGAAAGATAACAAATATTTGGAGACGAAAGAACATCCTACTAAAGAATGAATGGTCAATTAAGAAGTTAAACAGTAAATTAAAAAGTACATGGAAGTCAATGAAAATGATAATTCCATAGGCCAAAACCTCTGGGACACAGCAAAGGCAGTCAAAAGAGGGACAAATATAGCAATCCAGGCCTTCCTAAACAAAGAAGAAAGTTCTCAACTACACAATCTAACCTTACACCTTAAACAGTTGGATAAAGAACAGCAAATAAAACCCCAAACCAGCAGAAGACAGGAAATAATAAAGATTAGAGCAGAAATCAATGCTATTTAAATAAACAAACAACAACAACAAAAAACACAGTAGAACAGATGAATTAAACCAGGAGCTGGTTCTTTGAAAGAATTAGAAAAATTGATAAACTCCCTAGCCAGTTTCATTAAAAATAAAAAGTAAAAGACCCAAATAAATAAAAATCAAGAATGAAAGAGGAGAGATCACAACCAACACAGCATAAATAGAAATAAGAATAAGAGAATATTATAAACAATTATATGCCAATAAAATGGGCAATCTGAAAGAAATGGACAAATTCCTAGCAACATATAAACTACCAACACTGAAACAAGAAGAAAAAGGAAATTTGAACAGATCCATAACCAGTAAGGAAATCTAATTAGTAATAAAAAATCTCCCAAAAAATAGGAATCCAGGGCCAGGTGGCTTTCCAGGGGAATTCTACCAAACATTTAAAGAAGAGTTAACACCTAATCTTTTGAAGCTGTTCCAAAAAATATAAATGGAAGGAAAACTTTCAAACTCATTCATGAAGCCAGCATCACCTTGATTCCAAAATCAAAGACCCCACTAAAAAGGGGAACCACAGACCAATTTCCCTAATTAACTTGGATGCAAAATTCCTAACAAGATACTAGCCAACAGGATTCAACAATACAAAAACAATCATTTACCACAACCAAGTGGGATTTATACCTGAGATGCAGGGCTGGTTCAGTATCTGCAAAATTTCACATCAATGAAAGAAAAGACAAGAATTACATGATCCTCTCAATAGATGCAGAGAAAATGTTTTACAAAATATAGCATCCTTTCTGGATAAAAACCCCCACGAATCATACCTCAAGATCATAAAAGCCATATATGAAAGACCAACCACTAATATCACCCTCAATGGGGGAAAAACTGAGAGCTTTCCCCCTAAGGTCAGGAATACGAAAGGCATGTCCACTCTCACCACTGTTATTCAACATAGTATTGGAAGTCCTAGCCTCAGCAATCAGACAACACAAGGAAATAAAAGATCCAATTGGCAAGGAGGAAGTCAAATTTTCACTCTTTGCAGATGACATGAAACTGTATATGGAAAACCCAAAAGATCCCAACAAAAAACTGCTAGAACTGACCCATGAATTCAACAAAGTCACAGGATATAAAATCAATGCATAGAAATTAGTTGCATTCTTATACACCAATAATGAAGCAATGTCGTGTCTCTTCACTGGGCCCCGAGTTGAGGCTCCAATATGTCGTGTCCCACCCCAGCCAGCAGGGCGGAAAATCCTCCTGGGTTCTTTTCCCGAGGGAGGGAGAGAAAGGGCAGGAAGGGGGATGCACAGAGAGTAAAGACAACACACGGTTTCGATCAAGCCTCTTCTCCTTTATTGAGAAAACACCCTATCTTATAAAGGTTTCATGGCGGGAAAACAAGGCAGCTGACCTAGGTCGGTTGTTAGGAAACAGGGTTAGGGGATTAAGGCTGAAGTAAAAGAGGAACCAGATTAAAGTGTTTTAGCACAGCGCCTGAAGGGCTGATACTACCCTGCCTGCAGGCGGTTGATCTTTGATCTTCTGGCTTCTCCTCTGGCAGGGAGGGGCGCTCCCCTGCCTATTTTTGCAACTCCCCTCAGGGAGTGACAAATCCGGCTAGCAAATGGTCAAGCGGCTGAATCTTTGCCGCTCCCCACAAAGCAACAGAAAGACATCAAGGAATTAATCCTCCTTACAACTGCACCGAAAACCATAAAATACCTAGGAATAAACCTAACCAAAGCAGTAAAATATCTATACACTGAAAACTATAGAAAGCTTATGTCTCAAAAAATGGAAAAATATTTCATGCTTATGGATTGGAAGAATAGGTATTGTTAAAATGTCAATACTACCTAAAGTAATCTACATAGTGAATGCAATCTCTATCAAAATAACACCAGCATTGTTCACAGAGCTAGAACAAATAATCCTAACATTTTTATGGAACCATAAAAGACCCCAGACAGCCAAAGCAATTCTAAAAAAGAAAACCAAAGCTAGAGGCATCATAATGCTGGACTTCAACGTGTACTACAAAGCTGTAATCATCAAGACAGTATGGTACTAGCACAAAAACAGACACATAGACCAATGGAACAGAATAGAGAACACAGAAATTGGCCCACAAATGTACAGCCAACTAATCTTTGACAAGACAGGAAAGAACATCCAATGGAATAATGACAGCCTCTTCAAATGGTGGTGAGAAAACTGGACAGTGACATGCAGAAAAATAAACCTGAACCACTTTCTTACACCACACACAAAAATAAGCTCAAAATGGATGAAAGACCTAAATGTAAGACAAGAAGCCATCAAAATCCTAGATGAGAGAGCAGGCAAAAATCTCTCTGACCTTGGCTGCAGAGACTTCTTACTCAACACATCTCTGGAGGCAAAGGAAACAAAAGCAAAAGTGAACTATTGGGACCTAATCAAAATAAAAAGTTTCCTCACAGTGAAGGAACAATCAGCAAAACTAAAAGCAACTGACAGAATCGGAGAAGATATTTACAAATTACATATCAGATAAAAGGTTAGTATCCAAAATCTATAAAGAACTTATCAAACTCAACACCCAAAAAACAAATAATCTAATGAAGAAATGGGCAAAAGACATGAATAGACCCTTCTCCAAAGAAGACATCCGGATGGCTAGCAGACATATGAAAAAATGCTCAATGTCACTCATCATCAGGGAAATACAAATTAAAACCACAATGAGACCACTTCACACCAGTCAGAAGGACTAAAATAACAGCTCAGGCAGTAATAGATGTTGGCAAAGATGTAGAGAAAGAGTATTTCTTTTGCACTGCTGGTGGGAATACAAACCGGTGGGGCCACTCTGGAAAACAGTATGGAGGTTCCTCAAAAAATTAAAAATAAAACTATACTACAACCCAGCAATTGCACTACTAGGTATTTATCAAAGGCAACAGATATGCTGTTACAAAGGGGTATGTGCACCCCAAAGTTTACAGCAGTGCTATCAACAATAGTCAAAGTATGGAAAGAGCCCAAATGTCCATTGATGGATGAATGGACAAAAGGGGTATAAAAGCTCTGGTATGTACACACACACACACACACACACACACACACACACACACACAATGGAGTATTATTCAGCAATCAAAAAGAATGAAATCTTGCCATTTGCAACTACATGGATGGAATTAGAGGGTATTATGCTAAGTGAAATTAGCCAGTCAGAAAAAGACAAATATCATATGATTTCACTAACATAAAGAATTTAATACAAAATGAATGAACATAAGGGAAGGGAAGCAAAAATACTATAAAAACAGGGAGGGGGACAAAACATAAGAGACTCAAATACAGAGAACAAACTGAGGGTTGCTGGAGGGGCAGTGGGTGAGGAGATGGACTAAATGGATAAGGGGTATTAGAAGACCACTTGTTGGGATGAGCACTGGGTGTTATACATAGGGAATGAATCCCTGGAATCTACTCCTAAAATCATTATAGCTCTCTATGCTAACTAACTTGGATATAAATTAAAAAATAAATATGCAAATTAAAAAATAAAGTGTTAAAAAATAAAAATAACATTCATTCACACCATAAGAAAGTTATTTTCTTTGCAATCTCTCCTTTTATCTTTCTGTTGATACCAAGACAAGAGTTCCTAGTTGTACATAGTCTGCCTTTACCAACTCTTAATACATGTTTATCTCTTCCACAACAAAAAGACAGCACTTTGTAGGTTCAGAGTCTATCGTGGGCAATATTGAATTAGAATTTAATATCATTGTTATTATAAATATGATTACTTTCTATCTATAGTAACCAATAATGGTTTTCTATTAACCCTAGATATATAAAGTTTCTACAAAAAGTAAAATAGTTTGAGTTAACTAAAAAACTTTTATAATAACATGGGGGTTACACAGATATGATAAAAAAAATTGTAAAAAATAATATAGCAAATGACTGAAATTTAGAAAACACAACCCAAAAGGAAAAGTTCAAGCTCGAACTGTCCCAAGCCTCCATTCCCATCTTATCTGTCACGACTCCACAAATCCTCCTTCATGGTTTCCTGTTCTCTGAGCAAGCCCTGTGCTCACAAATGTCTGGACCTGCTCTCCTGCTCATTCCAGTCGCTGAGTCATCCTGCCCTTTTTCCCATCCTGTCCCCAAATGGTTCTGTTCTGTGAGAGAATTTCAGTGTACATGGGATATAAAAGTCTGGTCCTTTAAGAAAATGAGGGGGGAAATGGAACATTTATTCACTTGGAAAAAAAAAAAAAATAAGAGCCCTGAGTCAGTGAGATAAGAATAGCTCAAGGGTAATTCTACTTCTAGGAATGTATCCTTCAGAAATAATCAAGACAGCATACAAGTGATTCTATACATTGATATTCCTGTGTAATTTACAACAGCAAAATACTAAAATAGTAAAACCATCGATGCCCAACATTGACGACTGGTTTAACTTTCCATTATATGGAAGTACCATGTTTTATTTTACCAGTGAAACCCATGCATTTTAAAAAAAATTTATGACATGGAAGAAATATTCAAGAATGTAGTGAACACCTTGATTTTCTCTTCAGTATCCAGTTCATCCTTCCTATTTTGCATGGCCACAAAATATTTGCGGAAATTGAAATCATTTCCAAAAAAAGACTCAAATTTATCTAAGTTGGTGTTTTTCAACACGGGGTCTCTGGACCAGCAACATTAGCATCACCTGGAAACTTGTTAGAAATACAAATTATTTCACTTTGATCTGCTGAATCAGAAACCCTAGAGGGAAAACCCCAAATCTGAATTTTTACCAGCCCCCAAGGGGATTCTGAAGCACACCCAAATATAAGAACCACTAATCCAGGCCAATTATGGTAAATTGATCTCCCTTTACAGTCTTGATTTAGGAATGGACACATTGTTTAATTGGGGGCAATGAGATGTAAAGGAAAGTTTGCTGGGAACTTCTGGAGAGGGGTTTCTATACTCAGTGGGGTTTTTAGAAAGAGACGGCACCTGTTCCTCTGGACTTTTTGGGTATAGATGCAGTGCCGGAGATTGCTAAGGCCACGTTGCTTTCTCAGTTGAAGCTGAAGGTGGAGCTGAGAGGGTCACACAAAATGAAGGCAGAACCACTCAATTAAGATAATCCTCAATCCACTCTACCTTTGGATTTTCAGTTATGTGGGCTAATCTATTTCCTCACTTTACTAACCAAGATTCAGTTGGTTTTTTGATATTTATAGCTATCTGTCATCTGATACATGATATGATCCTAAATTTAAAATACATATAGAGGTTTATGGGGATAAAAGGACTAGAAGAAAATATATTTGACATATATATCTTTATTCTGTCTTGGTGGAAGAGTTATGAAACAGGCTGTTTTCCCTGTATTATTCCAATTTTTATAAGAATTGCTTTTATAATCAGGAAAAAATATTTAAATATAGAGGAAGTTAAACATAAATATATTATGTTTAAAGGAGAGTCAAGAATCACCAAAACAGAAGAGATAATAAAGACAAGTGGTATGAGACTCTGGGCAGATGGTATAAACCAAAGGAACCAGGAACACAGAGTGCTCAGAATAAGTAGCAGTGAGGTGTTAAGGAGATAATTAACGCTTATATTCTAAATAGCAGCTGAATATAAATGAGAACAGATGGGACTCAATAGCTTTGAGAAGACCTAGGGCAGTACAAAGATGGAAGTAGAGATAAACAAGAAAATATTTAGAGAAAAGATACTTATAATTAGTAACACTATGCTCAATTTGTACTAGGGATTCATTTCCTTTAGCCCTTGCTCCACCCCAGTTACTTCAGCATTCATGGCAAGAAGGTACCTATATTCCTGGTATATGTACAATTTTTAACACCTAACATGTATTACATGCTCACTATATGCCAAACTTTGAGTATATATTATCTTATTTAATCCTCTTTGAGGTTGTTGACACTCAGAGTGGCTAGTACCTTATTTCAATGCATATAGGTGGAAAAAGATGAAGATTAGAACTGTTCTGACTCCCAAATCTGCCTACCTACCACTACACTATCATGACAGCCAACAAATGTTTGTGGAATAATAAATGTCATTGTACGCAATGCCTGGTTTTATGTGCTGCTGTCAAAACAGATACACTTTAAAATTTACACATAATATATAGAGTGCCATAAATATCCTCTTACTCTGTTATCCATGAAATCTAAGCACTGTTGGTCAAAGATAAATACAATTACTGAATGAGTATCCCTGATGAAAAGCAAATCAGAGCCTCTCAGGAGACAGAGAAAGAGAGAAAGCCTGGGGCTTGTAGGTCTGGACAGATTATAAGCTAGATAGATACATTTTTAGGGTTCAGAGTTAGTAAGCATGAATAAGGGATCACCTATAACTTAATGGACATGATGAGAATTGCCTAAAAGGGATTTAAAGAATCTCAGCCTATAACTCAATCCTGTTTGTTGATGAGCATGACTTGAGGAATAAACTGAATCAGACCAAGAGAAGCTATAAAAAACTATCTTCCTCATGAAGAAAGCAGCTTTAAGAAACCTTGATAATGAATGGAGTAGACAGACACATCATGAACCTTCTCTCTGCTTGATGCAGTTGCCCCTGGGCAACTCCCTTTCAAGGGGATAGATTTTGAATGTGCTCAGGATGAAATGAAAAAAGAGAAAGAAAGAGACAGAAAAGATTCTGGTGACCATACTAAGCTCAGAAGGAACTAGTGCATGCTTGACCCATCTCTTTATTTCTAATGAGATTTGGCTGCCTTCTTCAAACACACCCCTAGCCTAGAGGACAGTGCCAGGGAGGAAAGCCTGGCCAGAGAATCCTACATATTCCCAATGTCACCACTCTCAAAAACAATATGAATGACTCACAGCACTACAAGGTGTCCTGGCTCTAGTAAAGATGGTGCTTAGAACAACATTCACTATAATTGTTACTGAAAGCTACGTGTAGACAGAGATTGCTCTTGGCTGAGACAAGCTGAGAAGGAACAGGGCGGAGAAGAACTTCATTTGTAGGCAAATAAAAAGGTGGCATCAGGACCTTGGAGCCAGCTGGCTTTTAAACAGTTAAGCTCACTTGGGAATACAAAAGTTATAGCTTCTTATACTTTCTACCATTACAGTTCTAGTCAGAGTTTTATGGACTTCTATTTGGCTCTAATAAAGAGGAATGTTTGAAGATATTTTGTGCCATTTAGGAGGTTTTATGATCAAGAGGCCTTTAGCATTGTGGGGGAACAAATGGACAATCTCTTCTACCCTACCGGATTATAAACTCAGAAGTACAGCGACTAGGTGTATTTTATTCACCAATGGATACTTATCACTGAGCCTGACATAGAGTAGGTGATAAATGAATGAATGAATGAATACCAGCTTTCTAGAAATACCTTAGAATCTCAGGTTGGAAAAAATGAAAAGAAATCTACTCCAGCCTCCATAAAATCAGAGATCCCCTTCAACAACATTCTTGGCAAGACTGCACGCCATATCAACCAATTCACTATTCATCTACCTCAGTCTAGAAAATTCATTTCATTTTCAAATGGTTATGCTTTTTTTTTCACTCTTACTGAAATAAGAATCTTTCTTTCTTCCTGAAAATGGGAACCATTGGTTCTCATTCAACTATCTGGGACCTCCACCCCCAAAATAAGTCAGATCATTTTAATAAGACAGCCCTCTGAATCTCAAACTCTTTCTTGGCTCTACCTTAGGCTTACTATCCCCAAATTCTTTAGCAATATTCAATATTGTTTCAAGATCTCCAACCATCCAATTTCTAACATTCTTCAAAGTATGACCTAAGGAATGTCTCCAAATTGTCACTCAACAAGTATGGAATGGAGCAGGATAATATGATCCCTGGTCTGAATAGCCTATTACTAGGATTCCTGCCCAAAATAAGATAAACATTGAATAAGCAGAAAGGATTTCCTTAGAAAATACCTGTGAATGAGCTCAACTTCTGAAACATGTATTCATTTATTCATCAAACATTTACTGAGTACCTAATACATGCCAGAATTGAGCCAACTGGTAAGTACATAGAGTTCATCCCACCCTTGTAAAGCTTGGAGTATAGTGTGCAATGAAAAACCATAAAGAATTTAAGAAAAAGGAACAGCATAGATGAAAATCATTCTGCTTGTTTCAATTCTTTCCCATCAAATGACCAAAGCATTTGATCCTCTTAGATGCCTCGTGGATGCCTCATATTTGTGACCTTTAATACCTTGGTCCAAGAACCCTCATTTAAAGTGGGCTAGTAGAAACAGCACAAGCCCATATAGCAGGACTTGATTCTAGTCTTGGCTCTGCCACTAATTTTCTTTGTGACTTTAGTTTTTTCTATTCACTACTAACTCATCTGTTCATAAAAAGACCTCTTCTGGCACCTTCTATGCATTCATCCATATGGTTGCCATGTCTTGATGTGATTTCAGGTTAAAAACGAAGTCTCTTCCAGGAATAGGATGCCCCCACTCTCCTTGGAGGTCAAGTGTAATGGACTGTTTCTCTCCTTTTGCAGGGCTTTAGTCCATTCAGGCTGCTATAACAAAAATCCCATAGACGGGGTGGCTTAAACAACAAACATTTATTACTCACAGTTCTAGTGGCTGGGAAGTCCAAGATCAAGATGCCAGCAGATTTGGTGTCTGGTGAGGGCCTGCTCCCCAGTTTATCTTCTATGTCCTTTCATGATGAACAAGGCACAGAAGCCCTCTGGGGTTTCTTTTAGAAGGGCACTAATCTCATTCATGTGGGCTCTGCCTCATGACTTAATCACCTCCCAAAGGCCCATTTTCTAATACCAACACATTGGGGGTTAGGATTTCCACATATGAATTTTGAGGGGCTGAAAACATTCAGGCTACAGCAACTGTATCCAGACATCTCTCTGATATGTTTCAGATAAAGAGGGATAAAGAGAGGATACCCTTTCCTTTGTCCACAATGTCCAGTTCATCACGAAGTCCTGCTGTTTCTGCCTCCAAACTCATAGCTGAAATGTACCCTCTTGACCGTAACCTAAGTACTGTGATAGCTCCTCAGGGTCCTACCACTATCTATTCCCTTTGTACCCTGCAATTTATTCTCCACACACAACCAAAGTGCTCTTTTTTTTTTCAGGGTGTTCTTTCTAAAACTTATATCATACCACTGAACTCCATTAGAATCCTCCAGTAAATGTCCTACTGCATTAAAAAAAAAATCAAAACTCTTTTTCTTAGTTTGCAATGCCTTTCAGTGCTGGCCCTGCTTTCCTTTCCCCATGAGCATCTTTCATCATTCTCTCCCTTGCTCCCGAAGCTTCTGCTTCAATGGACTTTTTCAGTCCATCCAGCACACCTACCACTTCCCACCCTAAGGTCTTTGTCTTTCCTGTTCACTCTACTGTCCTTCAATCCTTTGTGTGGAATATTTCCTACATTTTTAGATACAGGCTCAAACATCACCTCCCCAAGAAGCCTTCCCTGACCATTCATTCCATGTAGAGGAAAATCAATCAATCTCAGTCTCCTTACACACACACACCACAGGTCTCATGATTATTTCTCCTTACTTCTGCCAAAGAACTCATCACCCCATTATTATCTTGTTGGTTTACTTATATGTCATCTGTCAAGTCTACTAGAAAATGTTCTACGAGACTAGGAAACTGGTCTGTCACCCACTACTTTGAAGACTATCTAATAAATAGCAGACATTTAATAAATGTTTGTTGAATAGTGAAAAAGCAAATAAATGAATGCATTCACCACTGTTTCTCTGATTTCTGTGTCCGTTAATACTTGTATGGAGGGTGGTGTGCAAAAACAGAAATAGAAGGACATTAACAAGTGATAACCATGATGATGAGAATTTTAAAAAATATTACCAGGAGCAGTGGTCAGCCCTCAAAACTGTATTCAACATACAAAAAGGAAAAAAAAGTCCAAGTTTCTAACAGCAGAGGCATCCAACTGAGAAATGGGCTCCTTGTAGGTGAGTCACTCCCTCGGTGTGTGTGCAGGGGCTGTGCAGCCACTGTCAGGGCTATTGCAGAGGGGATTTACACATCCTGAGGGATACGGGGCTAGGTGGCTGTGAACAATGAGCTCATGGCTGGAAGCGGCCCCAGGCCAGCAAGTACAAGAGCGCTAAAACCCTAGTGAGGTGCTTCCTCCTCCAGTAAATATACAACATACGTTCAATTAGTTTCTCTGCTCCAGAAGAACTGTCTCTTAGTGCCCTCAGCAATGAGATCTTGTTAATTGAAAACATTTCCCTCTATCTGCTTGAGAGGATTGGACTAAACTAGGCTACTGAAATGTAGTACATGGGGCGGGAGCCTAACTGGGGCAGGGGAGACAGAGTGGAGCAGACACAGTCTGGGATGGGGGAGGCAAGGGAGATGCTGGAACTTCCAGTCTTTGAAGAATGTGTTTTATCAGAAAATGAGTGCACCTGGCTTAGGGGTTACATTCCACACCCCTTCGAGGAATGATTCCTTTCAGCACAACAGCAATTATTGAAAAATAAATAAATAAATAAGGCCTCTCCATTTGCTTGCAAGGATACCAGATTTTGACCCAAAAATCTTGCTTCTGAAAAAGGCATCCACTGGTAGTTGAACTGTAGACGGCTAACCTTGAGACCTAAGCCAGGTAAAGGGAACATCCATCAGAATCCAAAGAGGCGGCAGCAACAGCAGCAGGGACAGAAAACAATAGAAGACAATAGCAGAAAACAACACCAACAGTAGCACATATTGTATATTGTATATTAGCCTCTGTGCTAACGGCTCTTAGAACCCTGTCTCCTTTCATACCCATGACAATTCCATGAACAAGAACCCTTAAAATCCCATTTTACAGATTACAAAACTGAGGCCTCTGGATTGAAGAGGCTTGCCCAGAATCACACAGCTAGTAAGTGTTGAAGAGGGTGGGCTCTTGGTGTGCCTTTAGAGCCAAGGCTCCGAGCTAACTACAGGGGACCTGCCAGGCACTGATCAGGACCTGATGGAGCTACTGCCCTTCCCAAGACCTGGCTCCTCTCTGACATCAGGCTTTTGAAAAAAATCTAAAGGTCCAGAATATAGGCACTGGTTCTTTGATGGAAAAAAATAAATCTTTGGAAAATGATGTCTTCCAGTGACCATGTAGGATCTCTCTTCCTGTCTTTTCCCTAATTCCTTTCCAACTGTGATGGCTAATTTTGTCTCAACATAACTGAGCTATTGTGCCAATACTTGACCAGACATTACTCTGGCTATTTCTCTGAGGGTGTTTGTGGAAGAGATTTATATTAAATCAGTGAATTTTTAATAAAGCAGATTGCTTTCCAGAAAGTAGGTGGGGGTGTCAGGATGGCCGAGCCGGCTAAGGCACCAGACTCCAGAATGTAGGTGGGCCTCATCCGATCAGTTGAAGGACAGACTAGAACAAAAGGCTGACCTCCTCCCCACCCCCCATGAAGAAGGGATTCTCCAAGAAGACTGCCTTCAGATTTCATCTGTGTTCTGTACTGAATGTTTGTGCCTCCCCAAAATTTATATCTTAATACCTACACCCACCTCCACGGGAAGGTATTAAGAGGTGGGGAATTTGAGGGGAAGTGCCTGTGTGGTTCAGTTACGTGTCCAACTTCCGCTCGGGTCATGATATCACCACTCATGAGTTTGAGGCCCACATTGGGCTCTGTGCTGACAGCTCAGAGCCTGGAACTGCTTCTGGTTCTGTGTCTCCCTCTCTCTCTGCCCTCCCCTGCTCACACTCTGTCTCTCTCTCAAAAATAAACATTAAAAAAAATTTATTTAAAGAGGTGGGGACTTTGGGATGTAACTAAGATTAGATAAGATCTTGAAGGTGGAGCCTTCATGAGTGGGATTATTGCCCTTATAAGAACCATAAGACAATTTGCTCATCTTTCTGTTCCCTGCCAGGTAAGGATACAATGAGAAGGCACTCTCTGCAATCCAGAAGGAACTCTCACCAGAACCCAACCCTGCAGCACCCTGACCTTGCACTTGTAGCCTCCAGAACTGTGAGAAACAAGTTTCTTTTGTTTGAAGCCACCTAGTCCGTGGTATTCTATTAGCCTTAACAGTAAGACCATCTGCAAACGAGCCCTTCCTGGTTCAGAGGCAGACTGACATTAGACCCAAACTGCCATTCTTCTTGAGTCTCCAGCCTGCCAGCCTCCCCCACCAGATTTTGGACTTGCCAAACGTGCACATTTACATGAACCAATTCCTTAAAATAGATCTTTCTCTATGTATATGTACATGCTATTGGCTGTCTCCCTAGAGACCTCAGACAAATACACTAACCTAACTTTCTAATCAAAGAATTCCCATGTTTCATCCAACAAGTTTTCAACAAGTTCAATCATTTTTTCACCCATATCAACCACATGTTTGATCTGGCAAGACCGCACTTCTTAAACTGAAAAGTGCTCAGGAATCACCCAGGGAATATGTAAAAAGTATAGATTCAAATGTAGTGAGTCTGGGGCAGAGCTTAAGATTCTGCCTTTCCACCATTGCTCTAAGGTAATGCTGACATGCTGGTCCATGAACCATGCTTAGAGTAGCAAGATTATAGGGAAAAAGCAAAAAGGAGCCTGAGTGTTCCCAGAAATTTTCTTAATCTACCACTTAGGCACATTTAAAAAAATATTTTTAAAAAGAAAATAAAATCTGATTTTCTGGTTCAATCCTCTGTCTTGGCAACATTACATCTTAAACATTATAACCTGCAGAGCACCTTAGCCCAGAAAAGCTGTCACATTGTTCTCCAATCCTACCCCCTTTTCCTCTCAAAAGGAGACCATTTGGCAATACATAAGGAGAAAAACACAATTAAACCCCAAAGAAAAAACCCCCACAGTCCTTCTATTTCAATTAGAATCAGCGGCTGTTGGAAATGGGCAAATTTAGAGCTGTAATACCAATGGAAACAGTGAATTCTCAATTGTGATCAAAGGCTTCATTTAGCAGGCTGAAAAGCAACCATGAGCTTAATTGAACAAGAGAGCGATCGCCTCCAAAGCATCCGGGCATAATCAAATAGCCTTGAAAAATATAATGCATCAGATGGAGGGGGATTAGCTCTGGGATCCAAATGCCCCCGCCTGGCCTAGAGATTGCCTAGCATCAGCGAGGAGAGACCTCGGAGGTCACCGGTCCCACTCCCCACCTCTGTGGGAATCCACCTTAGACCAGGGTTTTCAAAATCTTCATCTGTAATGCACAGAATGACATTTACGTCTGACCCACTCTACACACACCGTGGTAAAGGCTCCACAAAATAACACATGTCACTTCCACATGTGAAGTCCTCCAGTACTTGCTCTTCTTTTTCATGCTTTTAGGTGCTGTCAAAAAGGATGGATTTCAAGACTCACTAAGGGATCATGACCTATAGTTTGAAAAACACTACTCTAGGGTACCTCAGGTAAGCAGCCAAACTCTGGGGACACAGCATCAAACTCACAGACAGGCAGAGGAGACAGGTGTTCAACAAATGATCATGCAAATGCATATTTAATAATACAAATTTAGACAAACAGAAAAGGAAGCACCAAGCATGCAATGGGAGATCATAACAGGGGCACCAATTTGGTATCAGAAGGATGACTGAGATGGATCAGGCAAAGTCTCTACTGAAGGGATTTTCAGCTGGGACAAAAGAGTGAGTAGCGAGCAGCCAGGCAGAAGGGAGTACTCCACACAGCCGTCTCCTGAGTGGGGGTGGGGGTGGGGGAAACTGCACAGTTACCATAGCAACCTCAAGTGACAATAAAGGCAGCACCTGCCCTGCTCAGGTTCATCCAGTTTTCACTATTCATCAGACTCTGGGTCAGGCACTTCATAATACTACCAGATCTCAGGGTGCCTAGCTGGCTCAGGCATTTGAATGCATCTGATGCTCAGTTTTGGCTCATGTCATAATCCCAGGGTCATGGGATCAAGCCCCCGTTTGGGCCCTGCCTCGAGCTCTGCTCTGAGTGTGGAGCCTGCTTGGGATTCTCCCTCCCTCCCTCTCTCTCTCTCTCTCTCTCTCTCTCTCTCTCTCTCTCTCCCTTCCTCTCCCCACTGCCCCTCTCACCCACTCACACGCTCTCCGAAATAAAAAACAAACAACAAACAATAGTGGATCTTAGTGGACTCCAACTGTCTGGATCTGAATCCCAGCCCCTCCTCTTGTAAACCATGTGATTTGAAGCAAATTAGTTCAGTTTTCTCATTTCTAGAGGAGGGATTATTCATGGTGCCTGCCTCATCCTGTTGTAGCTAGAATTCAGTGAGTTAACACAAATGGAGGGGCTTGGGAAGATGCCTAGGGCACGGTAAGGATAGAATAAATTGCTAAATAAAGAGATATGGGCTCAAAATCCTCCACAACTTGCTTCAGTAAGTACCACTTTTCCACTGGCACATGAAAAGAACCCATTTGCCATCCCTTAACTGGCTGATTTCAAAAAGGGTTCCTCCCCCCCCACCACCACAATCCTAATCTCCAGAGCAGAGGGCTGAATTCCTCAGCTGCCCAGCGCCCTACAGACAAAGGAGGCGAGGAGAAAGGGACCCTCTGACTCCTTACCCCTTGCTGCTGTCCCCAACACTCTCCTGCTGATGAATTTTCTAGTTCAACACCATCGATGCAGTTGATTTCTCCAGAGAACCATAATAACGGAATTACATTATGTTTCCTGGATGCAGAAAACCTCTGGCTAGATAGTAAATTAGGGACCTCACAATGCTGAAAAATCTTCAAGCTTTCAAGAGGCCTAAACAGATCCAAAATGCCAGGTTCAAGTCACATCAATAATTAAAATTAAATTATTGTGCTGAACTGGAAGTCATCTCCAATATAACATTTTTCAAAGTGGTTCTCCAAAGATAAACTCAACCTTGGCTTCAGGGAGGCATCTATTATAAATCCACAGAATCAGAGACTGAGGAGCAAGCTGTTCGCATTGTGCACATGCTGTGTCTAATTCCCCAGGATGGACAAGAACAGGGAGGCTCGGCTGGCCACTCAAAACAAGCCACTGCTGGGAAGAAGCGATAAAAATGAGGGGCAGACCTCATATTTGCAGGGCTTGTTATGCTTTACTGTGTACAGCCATCTTCCCTGACATTTCAGTTCCTCCGCAAGGGAGGTATGGCAGGGACTTTCAGCACCATTGCACAGAAAGAGAAACTGAGGCTTCTAGTAGCAAAATGACTAGAGTCAAGTCGCGAGGCCAGAAAGTGGCAGAGATGGAATTAAAATTCAGGTTTCCAAGGAATAGAGGAAAGATGGGAAGGAGGGAAAGAAGCAGGGGAAAGGAAACAACCTGCCTTTCAAAATAGCATAAAAATGATATCAAGTTTAAAAGCAAAAGGCATTTTTGGAACGACTCTGAGCTGTTAAAATTATGCTTGTTCCAATGCATTTTTAGAAGATGCTGATGATGTTATTATACCGTTACTGACATAAAAATAGCTACCAATAGCCAACAATTTACCATGGGCTAAGTATTTGTCTAAACACTCTACATGAACATAATGCCCATTTAATCCTCACAACAGCCTTCCGAGTAGAAATTAGCATTTCCCAGGTAAGAAACTCAGGTTCAGAGAGGTCGAGTATTTGCTGAAGTTCACACAGCTAGTAAGAAGTAAACACCAGACTTATCTTAGTCTGATTGCCAAGTCCAACCTCTTAATCACTTTAATGTGCTGTTTCCATAGATACAGTGGGGGAAAAGCAAGCATTAATTGGACCACAGTGTAGGAAATGAAGGACCTCCATATAAAGCAAGGATTAAACCAAACTCTCCCCAGTTCCTGTATTCCCTCACGAGCAACCTCATTGGGCTAATGATACTGTAACTTCCGTTATTCACTTAACAAATACTTATTAATGTATGTCCATTCAGCACCGGGACAAACAAAAATAAAATGAGAAATATATGTTAGCTGGTAGTAAGCACTGCAGGAAAAAAGCAAAACAGGAGAGGGGGAAGGGATGCAATTTTTAAAAAGATGACCACGGTGGGCCTCCCTGAGAAAGAAGGTGATCTTTGAGTAAAATTCTGAGCAAGTGATGCAGTAAGCCATATAGATGCTAGGGAAGGAACATTCCAGGAATTGAGAATGGCAAGTGCAAAGGTCCTGAGGTGGGAACAGAGGAGGTCACTAGAGCAGAGATGACGTCAGAGAATACAGGGCCAGGTGACATGTGGGGCCTTGTCAGCCATCATTAGGACTTGGGCTTTCACTGAGATGGAAGCCATTGGAGTTTTAGCAGAGGAGTGACAAGATCTAAGATCCAAGTCATAGTTACAGGACAACTCTAGCTGCCCCTTAGACAACAGACTTAAGGGGCAAAGGTGGAACCTGGAAGGCCAGTTAGGAGGCAAGAGAGGATGGCAGCTTGTTGCTAATAATTATTATGATTTCAGTGTTGCCCTTTACTCTCTACCTAAACCTTCCCATAAATTACATCACTTCATCTTCACAAAAAAAACTAAGAGTAGATTGACTATACCCTCAAGATAAAGAAACTAAGGCTTTGGCTTAAGTGGTTTGTTCAGTGCCTTGCTTAAAGTCCCTCAGCAAGCTAGAGGCAGATTATATCTTAATTCCAAGATTTTTTCATTCCATGTCCAGTGCCTACATCCCCTCCCACACTGCTGTCTTGCCCTGACTCCCCCTGTATCCAATGATAGCCATCTGACCATCATAGCTCCCTGGCCTGACTGGAAATGACATTGATACATATCTGGTAACTTGGACCCCAGACAGCACAGAAAACAGAATCCAACAAAAGAAAAACCCACTGAGGCTCATCCTCATGGCAGCATAAGCCTCTTGAACAATGCATGATGGGACAGGAGGGCCAGGATGTAAATTCAATGTTTATTCAGCACTTCAGTGTGCCCAGACAATATTAGCTGCCATGTGGGGAAAAGAAAGATATAAAATTCTCTGTTGTCAAGGAGATTATAATGCAGTGGGTAGGAAAGGCAGCATGCAACCGAGGGGAGAGGAGATGCCACACACAGACTGCACATTCCGGGGGTCGGCGAGGCTGGAAGTTGGACACGCCTTCAGGGAAGGGAGCAGCATGAAAAAAGAGCCCTTTGAATGCTTTCCAAAGGTAGTCCCCAGATTCCACAACTTTCTGTATTTGTACATCTCAGGAAAGCCTTCAGACACTGTTTATAATCTGCTGGCCTGTCATGCAGCCTTCATGAGTCCATTGCTCCTTCCCTTGTCAGTTTGTCTCTTTGAGGGTCCAATATATACATAATACCAGAAGTGGGATTTTCAACATTAAGGCCAAGAAACAACGCCAAACAAGGTTCCTTAGAAGAACACCGATAAGTGATCTAAAATGTCCAAGCTATAAGGCATCCAGTGGCCTTTAAAGTCAGGGATTGATGAACTATGGCCCCAGGCTGGCCTCCTGGCTTTGTAAATAAAGTTTTACTAGTACACAACCATGCCCTTTGTTTTACAAGTTGTCAATAGCTGCTTCATGCTGGAACAACAGAGTTGAGTGGTTGCACTGAAGACCGTATGGCCCACAAAACCTAAAATATTTGTTCTCTGGGCCTTCAATCTGCAGACCTCTGTTCTTTTCCAAAGCCCTCATTCTAGAGGTGGGAAAACTGAGGCCCAGAGAGGTTCAGGAAATTGGCCAAAGTTAGAGTATTACCTACTTAGGAACAGAGCAAGTCACATGAGGGCTGGCCATCCTTCAGTCATTTGGCTGTTCGCCCAACAAGTATTTTTTTATCATCTCATGATCCAGACACTGCATGAGGATACCGTCATGCAGAATCTGTATAAATCCCCTGCCCTCGGAATTCCTATACCTGAGGGAATAGGGGAATCCAAGACACTAAGAAAATGAAGGGGAATAACTACTAACTGTGCACAGTGCTATGAAAGAAATTAACAGAAAGGCAGAGCAGGGTGTAGCTTGGAGAGGGAAAGAGATTTTTGGGGGGTTGTTTTGTTTTGTTCCTTTTTCTTTTTAAGTAGGCTTCATGCCCAGCAGAGAGCTCAACATAGGGCTTGGGCTCATAACTGTGAGATCAAGACCTGAGCTGAGATCAAGAGTCAGATGCTTAACCAACTGAGCCACCCAGGTGCCCTGGGAGGGAAATATTTTAGGCAAAAAATTGAGAATGGGTTTTCTGAGGAGGTGACATTTGTGGCTGGCCATGAGAGATTAGGCAATAAAGAGTAGATGTAAAAGTACTTGTGTGAGGGAACAGCAACTGCAAAGTCCATGAGGTGCCAACAAGGTTGACCGGTGCTAGCAACCACAGGAAGGTGCATATGTCCAGAGCACAATGAGAAAAGAGAGTGGCATGAGATGGGGGAGGGGGGTTCAGAAGTGCCAGAGCAGGCAGATTCATGGTGATGAATGTGGATGACCAACTCTTCTTTGAACACATTTCCCCTGTAGTTAGTTATACATCATCACTTTCTTCTTCTTCATCCCCATAATGAAGTATTCAGAGGCCCAGGAGGTAAAAGTGTGGTCCCTGCACGTGTATGCTATGGAAAGCTGTGGTGGGTTAATTGCAGAAATTTCCACAGTAACCATGTTCCACACTAGAGCCCTCCTAAGCAGACCCCACCCCTGCTCTCACCACAGAGCACTTCCGAAGACTGTGAGGAAAGGCCTCACCTTCCCTGGACCACAGGCAGCTCTCCATCCTTATTTGGAGATCCAAGTGGCCTGGTTGTTAGTCATTTGGAATTTTCCACATATGGGTTTGAATCCTGGTTCTCCCATCATGACCTCACACAAGTAGCTTACATGTTTCTGGACCTCCAGGAAGGGGGTGGTGGTGGTAATGATATCTCTCTCCTTGGGTTACTAGAGAACCAGATAATACAAGGTGGGCCTTAGCCTTTGTACAGAACCCAGCACTTAATAATTTGGCAAATAGTATTTATTAGCAGTGGGATACATAAAGGTAGAGCTTGCCACTGGATCTCAGTCTTATTTACCAAACACAAAGAAGGGTCTTATTGTTGTCAAATTACAAATACACCTGTAGAGAAACTGAAGTCCAAAGAAGTCAAGGGACCAGTCCAAGGTCACATAGCAATTAGAAATTTTACATGCTACTTCAACCCTTTTGTGCCCATCCAACTGCCTAGTACATTCCACCAACATGGCAGCCGTAGTTACACTTTTGACCATCAACCTCCAGGCAAATGCCAGTGTACTTTGAAAACAGGGGTGGGGAGGGGATGAAAAGGGGTCTTTGAGCAGCCCTGCAGAATTCATTTCAAAAGGGTCCAGATGAAGTACCTGCCACATATCGTCAGTTCGTGCTCTCTGTACCCTTGAGGAACTCACAGGCTTGTAGGAAAGACAGTTTTTTGCAAACTATTATAATCTTGGGGGATACAAGTTTTACTAGAAGCACAGAGGACAGAATTATTTATTGTGCCCAGTGAGGTAAGGAAGACCTCAGAGAGGGAGTAACGCCTGAGTTATTTGGACAGTATCTAGAAAACCAGGAGTTTGGTTTGGCTGAGTAGAGTTGGCAAGAGGCAAGTGTGAGGCTAGAAAGATGGGCACAGCTGACGGAGGGCCCCAGAAACCCAAACCACGGAGCTTGGATTTGGTGTGCAAAGGAAGGCACTGGGCAGGGGAATACCCTGGCTCATGGTGGCATTTGGCAAGATCACTCTGGCCAAGAGAAGAAGGATTTGAGGTGGCAGGGCCAGAAACCGAAGGAACAGTCTGGAGACTCCACTGTAAGTTCAAACCTAAGCCAGGATGACCCTGAAGAGCAGGAAAGGAGAGGCATTCTGGGGCCCCTGGGGAAAAGAATCTGCAACCTGTAATGACATATGGGATTTGGGGCCAATGAGGGAGAGAAGGGAACTTTCACCAGGAATGGAGGACCCGGAGAAGACGTGGGGTGGGGGAGAGAGAGGGGGTGGAGGACCTGGAGAAGACATGGGGCACAGCTAGAGCAGCCATGGAGCATGGAGGTTTCCAGCCATGTTGTTCTGTTTTTCACTCTGTGAGAATGTCTTGTCACACCTCCGTGGCACCAACCAGATGAAATCAGTGGAGCTTCAGGTGAATGGGAAGAAGGAACAGAGTGTGTCCAGCTCCTCGTTGCCCCCAAAGATGTGAGAACCCTTAAGTCCTCCAGGGGTGACCCAGCAGCATGACAGCTGTGCCCTGAGACCAGGAGAGTACAGTGCAGTTGGAAAACTCCGTGCTTCAGCATGCCAGCCCAGAGGCCCAAGAGGCGAGGCTAGGTGCTGGAACAAAGGCCCACAGCAGCTGCAGCAAATCAAAATTAGATACAGGGCCTTGGGTGCAGTTTCACTCTCCAATACCTGACAATATGTGGTGTGCCTGCTCTTATCCGTCCCCTCAAAATCATGCAAGTGTAAGGCTCAAATCTGCACTAGGAGAGAGGCAGAGCCCAGATTCGGAGCTTTGACTTGCTGGACACTGACTCTGTAACATTTCTGTTCCGAGGCAGAACATCCAGGCCTTTCCCTTCGGTTCTGTGCCCAGCTTGTTGAGGAAGCCACCCCAGACCCCACACAGCCTGGCCCCTCCAGCAGCCAGCTGGGGCAGAGAGCCCAAATGGTGGCACCACCACCGCCACGCTGGGCTGCCTTCCTATTTTCCCAGGGCCTGATTATTTTAAGCCGCCTCCGAGGCCCCACCGGACTGTGCCCAGCGTTATCTCCTGTGCACAGTCGCCACCTTGTTAAAACGCAATCAGAGGAGCTGACTTTAATAAATGTTAACACCCTCAGTGTGAAGTCTGGCAATTAAAACTCCTCCATAGGACCTCTGAAACAGGCCTGTGGAAAATCCCCCATCCTAATAAGCTCCTGTCATCAGAGGACACCGAGAGAAAGGAGGGATAAAAGGGAGGTATTAAAAGTTTCAAGAGGGCGGGAAACAACCAGAAGGGCCCTTCTTTCCCAGGAGGTCTGGGATTTGCATGTCTAGCAACTTACCAGGTGATGCTGAGGTTGCCAGTCCAGGGACCACAGTCTGAGAACCACAGACCTAGACCAACACCCTCACACCAGATGGGAAAACCAGACAGAGACCAGGACGAGTTCAAGATCTCACAACTACTTGGTGCAGCCCCAGGAAAAGACCCAGTGTAAGCTCCCACAGAGCAAGCCTCAAATATGTTTAAATGCTTCCCTCCCCACCCCCACTAAGGTACAGAGTGTTTATCAATAGTCATCATCATCCTTATCCTGGAATGAGGTCTCTGAAAGTCCAGAGTAGAAACAGGTAGTGGGGGGGATGCTGAGGAATGAGCAACCTGCCTCATCAAAACGCATGAAGCCAAGCTGGGAAGGAGCTCCGCTAAGCAGTTCTTTGATATCTCCAAATGACAGCATTTCCTTTGTTTCTTCTTCCTTTAGATCAGAGTAGAGGCAGACAGAGATTTTCAGAGCCCTTAGGCATCATCTAGTCAAACCTTTTCAGTGAGGCCCAGAGAGCGCAGGAGGTTGTCCCAAGGTCACTTAGCGCGTTGAGTAGTTCTCCAGTTCTCCACCCAGTACTGCTTCATCCCCTGGGTCCTCCCGAGCCCCTCACACATCAGAATGCTCTAGCCCAACCAACATTCTAAAAGTCGGCCTCTCTCAGGAGGGAGGGAGGGAGGTGCTGTGTGCCTGCTCAGCTGAGGCTATGAAGCTGCCTTTCCCCTGTAGGACAGAAAGCACTTTCCTCCTGCCCCTACCCCAGCCAGCAACCCCCAACCCCCACCCCAGACGAACTACTGCTTGGCCCTCTCGCCTCTTGGTTGTCACAATGGGATTCACTCATGGGCATTGTTATTCCTTGTGTCTGGAACTTAGAAGAAAACCCCTCTCAGCTCTAAAAACCCAGGATTCTGGGAACAGAAGACCATGCCATGGAGTCAATAAGAACACAGGCCTGTGCATTCGTTTCCTAGGCCTGCTGTAACGGAGTACCACTAACTTGCGGGGGCTGGGGAGGCAAACGACAGAAATCCACGGTCCCCCAGTTCTGGAGGCCGAAAGTGTGAAAGCAAGGTGCTTCCTGGGGTGGTTCTTCCTTCGGGCTGTGAGAGTCTCGCCCATGCCTCTTCCTCCAGCTTCTGGTGGTTTGTGGGCAATGTCTGCCATTCCTGGGCTTGTAGAAGCATCACCCCAATCTGTGTCTTTATCTTCATGTGGCATTGTGTGCCCCTCTGTGTCCAGATTTCCCTTTTGTAAAGACATTCATCATCCTGATTACAGGCCTCTCTCTCCAGTATGACCTCATTTTAATTTAACTAATTGCCTCTGCAATGACCCTATTCCCAGGTAAGGTCACTTTCTGAGGCACTGTGGGCTAGAACTTAAACATATATTTGGGGGGACACCATCAGTCCATAACAGCTTGGCTCATGCCCACAGTTGGCCTCACCGTTCTCTCACCTGCCACCCAGCCGGCCCAGGGCGAGTCCCAGCCCTCTGAGCCTCAGCTGCAAACATAGAGGACTGATCAAGAACCACAGGCAGTCACAGAATGGCAGCCACTACCCCAAACCAGCAAATCTGGGCCACAGAGAGCTAGCATGGCCTGAGCCTCAGCTCCATTCCTTGTTAATTTTGTGGCCATGGGTGTTTTAACGTACCTTTCACATCAGATTTCAGTTTTTCTCATTGGAGAAATGGGGGTCACAGTTATATGAATTCCAGAGAGGAGAATAGGAGATGTTTCGTGAGAAAAGCACTCTGAATGCTATCAAGTAGGGTAGTGGCTACAGACGGTGGGGAATAGCGAGGCTGGGCCACCATGAGGGACAAGCCACCTATGCAGGACAATGAAGGGCAAATTGGCAACCGCAAGTCAGACGCCCCAGAGTTTGCAAGCAGCTGTAAGCTATTCTCCCAGGGGGTTCTGGGCCCTGGAATGCCAGCAGAAACATACTCTGGTGAAGGTTATCCACCCAGATCCCGAGTGCTACCAGTGAGGCCTGGATGGGCACTTCCTGTGAGGCTGGGGAAAGAGGAATGTCAGGGTCAGCCTAATTCACTGCGCTTCCCTGCCCTCCACAGAGCTCTGCAGCCTCTAGCTGGCCTGTCAGCCAGTGAAGGGAAAAGGGGGGCTGGGGCCTGGGGCGAGGCCAGGAGGCCAGCAGACTTGGATTCGAATTCTGACATTGCTGCTCACTGACTACGCAACCTTCAGAAAGTTCCCTCCCTCTCTGAGCCTCAGCTTCTCACTGCAAAGTTTGGGTAATTGCAGGACCTGCCTCATTCGTGAAAAGTTAATGCATGTGATGAGTAGAAAGTGTTTAATGCAGTTCTTCCTCTGTAGGAAGTATATTTCTTAAGGAAAGAAAAGATAAGAGAAAGAAAAGGAAAATAAAAGTTCCAGTGGTAGAAAGAGCTGGGTGCAAGAGTTAGGAATCTGCCACCAACCTCCTATGTGATTTTGGACAAATCACCTGACCTCTCTGAGCCTCGGTCTTCTGTAAAGTGATATGTGTGCTTGAATAGCTTTCCAGGTCTGACCTCACCTCTGTTATCTGAGAGTTGGTCACTGCAGAAGCATGTCAGAGCCCCAAAAAAGGGATGATGCACGGGCAGCAGCATGGGGGAGGCTGCTCTAACGCTCAGGACTAGCTGGGCTCTGTCGAGCACTCCCCTGCCCCTGGAGCTCAGGGATGCAGTGCCCTTCCCCCACCTCTGCCACCTGCTTTACCGCAGTCCAGCCTGTTCCATCCAGAATGACCTCTCTCTGCTGTTCCCGCCTCAGAGACTTTGTACATATAGCTTCGCCCTATGTGTACATATGTGTGCTTGCTTACACACACACACACACACACACACACACACACACACACACACCACTCTCTCTGCCTATGGCAGATCCACTCCCTGCAGGAAAATGCTACCATCAGCTGAATGCAGGGAAAAGCCCCCGGAAGACAGTAGTCCTCTGCCCTAGTTCCAATGTCCCCACACCAAGGAAACAGTGTCACTGACAGCTACTGGCGGGGGGAAGGGAAGGATATGGGGAAGGAGGGGGGGATGCCACAGCTTCCTGGAGGGCCAACCCCAGGCATCTGGGAATAAATCTTGTGTCACCTGGAATGAGACAAATCTCATGGTGCCAGCCCTGGAGTGGGTCCCCTTGCCCTGGAGAACCCCTTAGGAACCTGGGCTTCTGAGAAAGTCAGGTGAGAGTTCAAGGCCAAACCCAGCTACTAACTTAGGGTTTAGAGCTGGGGCTCTGGACTTAGATCCAACAAATGTTCACCGAGAGCTTCACATGTGCCCGGCAGACTTTCAGACTCGGGGGATCCAGCAGGGATAATCAACAGCTCAGGATTACTGCGGTCATGCAACTGACCTTCCAGCAAGAGGTGACAGTCAATAAATAAAATAAAATATGGCATGTTTGAAAATGAAATGGTGATGGGAACAAGCAGCAGGGAAGGTAAGGGGTGGCTGAGAACACAGGCAGCAGAGGGAGGCTGGCCGGGCAGGCCTGACAGGAGGACTTGAGGGAGGTGAGGAGTCATCCAAAGAAGAAATCTGGGTCACAGGGAACCACATGATAAAAGTTCTATGGGGTTATCCAAGTTAAAATCCTGGCTTCACCCCTTATCAGCTATGTGGCCTTAGCAAGTTACTGAATCCTCTGGTGCCTCACTTTTCTCATCTACCAAGAGGGGATAATGCCCAAAGGGTTGTTAGAAGCTAAAAGTGAATAAGGGCCAGAATGGCAGAGTGAGGATCTCGGTGAATTCCCTTTCCCTCTAAAATAGTGAAAAAATGGGCTAAAGAATTAAAATCAACTATAAGTTTATAACTTGGGAATTAAAGAAAGCTACAAAACAATCTGGAAATCATCTATCCAAGAGAAACAATTGAACATCAGTAAGAGAGCAGAATCTGTGACATTTTAACTATTCCCAACCCCTCCCTCCCTAGATCAGTATCCTGGTAGCCAAGAGCCAGCAGCATGGTGGACAACAAAGAAATCTGTGTTGGAGGCTCCATTAAACACAGCATATCAAAATGTATATAGTGTGCAGCAAAAACAGTGGTTAGGAGGAAATGTATAGATGTAAATGTCTATTTTAAAAAAGAAGATCCCAAATTTTAGTCAGTCCCTAAATGCCTACCTTAAAGAACTAGAAAAAGAGCAAACCAAACTCAAAACAAGCAGAAATAGGGGAACCATAATGATTAGAGCTAAAATAATTGAAATGGGTAATAGAAAACAGTGTAAAACTAAATGGAAGCAAAATTGGTTCCTGGAAAAGAGCAACAAAGTTGGCAAATCTTTGGCTAGACTGGCAAAGAAGAAAAAATAACACTCAAGTTATTTAAATCAAGAATAAAAGAGATGATATTATTAATTACTTTACAGAAATAAGAAGAGTAATTAGGGAATACTATAAACACTATTTCCCAACAAATTAGATAACTTTGATGCAATGGACCAATTCCTAGGAAGATACAAATTATATAAACTGACTTAAAAAAACTCCAGATAATCTGAATAAACCCATAATAAGCAAAAAGATTGAAATAGCAGTTTTTTAACTTTCAACAACAACAACAAAAAGCCAAGACTCAGATAGATTAGTGAATTGTAAAAAATAAATAAATAAATAAACAATTAGTACTAGTTTTGCACAATCTCTTCCCAAAGTAGAAAAGAGAGCACATCCCCCATCTCATTTTATGGAGACCCAGAGGTCAAATCACGAAAATACATCATAAGAAACCTATAGGCTAATATCCCTTATGAATGTAGATGCTAAAATCCTCAGCAAAATACTAGCAAGCTGAATCCAGTCACATATAGCAAGTAGTTATTCACCGTAACCAAGTGGGATTTGTCTCAGGAATAATCCAAGGGTAGTTTAGCATCTGAAAGTCAATCAATGTAACACACCATATAAATAGAATAAAGGCTCAACATTACTAATCACCAGGGAAATGTAAATCAAAACCACTTTGTGATGTGACCTTACACCTGTTTAGATGGCTATTATTAAAAAGAAAAAGAATTTAACAAATGTTGGTGAGGAAGTAGAGAAATTGGGATGCTTGCACACTACTGACAGGAATGAAAAATGTAGTCACTCTGGAAAATTAGTATTCATTTACTCAAAAACTTAAAAAAAAGAACTACCATATGATACAGCAATCCCACTTCTTGGTTATTTCCAAAGGAAATGAAAATAGGATCTCAAAAGACACCTGCACATCCATGTTCATTGTCGCCTTACTCAGGGCAGCCACTATATGAAAGCAACCTCCAGTGTCCATCAACAGATGAACAGATAAAAAGAAATGGTATATACACAATTGAATATTATTCAGCCATGAGAAACAAGGAAATCCTACCATTGGCAACAACATGGAGGGAACTTGATGGTGGAATGCCAGTTGAGAGTGGTCAAACAAAAAATATTGTATGATATCACTTCTAGGTGGAATCTTAAAAACTTAAACAGAGTAGAATGATGATGACCAGGGGTTGGGGTGGGTGAATTAGGGAGACTGGCCAAAGTGTACAATCCTGCAGTTAGAAGGTGAATACATTCTGAGGATCCAATGTATAGTATAGTGACTTTACTCAATAATATTCTATAATATATTTCAAAGTTGCTAAGAGACTAGCTCTTAAATGTCTGCCGCAAAAAAGAAAGAATTATGTGACCTGAGACATTAGCTAAAGTTACTGTGATGATCATATTGCCACATATAATGGTATCAGACCAACACCTTAAACTTACACAATGTTTTCTGTTAATTGTATCTCAATTAAAAAAAAAACACCTGATCCACAGAGTCCCCAATACATTCTGCTCTAAAAGTGCCAACAGAAGGGCTGAAAATCACAAGGACAATGGACCCTGTTTAAATCAGAGCAGTGCCTGTCCTGGTTCTGTCACTAAACAGCCCCGGAGCCTTGGGAAAGCCACCTCTGAGTTCTAAAGCATGCTCCAAGCCTCACGTTCAAAGACTAGGTATAAGAACAAAATATAAATCAGATTAGGTCACCCGGCTATTTGCCCCAGGCTTTAAGGTCCTGAATCATTTGGATTCTGTCACTCTCAGCCTCATCTTGACCATCACCCCCGTGACTTTCTGCTGTTCCTCCAACACGCCAAGCCAGTTCCTCACCCCAGAGCCTCTACACTCACAGCTCTCGCTGCCTGGAGCATGATTGCCCCAGTTCCGACCACAACTTGCCCTCCTCATAACCCACGTCTCCACTCTAATGCCACCTTCTCAGAACTCACATCCTGATCATCCAAACAAAACATGACACTACAGTATTCTTAACACTTATCAGTCTCTGAAATCTGTATTTATTTCTTTTTTGGCTTCCACTCAACCTTCTCTACTAAAACACAGATTCAATGAGAGCATGGACATTCTCATAACCATGACTGGTGCTCAGAGATTTTCAGTATTTGGTGAATGAATGAAATTTCTTAACTGAGCAGGAACCATATTCACTAAGAAGGATTCATTTGTACAGTGAATTTATTGACATTTAGCAGGAAACTGAGTCCTGAGGTCACAGAATTTGATCAAGTAGAAAGCAGGAAGGTCACACCAGCATCCAGGTCTCAGGAAGTAGCAGAAATCAGGTTGCCATAAGGGCAAAGAGATTGGTAAGCCCAATCCCAGACTCAGTCCCTTTTCCCCCCAACACACATCCATACACACTCACATTTGCTCCAAACTCTGCCTCCCCCCAAAAAGCAGCTCAGCAGCTGAGCTCCCCATATCACACCCTAAGATCCCAAACAGGGGAAAGATCACTCTTTATAATTACTGAGTAGGAGCTTCCATACGGCATCCTGCGAAGAACAGGGAAGCAAGACAGATCAGAACAAACAGCTTATTAAATTATCCACTGCATCAATTCAATGAGCACTTCCAAATGGCTTTCTTTTCCTTTTTTTTCTATCCATGGTTTTTAACATTTGCTCTCTTCTCTTCACTGTTTAGGATTCCCCTTAGGTGTTCAGATCACTGCTTTCCTTCTGCCAGCTGCTGTCTTTTATCATTTATCATTCACCTCCCTAAATTGTCCATGTAGTTGGAGGAGGGAAGGGTATAGCCATGTTGCAGGCTGGACCCAGCTTTTGACATTAGAAGACCCATATTCAAGTCTTGGTTCTTCTGAGTGATCCTGGACAAAGCTGTAAACTTCTCTGAGCTGTGGTTTCCTCACAGGTAAGATAGGGGTGCTAACAGAGGGGTGCCACCCAGGATGGGGCACAACTTAGAGGGAATGACATAATTCAGCCTGTTTTACAAATTGCCAAAAGGGGAAACAATTGTGAGCTGTCTGGGCCATGTCCGCCCTTCATCTATAACACAAAATTATCTGAACAAGTGCTAGGAAAAGTTATTCTGCCTTCAGAGAGCTCTAGAGAAATGTTCTTCAGAAGAGCTCTTCATTTTCATTAATGGGCATCCAGTTTGTAAACAGATTGGTAAAAGAATGCATTGGTCTACCTACTAGTCATTCACATTTCTGTGTGAGTCTGGTTAAAAGCATCCCTGCATGGATGAGGGAATGAACTTTCTTATAGAGTTTGGGCAGGCAGGAAGGAAGGGTTAAAACCTGGGAATACTCCAAAATGGAGTTTAAGGGAAGGGACAGAAAGCATCCCTTAGAAACTATCTGTGTGAATTTAAACTCAAATTCTCCAATCCTCAGATTCCTCATCTATAAAATGAGGAGAGTAGTACCTACTTCATTGAATTACCATTAGAATTCAGTGACTTGAAGAATGAACCACTTAACATGAACGTAGTACAGAAAAAAACAATGACCCTCCTACAATGGCTACCAATGTCACTGCTAATAGGGATATTATTGTATTTACCACCAGCAGCTGTCAATAATCAGCACAGGGCCTTCATAACCTTGTCTTGAAAGATTTCCATCTTTCAGAGCCTCTTTTGTATCATTAATCTATTGTTATTTAACAAACAACTCCAAAACGTGGTGGTCTAGAACAGCAGTGATTTATATTTTGTTCATGAATCTTTAATTTCAACAGGCCCCAGGGGAATGGCTCACGTCTGCTTCATGTGACAGTAGCTAAAATAGCTCAAGTGGGAAGTAAAGGATCTGCTTTCAAGATGGCACATTCATACTAGTAGAGATGGGCCTGTGGCAGGGAGCTCAGCCAGGGCTGTGGGACTGTGTGTCTCCATGAGTTAAATGGGCTTCCTGGCAGCATGGTGACCAGGGTCACAAGACTGAGAATCACAAGAGATAGAATGGCATTTTTATGACTTAACCTCAGAAGTCACATAGCATCACTTCCTCTGTGGTAGTTGTCCAGGCAATCACAAAGACCCACCCATGTTCAAGGGGAGGGACATGGACTCTACCTCTTGACACAAGATTAAGATGTAGAAAAGCACATGAGAGAGAAGAATCATTGCTGCTTTCTTTGAAAAATGCAATCTGACACTTCCCAGGTGCTTACTCTCACCTTAACCAGACCTAGTCTCTCCCTTTAAGTCCAACTTTATTGTGATGTTCATGTTATCCTGAACCTCTCCCCACCATCTTTTTTTCTCTTAATATGGAAAATAAATGGAACAGAGATTGTGGTACCAGGGAGAAATAGAGAAGCTTCAGAGTTTGGTCCTGCTGTTACTGTTTGAGACACAGACAAGTCTGAAATATAACCTCATTAATTTGGAACCTCTTGAACCTTCAATTTCATCATCTATAAAATAGGTAGCAATGGCTATCCCTCAATGAATTTTTTGAGATTAAATTAAACAAGTCAAACTTCATGAAGCATTTACATATTAGTAAGCCTGCCTTCTCAGACACGTTAGCTATTATTCTGATGCCACAAAGTTAAAATTTGTAATGATTCACACATAAAGGATATTTATCTTAAGAACACTCTTGTTTTACAACCAGAGAGAGTTAAAGGTAGAGAAAATATGAAAGGGTAAGGTAGAAAAGGAAAGTTATTTTAAATATTTACGGCACAACATTTTTCAGCCGTTTACATGGAGAAGATGGGGCTGGTACACTACCTTCTAAGTTGAGTCAGTTTGGGAGGAGTGTGGGGAGGGGCTCCCACAGATGGTGGAGGGGCCATGAGTGAGTCTAGAGAAATGGGCCAGTCTGAAGGGCACAGAGGAGGATCCCTGCAGGGCAGAGAGAGTTCTGCCAATCTCAGCAGGACCACACAAGGAGACAGATGACATTCCAGCCGCCTTCCAGCTCTGAAAGTCCCTGACCCTCCATTAGCAGAGCTTCTTTTGATTACTAGCCACAGAGTCTGGCTTTGGCTATCTTAAATCACAGCAGGAATATAGTGGAAAGATACTGGAATATCAAGAAGGGCAGAAGGCAGTGTGGCTCCAGGGATCTGGGCAGCAGGGAGGGTGTGTGGGCTTCTTACCAGAGTGCTGTCATTATGGGAACTTGGCTCCAGGGACCTCCAAATCAGTCTTTACACTGCAAGTTTACAAGCTCCAGTGCCCGGCCCTGGATTAGTCAGCTCCAGCCAGGGGAATGGGTCCCCCACACGGGAGTGGCTGCTGTTAGCTCATCCACGTGAAGGTGCAGCTGTGGCAAATCTAGAGCTAACCACTTATCCACTCAATTCCTGCCTGTCCCCACCCCCGAACGCTCAGTTCCTTGCTCAGCTGAGACCTATTCAGCAGAGCCCTGTGGAGACAAAAGCCTTAGCAGCTTTAGCCTTTGAATAAATGGGGTAAAAATCTGCATAAAGAGGAGGGTGTCAAGGAGCCCTCCCGCAGAAAAGGCCCTCACCAGCTTTCTTCTTCTCCCCCTCCATTGTCTCAAAAATGGCCCTGCACTGGCCAGATGGCTGGGGGACCTGGAGAAGCATTCACCCACCAAAATATGTTTACTATTGAATTACCAAAGATTCGTGTTTCATGCTACTGACATGGACACTCTATTTCATGGCAGACAATATGCTTAGTGGTTAAGATTCCAACTGGAAATGACAGAGACCAGCTTTAAATTTCAGTTCTACTTCTTCTGTATCATGTAACCTTGGCCTGCCTCCTCAAGCTACAGTGAAATTCAGCTAATAATCGGGCCTACCTTATAGGTAATGATAGGTAATTACAAGGCTTACACAAGAGAAGGTAACTCGAGCATTCACATAGTGCCTTATACCCAGCAAGGCCTATGCCTACATGACTATGACTCTTATGATAACAAACGAAAGAAGGACTCTCTTGTCACTTTTACCTGCCAGTGCCAGTGTCAGCATGATCCAAGACCACAAACATCAGAATCACCTGGAAAATCTGTCAACAATGCAGCCCCTTGGCTTATTCCCAGGTTATCTGATTCTGAAGATCATGAGAAAGGCCTGCAATCCCCGTAATCTAAGTGATTCACAATTAGTATAAGTACCAGTGTTTTAGATCATAAAATGCTCTTCCTTAAAAGCAAGGAAATTGACAATTATGGAAAGGAAATGATTCAACCTGAGATGTCAGGTTGAGAATTATGGGGTACATTAGTTTTATAGTGTGCCTAACAAATTACCACACACCTAGTGGCTTGAAACAACGTAGATCTATTATCTTACAGTTTCTGTAAGTAAAATGTCTGGGAATATCAATGGCTGAGCTCTGTTCTTATGTTTCATTGAACTGAGATTGAGGTGTTAGCTGAGCTGCCATCCTTTCCGTAGCTCTGAGTCCTCTTTCAGCTCACATGAGAGTAGGAAAAATGCTGTTTCTTATAGTTGTAGGACCATGGCCCTCATTTCTTGCTGCTTATTAGCCAGGGGTCACTCTCAGCTCCTGGAGGCGGTCCCCGGTCCTCACCATGGGGCCCCCTCCATCTCTCACACCAGCAATGGAGCTCCTTCACATGGAATCTCCCTCATGCTTTGAGTTTTTTAGGCCATCTCTAACTTATAGACCTAGATTTAAAGGGCTCGTGTGGTTAGGTGAGGCCCATCCTTTTGATTAACTCAAAGTCAACTGATGAGTAACCTTAATCACATCTGCAAAACTCCTTTGTCATATAATATAACATAATCACGAGAGTGATAGCCAGTTCTATTCAAAGATTTCACCCACATGCAAGGGAAGGAGAAGATATAAGAGTGAGGGTCAACAAGGGTCAGTTTATTTATTTTTATTACCCGTTGCTAAATGTTGTTAATTAATTTTTTAATATAATTTATTGTCAATTTGGTTTTCATATAACACCCAGTGCTCAACCCAACAAGTGCCCTCGGGCAGTTTCGAATTCTTCCTTCCACACTGGGACCACAATGTAAGACTGACAAAACACAACCTCATCTGTCATGCAGAAGTTACCACTGCATCTGATTGCAGCACTAGCTTTCTAACTCCTCTCCCTAAGTCAATGCTTGTCCCATTAATGCAAGAAAAGTTCATCAGCATCAGATGTGCTTATATAACTGTGGTATTTGAGGCACTGTAAGCATGTAAAGTGTAGATTCCTTGAACAGATGCTTCTCTTGGTAAATCTCTGTGAAACAACTGGCAATCCAGCTCACTCAACAAACTGAGCCTGCAAGCAGCAAACACACCCAAGTTGGATGTTACACTGACCATTCTAGCCAAGTGCTCAGAAAATCAAGCACTCAGACCGAACTGGCAACAGAGACAAAGGAACCTAACCCACCACCCACCCTAGGCCTTCTAGGTACATTATCCCATTTAAAAATCAAAACAACCTTATGAAATAAAAATTCTCATTACTATTTTATAGATTAAGAATCTGAAATTTTGGTTATGTAACTTGCTCAAGAAAAACATTAGTAAGAGGCAGCACCAAGATTCAAACCCAAGTCATTCCAATTTTATATCACATGTTCTATCCACAGATCCAATATCAATAAATGTTGGTTCTTTCTCTGTGAATTCAGCCATATCATGTATTAAAAAAAAAAAACTCACCCAGCAACACAGAGCAATGTCCCTCATGTAGTCTTAAAAAATAATAAAATACTACATTTTGTTCTTGCCCTAAGTAAAACTAAATCTCTCCAACAGTGTCAGATGTATTACTAATTATACAATTACATTATGCAGTCATGCTGGTAATAAAATTCTTGGAGTGCTTTCAGCAAATTCAAGTTTGGGGAAAATAATGGCTTGCTTTAAAATTATTTACTAAATTAAGCAATTCTTTACTCAACATTGTTTTTAATAATTCAAGTACAGGATGTTTTATTATGAACATTTCCCAAAAACAAGTTTAAAAAAATAATTCAATTCTTATTACCATGTGTGTGGTTGCTCCAGTAAAGTATTTTTTTTAAGAAATATTTAATATTTCTGTTTTGCCAGGGAGTGGAGAGTTTTTCACCCTTTCCATGATTCTTTCAAATAAGATTAAGTGGCCTCTCCTTCCCAACCCTAAAACTGGCAGAGCCCAGGAGGGAAGGCCACAGTTTCATTTACTTCCCTCAGCATGTGAACACAGATGTTTGTAAGTCCTTGAGAAAAGAGGAAAAAAACACAATGGCAGAATTTCTTTTGTTTAATTTATAATAGTTTATTGTCAAATTGGTTTCCATATAACACCCAGTGCTTCTCCCCACAAGTGCCCCCCTCCATGACCATCACCCTCTTCCCCCTCCCCCCCCCAGTCCTCGGTTCATTTTCTACTGAAATAGTCAATAGTCTCTCATGATTTGTGACCCTCTCTCTCCTCAACTCTCTTTCCCCCTTCCCCTCCCTATGGTACTCTGTTAGGTTTCTCCTGTTAGACCTATGAGTGCAAACATATGGTATCTGTCCTTCTCCGCCTGACTTATTTCACTTAGCATGACACCCCCGAGGTCCATCCACTTTGCTACAAATGGCCAAATTTCATTCTTTCTCATTGCCATGTAATACTCCATCGTATATATACATACATATATATATATGTATGTATATATGCCACATCTTCGTGATCCATTCATCAGGTGATGGACATTTAGGCTCTTTCCATGATTTGGCTATTATAGAAAGTGCTGCTATGAACATTGGGGTACATGTGCTCCTATGCATCAGCACTTCTGTGTCCTTTGGGTATATCCACAGCAGTGCTATTGCTGGGTCATAGGGGAGTTCTATGGATAGTTTTTTGAGGAACCTCCATACTGTTTTCCAGAGTGGCTGCACCAATTTATATTCCCACCAACAGTGTAGGACGGTGCCCGTTTTTCCACATCCTCGCCAGCATCTACAGCCTCTTGATTTGTTCATTTTAGCCACTCTGACCAGTGTGAGGTGGTATCTCAGTGTGGTTTTGATTTGTATTTCCCTGATGATGAGTGACACTGAGCACAGAATTTTTACCCCTTTCCAAAGACAACTGCAATATCTCCCATTCCACATGCTTTTCTGAAAATATGATTTTGGCACCCTCTCAACAAGAAGTAGAGCCTACTTGATCTTCTAGACCAGTAGAATATAGCAGAAGTGAAGTGAGTCCAACCCTAACCTGGCCTGACAGTTTCTGCTTCCTTCCTCTTAGAACACCCACGCTTGCGATGATCCCTCCCAGAACCTTGCCACCATGCTATGCTGTGAGACATCCAAGCCACATGCAGACACTCTGGTTGACAGCCAGCCCAGACTGCCAACCATGTGAGGGAGTCAGCTTGGATCTCCAGTCCATTCCAGCCTCCTGGTGCCTGCAGCCCTAGCCACCATCTGAGTGCAACTACAGTAGGAGCAGCCCCATGTGAGAACCACTCAACTGAGCCCATTCAACAAAAACATGAGACAGGATAAATTGTTGTTTTAAGCCACTGAACTTTGGGGACATTTTTTATGTAGCAATAGACAACCAGATGCCCTCTACCAATTAGCCATAGGTATGAACCAAGACAACGCTTGGCCAATAAGTGAGTGACTATGTCCCTATGAAAGAACAATTAGAAGTTTCTCTTCATTGAGCATCTGTTTTCCCCTCAATGAAACACAGAGGTGGGACTAGATCAAAAGTCATAACCTAGAAGTCATTATGAGTAGTCATTGGTAAGAGAATTCTAAAACCCTAGGGGAAAGTACACACTTACATGTGATGAGGCCACACTGGCTAACAAAAAACCAAGCTTCCTTGTTTGAAGCTATAGTTATACAACTTAGTATGTCAACACTGTTTCCTTCTGCTAGTCAGAAACTGCTTAGCAGTCATATATGGCTTTCATAGCTAAAAATGAAATAAAGAATCAAATGCTGCTTAATTCAATTAGTGTGTTCAGTACAAAATGCTTGTTTGTTTGTTTTAAAATGTGAGCTTCTTGGCTGAGGAAGGATGGGAAAAAACCAATATTGACTAAGCAAAGTGACTGGTAACAATGTTAATAGCTACTATGTTTTGACCATTTACTATGGACCAGTCCACACATAATGCTAAGTGTTACAAGTATTAGTGCATCTCATGCTTCAAATAATTCATTACTATTACCATTCCTATTTGACAGAGGGAAATACTGAGATAAAAGAGACCAACTATGTGTGTAAAGACACACAACTAGTAAACAGCAGTGCTAGGGCTCAAATCCATCCAATTCCAAAGTCTATATCATACTGGCTCCCAAAAAAAATCTATATTTGTGTCAAACTCAAAAAAAACTCAAAAACTGTTCCTTTCACCCCCCTTCTTCCTAGAGAAAAGGATCCATGTCAGGGAGATGGTTGGTATTTGCAGAAGTGTGCACGTCTCTGTCATGGCATAAAAATGGGACTGACTAGTGTTTCATAGGACTGGTCAGCATCACTCAGGACTAAGCTGTCTCACACTGCTTGGAGGAAGGGGTGGAAGGGCGCAAACTGCTGCTAAGCTTTTGGAGACTTGTCTCAGCAACTAATACTGTGGGAGACGTGACTATAGCATGTTGCCGAAATCCTGCTTCTAGGCATATGCCCCAGAAAAGATCACGCACACGCAACAAGGAGGTACTTACGTGGAGGCTCATCACAAGTGTTGGTTACAGCAAACACGTAGAAGAACCTGAACATTCCACTAACAGGAGAATGAAAAAGCCGACTGCATATTATTGCCATTCAAGGGATTACTATACAGCACTTAAAAGTGAATCAACTCAAACCACATGTTTCCAATGGATAAACATCAAAACAATATGAAAATGAAAAGGCATACTGCAGACTGATGTATGCCACATGAATCATTTCTATAAAGTTATACAATAAGCAAACATTTACATGTTTCTAATACATACATATATACATGGGAATATAAAAAGCATTTTGGGACTATTAAACACCAGTCATGATCATGGTTTGGTCTGAGAATGGAGGAGAATGGGAAAAGGTCAACATAAAAAGCATATAATTTATTTGAAATATTTTATTTCTGGGTCACCTGGGTGGCTCAGTCTGTTAAGCATCCGACTTTGGTTCAGGTCATGATCACACAGTTCATGGGTTCAAGCCCCACATTAGGCTCTTTGCTGACAGCTCAGAGCCTGGACCCTCCTTCAGATTCTGCATCTCCCTCTCTGCCCCTCCCCAACTCACACTCTGTCTCTTGAAAATAAATAAGCATTAAAAAATTGAAATAATTTTACTTCCAAAACTTAGTGGTAAATATATGGGCGTTCATTATACTGTCAGTTCATTTGGAATGCTTGAAAGATTTCACAGTTTTTAAAATTGTGCATGGACCCAACTTCGCCACCTTGCTTGGCCTTCTGGTCTTGAGAATCCTCTACTGAGTTACTTCTCCACTGCTCCCCCCACCTGCCCAAGCCCTTAAATCTGAGTTCTTTCTTTCTTTTAATCAAAAGATGCTGTTTATTTAGAGTTTAAAACACAAACAATCCAGAGATGGTTTGCATTTTAAAAGAAGTTCCAAATAGGAAGGATTTTCAAGACCTAAAAATGTAACCTTATAATGGGAATGATTCTCCTTGGGTTCTGCTAGGCCTCTGGTAAAATTATATCCAGCCATTCTACAAATATTTATTGAGTACTTACTAAGTGCTAGGGACTCAGAGGCTGCCACACTGCATACTCCAAGGGAAGGTATGCTCCTGAAATTGTGCCCTGCAGGCCCTGGGCATCAAATTCTGGGGGATACCACAGTGACAAGGCATGAAATGGTCATGCTACATAGGTGAGCACTCCAAGTGGAAAAGAAGAACATCCAGTCATGGATTACCTCTCTTATCCAACTGTCTCATTTTACCCAAATGGGGAAACAGAGGTCCAGAGATGGGGCTGGAGTTGCCTAAGGTCACAGAGCAGATTAGGGATGAGGACTCAGGTCTCTGGACTCCAACTTCATACTCATTTCTCTGCCCTATACTGTGTCTTTCTACACTCCATCAGACTGTCCATGAGCAGGTTAGATAGAGGCAGTGAGCAAATAAGAAGGAAAAAAGAATTACCTGTGCCCCTTTCCTCAGTGCCACTTTTCTCCTTACTTTCTTACTTTTATCACCTCCCCTGGCTTTCTAGTGGCAAGGTGTTAAAAGATGCAATCGATCCCAATGCTGACCCCACCCTCACTGTGGATCCAGTGTTACCATTAATCACCCACTCCACAGAGAAAGTGCCCCCACCGTTAAGTCAGGACTCAACCAGGAGACAGGTCTTCCAGAGACAGCTCTCCCAGAAGCAGGCTGGGGCAATGGGAAATAAAGCAAGAGGCAGAGGTGAGAAGAGCCCAGGAGGGTTTCTTCTCACTCCAGCTCTGCCATTCACATGCTGAGTAAGCTTGAACAATCCTCTCCCCTTCTCTGAGCTTCCACTTGATCACCAGGTTCTAAGAGAACAACCTCCTGGATCTTATTAATGACAAATATCACTAAGGAGGGGCTTACAAACCTGAGTCATATACATAACATAACCTGAGTGTCATTAGGTAATCTGTCTGAACAGACATCCTAGAAAGCAACAGAACAGGTCATAGTCATCTGTGACTTGTGATGTCCTCCATCAGTTCCCCATTTTAGTGAGAGCTGTACCCCAGTTTCCCCTCTGAAAACCACATTTTCCACCACTCTCTGCCAATAGACTCTAAAGAGAGTTCCACCCTTAACTCCCTAACTCCACTTGGGGATCATAGAACCATACCCTAAGCCAATCAGACCAGCCTATTTGCCCTGACACAGTGACTGGCTCAGGCTGGACATGTGATCAAACAGAGTGAATGAAAGAAACTGCCTATTGCTGGGAGCCTGAATGCAAGCTTAAGCAACAGAAAATGGAGCCAAGAGATGAAAAGAAATAAATTGGTTCCCAATGACATTATTTAAGACCCATTATCAAACTGTTCCTGAAGCCATCCTTATTCCTGAACTTTAAATTCCCTAAACCTTAAATTTTCTTTTTTAGTACTTGAGATGAGTTTTCTGTCACTTGTTGGAAAGAATCCTGAATGACACACTATCCCACTCAGGAAGGTCACCAAGCCTCCCTTTGATTACTTTCAGCTGCAGGAATGGCTCTACCTCTTAGTATTTCTGCTAAGTTTACTTTTTTTCCTTGCCTCTCCAATCCACTCCAAGGGAGACATCAAGGGACAGCTGAGAGAAGAGAGGAAATGACAGATGTGAATAGTGAGACCATCCGTAGCTGCAGGACTGGCTGACATTTATGGGAAGTGTTAAATCGCTAGGGTCTTCCAGGTTGTTTAATATCATATATTGATTTGCTTTTGTTTCCCTGAAGGGACGAAGGGTTTGACTAACAGCCAATGTTCCCACGAGGGCAAGTGCCAGAAGGGTTTTACGGAACATGAAAGAATGGAAAGTCAGAAAAGAAAAGGAAAAGGGAAGAATGATGGGCTGTGAAATTGGAAAATAATATGTACTTCGCTGGGGCTGACACTGTCCTGAACAAGCAGGTGAAGAAGGTGTAATTTATCTCGGACATCTTGCCACTTTCTCTAATAGCATCTGTAACCTCTTTCCTACCAAACTGCTACTCTTCCCACAGGGGCGCCATCTTGACTCTTCCAGAAAAGGAGGTAATTAGAGTTGTTCCTAAGCGCTTTTCATACATTTAGCCCTTCTACATACTCTCATCTATTTAATAAGGATTTGTGAGGTGTCCATTATATGCCAGAATAATCTTTTTATTGTTGTTGTTGTTGTTATTGTTCCTTTTAGAATGCAATTTGAATTTGTAATTGTTTTTAAATATAATTTAAATTGCTAATCCCTTCTATTTCTGTGAGCTTCTGGTCCTCACAGCGTCCCCACGTGGTAAGCACTAAAGAGACTGTTCTGCCAGACACCAAAGGAGAACCAGGGTGTCTGCTGTGTCTGCACACCTAGTCCAGTGCCCAGCATGGTGCAGGGGCCCCGTCAGCAATTCACAAATGAATCACAAGAACATCCTTTTCACCGAAGAGGAAGCAGAAACTCAAGGAAGAGAGGCACCAGCCCAAGTGAAAATCAGGTGGATTAGAACCATGTGTTGTTTTTTTAACACGTCCTTCATCCAAGACGTCTCCTCCTATAACCCATCTCATCCCCCCAGCACTCCACTGCACTATACCCTGCCTGGCTGCAGTTTTACAGTCAGAAGTTTGGCCACCCAGCCCCATCTCCAGTCTTCTCTCTTTCTTCAACCCACCTGGAGAGGGGTTAGTAAACCAGAATGAAGACACACATAGTATCCTCTGCCAAACATATGCCCAATGAACACCACGCCACAGACCAAAGTGAGAGGAGCTGATAATGGTGACTTCCTTATGCATCCACGCCCTGGATTTCTTTCGGCCCACTCAGATCTAATTTTCTGAATTCTATCAGCGTCATCATCATTAACATCACTGATGTCTTCTGAGCGCTTACTATAGATTAGGCACTGTCCTAAGCCATCTCACTTACATTACCTCATTTTGTTCACCAACAATCTTATGAGGCTGTTATGATGATAAATAAGGATGAATTATTCTCTCTTTGCCAATGAGAGAAGAAAGGCTCAGAGACAACTGCAAGGTCATGTAGCTACTTATTGGCAGAGCCTAGGTATGAATTCAAGTTTCTCTCATATACCCTCCTCCCACCAAGGCCTGAACCAATCAATAGACAATATAACAACAAAACAAAAACATCAGATTGTCCAGCACAGGCAGCCCTTAACTTCATACCTGCTCCATTTATTTTCCTCTGTAACAAACTTGCTGTATGACTTTAGGCAGGTCACTTGGTCTCTCTGGGCTTGGGTCTGTACATTTGTAGAAGTGAGAAACTGAACTAGAACTGTCTGGCCTCAAAGGGTTTAAGTGTCCTTCCAGCTCTGACATCATGTTTTCAAATTCCTTTCTTCCTGTTCAAATGCTGCGTCTACCTTTTGGGAATGAAAAATGCCTTGTTAAAAGTGAAATATACCTAGCATTTCCCCTTTGCAGGAATCCTTAAATGAGACTGAAGCATGTTATTGTAGGAAATCACAGACTCCTAGAGAACCAAGAGAACATTCTAGTTACAAATTAGTTATAAAAAATCTAATAGCTATCATTTATGGGAATATTTTACCGAGTATTCCATATATTTTTCCACGAAGTTTTGAACAAGCCTGTAAGATCTGTGCTTGTATTATTCACACTATACAGAAGAAATAGAGGAACAGAGTGGTTAAGTAACCTGCTTGAGGTTACACAGCCAGCAAGTATTGAAATTCAGCTGGGCCTTACTCCAAAGCACCTCTCAGAAATCTCATCCAAGTCTCCAACCCAGAGACTTTGAAAATCCCAATTGCCAGGCTCTATCTAAAGATCTGCAATAGTGAAAAATTTCTAAAACATTTACCTTTTTAGAAGTGGAGATCACAGGCAAACAAAACATATGCCTTAAGTCCCAATTAAAGAGAGAAGAGAGGTAAGTGTGCTTCCTTCTGAAGTGGTCCACCAAAACAGAAGGAACTCTGCCTTCTTCTGGTATTGTATCTGCTTGTAGCAAAAATGGTGCTTAAAAAAATGAAAAACATATTTTACGTACACCAGTCTCCTGTGCAATGTAGACACCATTAGTCTAGGTAATTGCCATCAGGATGACCATCAATAGACCACTGCATGAGACTGTATTCCTTGCCTTTAAGCAGAGATAGGTACAATGGTAACGATTCTTATGGCAACCACCAGGACAGGAAGGCAGCGTATGGAAGAATTTTGACCCAAAGACCAGGTCTCCCAATCCTCTCCCAAATATGAAAACCTGTACATCATTACAAATACTACCCTTCCACTTTGCACTTGTCCAAACCCTCTCAGGTTCAGAGAGTTCCAATCCCTGCCAGAAAGCCCTCCCAGAGTTTTCCAGTTCCCACTGGCTTAGCTCTTCATTGCATTCTAATTCTCTTGTGGGATAGTTTATCTCCACTGCCCCCAACCAAAGAATATGTGGTTCTAATTACAGCTTAACAATGTGACGTTGGGCTAGTCACTTTGCCCCTCTAAACCTTCATTCTTCATCTATAACAAAGTGGTTGGATTAAGAATGGCAGATCAGTTTTCTTCCATGAACTTTCTCCATTCATTTTCTAGTGGCTGTGCTCAAAAGGATTATGAGGTCAACTCTGAACTCAGCGTCAAAGACTGTAAAGATCAATTGGTGATGTCTGCCATGGCCATAACAGGAGTAAGAAGCAATTCCTGTGCTATGGCTGTGGCCATCCATGGACCAGATGATATCTGAATTTCTTCTGCTCTGACAGTTCATCCTTTTTTTCTTTTGTATCTACAATATTAGGAATACATTCAGTCGAACTTTCTCAAATTTTTCCAACAAAGTATTTCAAACGGGGACAATGGAATAAAGATATACAGGAAAGCATAATGAAAGAGTCAGTAGTTTTAAACTTATCAGGTCAGCCCTACAAAATCAGCATGCTGTATTTCCCATCTTCAGTTGCTTTGAGATTACCTGCTCTATTCTTCAGTAAATTTGCCTTTATCAAGTTCAACTGAGTTGAATGTTGTTGCTTGCAACCAAATTAACTCTGCTTCTTACCAAGAACTTATAATAGTTACCACTTACTGAGCACTTACAGGTACCAGGCATCGTGCTGAGAGCTAGACTTAATTACATTTAGTCTCCATTATCATCCTAGGAAATTGGTGTTATTACCCCTATTCTACACATGGTGAAATTGAGATTAACCACAAGGTCTGTGTTCCTAACTGTACATTTGCTAAACAGCTTCCAAATTATATCCTGGTAATTTTAATCTTTAAGAGAGGAGGAGGTGTCAAGACCAACTGGTACTACAGAAGGTGCCATGTTTATTCTACACATTCTTCTTGGGCTCAGCACCATATACTCCTAAGGATGCACATGTGGTATTTGGAAACACAGAAAACCAAGTAGGTCCATCAAAACTTACTCATGAAGGGCTATTTTGACATGATTTCATAGAGCATTTTGGAGAGTCTTCTTGCCAGCTCCCCCAGGCTGGTGACTGAAACACCTACTCCATCTCAGCAACCCCACCTGGCTCTGGCAATGTGACTGCACTCACTGCAGAGCAACCTCCTGGCTTCAAGTCCTCTACTCCTGCCCTCTTTCTTGGAAAGCCTTCATCTTCCAAAAAGACAACCAAAAGTATTTCATATGCTTATTTATTTGGGGACAACTTAGAAGTGGTAAATTTCATTCCTTCTTCCATTTCTTAATCAAGAGTTTGATTTTTAAGACATCAAGTTGGCAAGAGCAATAATAATGTGCCCAAGAGTGAAGAACTTGTATGTTATTAACAAGTGCCTTTAAATTAATCTGAGGATATTTCCAACATGAATGTGCACCTCTTAACACCCTTATCTTTTTGGACCCACGCACCTGGCTGTGGAAGAGATTTACATTGCAAATTTTAAGCTCTAACAGAGTAATATTTCTGCTTTGACCAAGCTTCAAGCTGTTCTTTAAAAGAAGAAAAGAAAGAAAAAGAAAAGAAAAGACTTTGTTGTATTTGGCATTGAGATTTGTTCAGGGCAAAGAGGTGGCATTTTTAGGGATGAAGGAAGAAAGAATATTTAAGGACTACTGTAAAAAACTGGAAAAGTTTATCATTTGTGAGACTTCAGAACAGACCCAGTGGGAAGAAAGACTTTTCTATTTCTGCAAATTTAGTTTGTTTTATTGATTTGTTTGGTGGGCTGAGTTTGAGATTTGATCAAAAAAGTCTACAGGTTCCCTCCAGGTGAGAGAAGGGAGCATAATAAGAAATACAGGAATAATTACAGCTGCTTACTATGGGTGCACTATATGCTGGGCACTGTGTTAAACTCTCTACTTTGTATTATTTCATTTAGCTTTAATCTCCCCAGCAACCCAGGAGGTAAGTCCTAGTATCACCACTATTTTACAAATGACAAAAATGAGAGGTGGATAGACTCAAAACCTTGCCCAAAGTCACACAGGTAGTAAGTAGCAGTAAGTAGCAGAGCTGAAGCATTCTGAGCCCAGAGGTGCCCCTACTGGCGGCTTTGTCATGCTACCACTGTGGAAAAGTCCTCCGGCCCCAGAAGCTACAGTCCAGACCAAGGCCACCTTTGCCAGCACTGGAAAGGTGACCCTGGGCTCCAGGGTGAGACACACCTGTTCTGTAGTAATTCTCTATTTATCCAAGGACCCCACAATTTTGGAGGCTCAAAAAGACCTGAAGAAACCATGAGGAAACTGAAGTTCAGCAAGTCAAAAAGAACCTGTTCAAGGTCAGAACAAAAAGCAGTGTCTCCAGAATCATCTTTTCCTCACTTCCTTATCCCTGCTTCCTAGTCACATCCTTTACCACCTGGGACTACCTATCAGCATATCTACATTCAGTGGTACTTCTCTTACAAGTACTCCCTCAACAAAACTCATCCACCAGCATCCCAATGCTACAGGTTTCTGCTAGTTGAACCTATTAAGTTGAGAAACTGAATCTTAGAATGTCAGGGTAAGAATGTCTCAAATATATCATCTTATCCATTTCCCTCCCAATACCCCCCCTTTTAAAGATGGGAAACAGGGGCGCCTGGGTGGCTCAGTCGGTTAAGCCTCCGGCTTCGGCTCAGGTCAGATCTCACGTTCGTGGGTTCGAGCCCCGCGTCAGGCTCTGTGCTGACACTAGCTCAGAGCCTGGAGCCTGCTTCAGATTCTGTGTCTCCTTCTCTCTCTGTCCCTCCCCCTCTCATGCTCTGTCTCTCTCTGTATCAAAAATAAATAAAATATTAGAAACAAGTTTAAAGATGGGAAACAGTATTCCGGAGAAGAGAAGGGACTGATAGTGACCAGGAACCTGAAGAGACATGCAGGATTGGAGTACAAAAAGAAAATAATTCAGGACTTCTCTTATATTACATTAATTTTTATATTGAAATTGAGAAGTTTAGCCTTACTACTACATAATATGCAGGCCAGCACTGGTTCCTTCCATTTGAGGTGAGGACTCTAATGAGTTCTGAAAGAATGGGGTCACAGTGCTCAGAGAAGTCAAAAGTCAGTCTCTTCCCCTTTGCTTGGGTTTTGAGTATTAAATATACTGAAATTTATAGGCTCCAGGATGTCACTAAAGTTGTTAACTGATAAAAGAAATAAGACTGCTGAATAGTGGAATATTTATACTACTCTGTAATGAGGTAGGAAGTAATCATGAAAATCTTTAGTACCCTACTGAGATTAGCTGATTATTTTACAGGAAAATACTGAACAGTTGTTGAAATTAAAGTTAAGCAAAAAGAAAAAGAAAAGAAAGAAATTAAAGTTAAGCTACTCATTTTCTATAAAAAAAAAAAGAATTAGAATCTTCCGAATTTGGTGTAAAAAGAAAATAACTCTTTCTATGGAGAGAACATTTTGAAAACAGATATTGGAAATGTTACCCCATTTCGTATTGCCTCAGCTGTGTCCTGAATAAAAACTTTGTTTCTTAACTTGTTTAAAAGTCCCCCCAATGAATAATTTCAGTGGTTTTAACCTAGTTTTTATTAAAAATTTTTTTAATGTTTATTTATTTTTGAGGGAGAGAGACAGAGCATAAGCATGAGCATGAGCATGAGCAGGAAAGGAAAGGAAAGGAATGCAGACACAGAATCTGAAGCAGGCTCCAGGCTCTGAGCTGCCAGCACAGAGTCGACATGGGGCTCAAACTCACAGACTAAGGGATCGTGACCAGACTAAGTCAGATGCTTAACTGACTGAGCCACCCAGGTGCCCCTTAACATAGTTTTCAAAAGATAGAAATTTACTAGTTAAATTTCAACCAAAACCTTTATGTGAAGTAGTGGATAGAATTTTAAAATGAATATCATGATTTACAAAGTATGTCCAATTATACCCTTTGGTGGATCAATATATCTCTCTGCAGCATATTTTCTATTTTGATAGTGAAAATTACATGTCAAAATAAATCTAATTTGGACAATAAATCATAAGTTTCAAAAACTTAAGTAAAGATTTTTAAAAAGCATAGTGAAGGGGCACCTGTATTGCTCAGTTGCTGTTGAGTGTCAGACTTTTGATTTTGGTTCAGATCATGATCCCAGGGTCGTGGGATAAAGCCCTGAGTCAGGCTATGTGCTGAGTGTGGAGCCTGCTTGTAATTCTTTATCTCCCTTGGCCCCTCTCCCCTACTCATGCTCTCTCTGTCCCTTTCTAAAATAAAATAAAATAATAAAATGTAGAGAAAGAAAAAAAAGCATTTTCTCTAAAAAAAAAAAAGCATAATGAAGCATAGTTCAACTACACTGATCTCCCTAAAATATTAATGATATGAAACTATTTTACATGCTTTATTAACAATATTTAACTGAGAGAACAAAGATTTTGCTTTTATTTTAAAATGTTTTACTTCCATTCTCATACTTTAAAATTTTTCTATTTGTTTTAGATTTTATAATGTACCAAATATCTAGCACAGCAATAGTTAAATGTAACTTTGCAATAAATGTGCATATATTTGAGGTGTGTGCACAACAATATTTTACAGAGAGAGGAACTGGTCTAGAAAGTTTGGCAGCTTCTGGTGTAAAGGCTCACAGCTGGGGCTGTGGAAACCCAGGGCCCAGAAGCACTCCTGGCCTCTGGTCATCTTTGCCAGAGTCACTGCAGCTCAGCTTCAGATGCCAAGTTCCTGCCATGGCAGCTGGTAGATAAGAATAAATAAGCCATTTGAGTTCCTGAAACCAGAGAAAACCCCAAGGGTCACCCTCCAGCCCTATATCAAGCCTAACAGGCTACTGGCTCTTAGAAAAGCCTCACAGAGTTTAAAATTTTGTGCTGAGCTGCTACCCAATCACATTAATCCTCTCCTTGAAATATCTTCTAAATTTTTCTCCTGCGCAAAGTTTATAGTCCATGAACCTTTACCTACCTTCCACTTGTTTTGTGGAATAAATCTTATAGGAAGAAATTGATTAAAGACTTTAAGGGTACATCAGCCCATTGGAAGTGTAGTAAGCCATCAAAAGAATGAGGCAGATCTATAATTATTGATATGATGAATTATGTCCATGGTATATTATGAAGCAAAAAAGCATATAAGCATATGTACAGAATATGTATAAAACATATGTGCAGAATAGCTTCCTTCAAAAAAATCACTCCCCTCAAAACACACACACACACTTCTAACTATAGTTTTCTCTGAGTGATGGGTTTAGGGATGATTTCTTGCTCATCTGTATTTATTTCTATTACAAAATTGCATCATTTGTCTAAAAAAGTAAAGAAGTCTTTTTACTTGAACTTATCAAAATAGATATTGTCACTGATTAGCTCCTAGTAAGTAGGTTTTACTTACTACAGTAAGAATGACAATTACCACTTAGCATAAGATGGTGATTTTGCTTAAAAAGCCTTTTTTAGTCCATTATCCTGTTCAGTCTTTACAACATAATGATATTCCAAAAGCAGAATCTGAAATTCTCTCTCTCCTACTCAAAACACCTTCTAAGCCTATCTGCTCTTACCAAAAAAATTCCAAATCAATTGTGTAACATTCAGATCTTTTATAATCTGGCCTTATGCTACCACTTCATCTTTGTTTCCTTCTGCTTCTCACCGCCATACATATTCCAGCCACCCTGTTTCTGAATTCATCATATACTTTCCAGCCTCTTTTTATGCTTTTTTCTCTATAATGTCCTTTATGTATGTTATGCCTTATAAACACTTGTCAGTTCTTCAAAACTCAATGTTTCTCTATAGAAAAATAATTACCCAAGCATTCTATTCTACCCCATAGCCCTTTCTTTCATCTTTCTTCTATAGTATGGTTTCCTGAGGTGACAGAAAACTCCTCAAGAGCAAGGGTCCTGTTTAGTCAATTATGAATTCTTAACAACAAGCACAATTTCTGGAACATGGTAGGTACTCAAGAACTAGTAGCTACCTTAAGGAAAAGAAAAGTAATCCTTAAAGTAGTATTCCCAAGATACCTGGCCTGCCTTGACAAGGGAAATCTCATGTGATTCTACAATAAGTGACAAGACAGAACCAAGCAGGGGAAAAAAAATCCTTTAGCCAATCAGGACACTTAAAGGTCTCACCTTCCCAGAGAGTCTCTGCCCTTTAATTACATGTCAGAAATTGAATCCATTTCAAGGAAGTTTGGGAAACTTGTAGTTTCGTGGGAGCTTTCCATGGTGCTGAAGCTGTTAAACTCCTCCACCCATTTCCCTTAACTCATTCAATAAGAAATTATTGGTGTACTCTGTAAAATGATTTTTCTAGGCTCTAGGCTAGAAGTTCAGTGAATGATCAACATGATAAATAATATTTCTGTATTCTTGGAACCTGCATTCAAGTTGTAGACAAAGACACTAAACAGAAAGAAAAAAATATATATACCAAATTCTGATGAAGGCAATACAGAGAATTAGAATAGGATGACATGACAGATAAAAAGTGTCAACTGTGGATGGTCGAGAAAGCCTCTCTGAGAAAGTAATATTTATTATGGGTTCTGGAGACAAGAATCTGCCAGTCAAACTAAAATCATTCCAGGAAAACACCCTAGAGAAAGAAGAAAAACATGGTGTATTCAAAGTACAAAAACAAAGTCTGTGTAGCTGCAGCATGGTGACTGAGAAAAATAAGACTGAGAAGAAAAGAAGACACATGATTGAATAGGGCTTTTTATGCTAGGGTAAGAGATTTCACTTCTTTCAAGTGAAATTAGATTAGATAATCTTGCAATTGAAAACTTTCCAGACAGAGTCTACAGATAGATGAGGGGCTTCAATCCTCCTCTGGACAAATCCTGAACCTTAACCTTTGGAATTAGCCAGTCTTGCAATTTCTCTAGTTATGTGTTTGACCCTTAATATCAGATAACCTAAAACTGAGTTTAGCAATCAAGCCAGAAATAATATAGGTAAGTAATACACAGAAATGAGAAAGTAGATAGTTTATAGGTTTATGAAAGACAAACAAAAACCGAAGGGAGTCCAATGGAAAGTTGATAATCAAACCACTACAACATAAGCTTAATTAAGACAGAGACTTCTTCTGTCTTATTTATTACTAGATCTTCAATGCCTTAAGGATTCCTGACCATATTAGATGCCCAATATATATCTGCTGATTAAACAAGTGGGGAAAAAAGAACTAAAAACATGTTGGCCATGCAGGTGTACTTCACATATCTGCAACTACATGAAGCATAATTCAGCAAAGGCCCCTGCTGATTAAACCCACTAAGTTTTAAATGGACTGCTCTGGACCAATGACTGAATGTAGCAGGTATATTATGGAAGCCCATTCCTGGAGACACGGGACCTCTTGACAGCCTTGCTGAGCTTTCCTTTGACTGCACATCAGTCTATGATGCTTTTACAAAGGCTTCTTTCCTTCCCTCCTTCATTAGGAGTAAGATTTGTGCTGCAGTCTAGTAGCTCCTCCAGACTCTCCTTTCTCCCTCTGCATTTTTTTCTAAGTTGTTTTCCCTAATGAAATTTGGACATTTAATCCCATATTGGCTTCTGTTTCTTGGAAGACCTAGACTAATGCAAAAGATTCAGGGTACTGCCAACGGAGCTAGATACTAACAGAATCTCTTGCTCCTGTGGGGTTATCTACTTATGTACTTCCTTTCAAAGCACAAATTTAGCAACCTTGGAGCCAAATGGAAGGACAGGCAAGCAGCTGCTCCTAAATGGAAAGGGAAATTAAGAGTGAGAAGTTGAAAAAAATTCTGAAAAAACTTCCATCTATTTCCTCCTATTGCTTACTGTATAAGAGCTACTTTATAACCCTGGTTTAAACTCTTAGTAAATTCTATTTTTAATGTCTTTAAATATTAGTTCCCCTATAGCTATAATTTCCATAACTCAAAGTTTTTGAGCAGGAAGCATTTTCTCATCTAGTCTTTTGAATTACAATTGGTTGATAAAGGAACCAGTGATTATGGATTAGAAAATATTTGTGCTATAGTTTAAGATATGCACATCTTTCATACATCCTTGATCAAAATTTATTCTCCCAACAGCCATGTAAATTAAGTGGAACAAGGAATATTATCCCCACTCCACAAGTGACATTTAAGAATGTAAAATAGCTTCCTAGTAATTTATAGAATATAAAGTACCCAGACCTAGTCATTTGGCCTAGAGAACAGAGTTCTTTCTCCAAGTCATGCTGCCTGGCATACCTGTCATAGCTAGTCCATGCTGTGGACACTGCTTCTTTCTTTCTTTCTCTCTTTCTTTCTTTCTTTCTTTTTTATTTTACTTGGTTTTTGTTTGTTTGTTTGCCTTCCCAGCAACCATTCTACTTTCTTCTGACAGAAGCACCTCTCCTCTATTCTCAAAAGATATGTTAATTATGGGACTAATTCCACCACAGCTCCAAAAGGGAACATGTGACCCATGATAGGCCAATCATAACACCAAAACCCCCATGGATAGGCACAGGCACTAGAAGCCACTGGAAATCCTTGCTGAATCCATTAGGGGAAAGTTTTTTTTTTTAACTTTTAAATTTTATTTATTTTTGAGAGAGATAGAGAGAGAGTGCTTGCACACAAGGAGGGGGAGGGGCCGAGAGAGAGGGAGACACAGAATAGTAAGCAAGTGCCAGTCTCTGAGTTGTCAGCACAGAGCCCGATGCTGAACTTGAACTCATGAACTGCAAGATCATGACCTGACCTGGAGTCAGATGCCTAACCAACTGAGTCACCCAGTCACCCCTGAAAAAGCCATTTTCATAAGGGTTGCTAAGCTGGCAGGCTATAAACCATATTATCACCACATGGAAAAATCTCTTCCTGGGTGAAGCAATATAGTAAAAATTAGGGATGAGAGGTAAAAAAACATAAATTCCGGTGATTTCATTTGAATACCTTGATCTAGCTATGCCTGAAGCCATGAACTTTAGACTTCACAGTTGTGAAAGCTAATAAATGCCCTTTTAATGATTTAATAGCTTGAGTTGTGTTTCAGTCAATTGTCAAAAGCTTGACAAATTGGAGCAATATTATATAAGTAGTGATAGGAGTAAAGTTACCTCAGAAAGGAAAAAAATACTAACAGTAAATAATCTTCATGGTTTATATATATAATGTCTTATGACTTCATAGAAACTAATGCCCTCACCATTCATTTGTATTTCCCATTGCTACCAGTGAACAGAGAATAGAACTAAAATCAAAAAATTTCAAAGCATTTTTCCTTGAACTTCAAAATATCAGTTAGATAATTCTCCCTAGACATGTTAACACCTGCACCAGAAAGAATAAAATACAGTGTCTCCAATTCCATGAGCTCTAGATTTGGGGAAGAAGGAATAGATAGTCACTGAAGTAATGAGATGAAAAATGGGCATAAAAGTATCTCTCTATTAGGTTCTCAGAGGAAAAAGAAGAAAGACTTTAAATCACTACTGGATAATGTTAGAATTTATGACTATAAAGTCTCCCACAAAACGCTCTATCCCCCTTCTTTTACTTTTCTTCATAGCATTTCCAATCTAACATACAATAAGTTTATTTGTTGAATTATAACCTATCTCCTCAACCAATAAAGTGGGCTCCATAAGAGCAAAGACTATGCCTGCTTTGTTCATTATTCTATCCCCAGCTCCTAGAACAATGCTGCTGCAAAGTATTTGTTGAATAGTCGAGTATTTGTTGAAAAGCCTGTGCATTTCTACCACTCTTAAATTATGTTTGTAATAACATTAAAATATTATAGCAATACCAATTGATGGGCATGTTTATTTAAATAGAGCATTCTACATTCATACAAAATGCAGACATGTATGTTATGAGCACATCTCCATTTGCATATAAATTGGAACTCTAGTTGACTGAATCACGAATCATGCCAGCATCACCTCTGCAGCCAAACAACTCAGAAAAGGCAAACAAGCTGTAGAACTGTGCTATATATTAAACACCATCCACATGTGGCTACTGAGCACGTGAAACATGGTACATCTGAAATAAAATGTGCTGTAAGTAAAACAAAACAAAACAAAACAAAACAACACACACACAGGATTTTGTACCCATACTGAGTTAAAAAAAAAAAAAAGAATATAAAATATGTCATTAATAATTTTTATTTTAATCCCATGCCAACATGATGATTTTTTATGTATCTGGGTTAAATAAAATACAGTTAAAATGAATTTCTCCTGTTTCTTCTTCTTTTCCTGAATGCAGCTATCAGAATATTGAAAATCTGTGGCTTTAATTTGTGGCTTACTTTCTACTTCTGGGGGACAGATTCCCTACAAGGTGAATGCTCTGTAAACACAAGTCTGTAAAGTTGAATGATGGACACTGACGCCCCCTCTCTCTCTGGCTTGACCATTCCAGGAACCATTAAGATCACTGTTATAATAAAAACTTTCTCTTGGCTACATTCTGTTTTTCTTGAGCCAACTGTTTAATATCTTCACAAGGTAATACGTTTTTTTATGTCAAAGATTTCTGGGCGTGGAATTCCTGACAGAGCCAATGTCACAAAGGGTAGCCACAAAGTGCCCTGGGTACATGACAGTTTTGACTTCTCCATTTTGATGTCACTGACAGTTTTATATCTCTCTGTTAAAAATCTCCCACATCAAATTAGCAACATTGAAAAAATTTGGCTTTTCTCAATCCTTAATCCTTTGCTACAATGCAGTTCAGAATGTTCTTCTTTATTGAAATCCTTGTTTCATTTTTTGTCAATTTTAAATGTTTTCTCATCTAGTCATATTAACAAGAAGCCTTTAATGGTTGCTTAACTACTCTCAGTGTCTATTTGTTTTGTTGCTCATCACCCAGAGGCAGATTAAATTTGGATTCACATTGTCCTTCTCTCTAATTCAGCAACAGTCTTAAAAACAATGCCTTCTAGTTCTTTGCTTCAATCCTGATTCTCAGGAGAAAACAGTTGGAATGATTGAATGAATCCACCTCAGCCCCCAGGAATACTATCTATATTGTTCAGCTCATTTCTCAAAACTAAATGAAGCAAAGAGGAACTTCTCTGATTTTCCACAATCCAAGGTTTAGATGCCACCTGCAACCCCTCTCTAGCTTTCTCAGGTCAAGGCCAGTGGCAACACTGGACAACTTTATAAGACTGGGAAGCAGGGAGATCAGGTAGTACGGTCTTCAGACCAGGCTCCTCAGAATCACTGGGGATCTGGTGAAAAACACAAATCAGCCTATAGTTGGAGAACCAAAGGTAAGTATAACCAAAAGTCTAGAAAGGAAAATATAGGGAGAAACCCAAGGAAAAGCAGACAAAAGGGTCGGCATGAGCCTTCCCTTTGGATGGTATTGACATAACATAGGAGTTGGACCCTCATTTCCACATCACTTTATAAATTTTCTCATCTCAAATGCTTTCCTTTAGAAGACATTGCTGAAGGGCTTCTAGGTGGCTCAACTGGTTGGGCATTGACTCATGGTTTCAGCTCAGATCATGGTCTCACTGGTTTGTGGGATTGAGCCCCACATCAGGACTTGTGTTGATGGCATGGAGCCTGCTTCAGATTCTCTCTCCCCTTCTCTCTCTCTGCCCTTCCCCTGCTCATGCCTATGCTCTCACTTTCTCTCTTAAAATAAATAAATAAACATTTAGAACACATTGCTGAGTGCACAACACTCATAAGCATATTGTCTCCCAATGTGTCTTTACCAAAGATGGCTGAAGCTTTGTGTCAATGTCTGTGGAAAATACATAAGAGTAGGCCATAGCTACACATAAGAAGCTATAGATCCTTGTTAAAAGGAAAGAAGGAAAATAATAAAGGGGGGGGATGAGGACCAAGAATGACAATCTTGAGCATAAAGACACTTGGGAACAGCAGCCAAGATGAAAATTATAAATATGCATATGTATCCAAAGTAAGGAAATAAAAGAAAATTGAAAAGAAACAAACTTTAAGAATTTAAAGACACATAGTAAAGGAAAAGAGAGGAAATGTTCATCTTATAAGAAATTGATCTGTACTTTGGGGTCTAGAGTGGGAATATCATAGCTATAGATGAGAATTTGGAGTCATGAACAAATTTTATTTGAAGGTACTGGTGCTCCTGTGGACAAGTTCACTCTGAGTCTAGGAAAGACAGCTATCCTACCTCCGGTGGGGTTTCCCCTCTGGTTGCCTGATATGAGAAGGTTTAGCTTGAGGGCCATTAGTCAGGGTTATCCAAAGAAATTAACCAATAGAATATATATATTCTTTTAGTAAAGGGACTTACTATAAGGAATTGGTTTATATGATTATGGAGGCTGAAATATCCCAAGATCTGCAGGGACTGGACAAGCTGGAGACACAGAACCCAATGGTGTGAGTTCCAATTTCAAGTCCAACAGGCTCAAAGAACCAGAAGGAGCTGATATTTCAGTTCAAGTCTGAAGGCAGATAGGACTGTTGTCCTGGCTCAAGGCAGTCAGGCAGAAGGATGATCAGACTTCTGTTCTATTCAGGCCTTCAACTGAGACCTACTCCCATTAAGGAGGGCAATCTCCTTCACTCAATCTACCAATTCAAATGTTAATCTCATCCAGAAATACTCTCAAACACCTTCAAAGATGCACCTGGAATATTTGACAAATACCTGGGCATTCCATGGCCCAGTCAAGTTGACATATAAAATTAATCATCCTGGACTCTCCCAACCTGTTGCAAACACACCTCATACTAGTCTCTACTACTGTTCCAACTATAGGGCCCAGGATGTAACTTTAGAACAACAGCATCATCAAATCTTGCCCAGTAAAAGCTGATTTTTGTAGAAATACACTTCAAAAATTAAACAAGAGGATTTGAACATCTCGCTTAAGTAAGCCACATCTAAATTTAAAAAAAAAAGTGGAATGAGGGTAATGTTACTGCCACACTATCTGTAGTGAAACCCTCCCTACAACTGTTAGAGCAACTGTAGGCTATGGACAAATGCACAACTGGAGAGTCTAGAGTCCAAAGCTGAAGAATCAGTGTGTTAGAGAGGGAGGGCTCCCCATGACCACCCCCAGTTTTGATCATTCACTAGAATGACAGGACTCAGCACATATCTAATATGTATTACAGGAAAACTTATCATAGGATACAAAGAAAAATGAGAAAAAGGAAAAGGCACATGGGGCAAAATCTAGAGGAAACCAGGAGCAAGCTTCCAATAGTCCTTTACCAGTGGAGTCACATAAGATTGTGCTTAGTTCCTGCAGCATCAAATTATGACATATGTGTACTGCTAACTGCCAGGAAGTTCATTAGAGACTCAGCACCCAAGGTTTCTGCCTAGCACATTGTAAAGTTCCAGACTTCCAGAAGGAAAGCAAGTGTTCAGAATAAATCGTGTCATTTATACAAACAGTTTAGGCACAGCAAGAGAATCATTTAAGGAATTATGGGAACATCTCAAAATCCAACTTTTATAGACACTAACTACAGGTCAATCTTGTAAGCAGGTCTCTCCAAGGACAGTATTGTTTATTAACCTTTTTCCTGCACAAACAGAAAAGATCTCCTGCAACTACCAGGTCCAGATGAGAATGACGATGGAGAAAAAGTGTTCATTTTGGAAAGGAATGTAAGAAAAATGAAAGAGTCACAAAAGGTTGGACCAAGAACTGGACTCACTTCTGCCACAATATAAGGAGCTTGGAAATATGATGCCCTCAGCTCAGAAGTCTGTGGAGGGCTGGAAAGGTATCAATTATTTCAATAGTCACACAAGGAAGATGACAGAACTTCAAGAAAATGTGGCTGCTCTGCTGGGACACATGGACAGAGATCACAAGGTCCTCACTGAGCATCTCAGTATATCCAGAGGTCCTATCCACACCAGTGACCTGCTACGCAAAAATGCCAAATCTGAATGCTCACTCAGGCTATCTGCAGTGGGTTAGGCAAAACTGAGCCTCCCAGCAGGAATAAGGGAGAGAGACCAAGTTTGCAGGGCTGTTGCTGGGAGAAGGAACACAATTACCAAATACTACCAATTTAAAGAACTGATCTTCAGGATGTTCCTATTTAATTATTTATTGTGCACAAGTTCTACTTATGTTAAATAGGGTAGAATTGGTTATTACTGGAGTTTCTTTGATGGTAATAAAATACTCTCTGTCATTCAGAAAATAAAATGTAAAATTCGCATCTACTTCAAGGAACATTTGTAAAAAAATTTTTTCTTTGGTCAGTCATGATGTTAGAACTGTGAATATGTATCATATAGTTAGAAGAAAAATGACCTTAAATCAAAAAGACACAAGGGCACTATGGACCAGAGATCCTGGGGGGCCGGGGAGGGGGATCTCTGGTAGTCTAGCATAGCTCTTGCTTTAGGATTGGAGTTTAGGGTATTTAAAAGGTGATTGGTTTTGTTTGTTAAGGTGACTGCCTAAAAATTCTTGGCATCATCTGAGAATAACCACAAGGACAAAGGGAAAATCTAAATGCAAAAATTCCTTGGATGGTACTGATAGCTCTCTATCTCAGAAAGAGGAGATTTTTCTATGCTTATGCCCAAGTGGTTTTTGCATTTTAGCTAGAGGGATGGTCCCTTTAAAGATGTAAATATCTTTCATAGGCAAAAAACTACTTCAGATACCAACCCTAGGGGAAGATTGAAAAACAAGATGGGCCCATCTGTTAGCTTGATAGCAAAGGCTTGAAGCTGGGAGGGCATAAACAGCGTTTTCCAAAGAACGTCTTGCTTCTTCTCTTTGATTCTATTATACTGATAATCATCTATTAAAAATTTCTTCTTTAAATGACTAAAAAGTTCAGTTCCAAAGGTAAGGGGAGCCACCATCTTTGTTAGGTTAGACAGGAGCTAGGGAATTGAGAATAGAAAAAGAAATCTTTGCCTCAGTCTATGAATGATAAAAGACTCTGTCCAGGGATGTAATCATCCAATAAATAGTGCTGTGTCCTACACTCATGGGAAAGATCCTCTAAAAACTTTCATCATTGCGGGCGTCTTGTGTCTTCTTCCATCATCCTTATCACTAACAAGTAGTAGAAATAGCTGTATTGGGTATTTACCATTGGGGGAAAATCTTGTTATGTTAAAATGCACTTGATGATTCTATCTATCATAAATCTGAGTGTAGAAACACAAAACACAGAAGAAGGAGACTAGATTGTGTTCCTGCTGAAAAGTAGTGGGTGGGTGCAGAGATGCTGATCATGTTATCTTCATCCTTCAGCTTGGCTGGGGGAATGACAGGTTTTCCCATCACTCTCTTGGTTCCCAAACTGTATTAGGCATCTTCCCGGCTATCTGTAATTTCACCCCCGCACCAGATTTCTATGCCACATTAGAGACAAAATGGAGCAAAGCTAGTATATCTCACACTTTAGAATAATTATGATCAGAAATCTATTTGATTTTTTTATGAAAAAATTTTCAGGGTCAAAGTCAGGATACAATATGGGATAGTGTAGTGTTTATCATCCCTCACACCCCATGGTCCATTGAAGGTTCCAAAGTGGGTGGAAGGAGAACCAGGATGGTAGAGCTGGCCATCACCTCTACTGTACTCAGAGCGACTCCACCCTTATCTGTGTGCATGTGTATGCATATGTATGTGTCTACATATATGTGTGTATACATATTTATCCCTCATAAAATTGATTTTGTAAAAGGCTGTTGTAAAAATTACCTAAAAGTTTGTAAACCATTTATGGAGACGATGAAGTACTGGAGTAGAAATCAAAAGATGAATTTCCTATGTGGCCTCACACAAGTAACTTCACCTCTCTAAACCCGTTTACCCTGGTCAGCTAAATAAAAAGGGTAGACTTTCTGATGTCCAAGGTTCCTTGTAGCTCAGGAAGTTTATACTGCTTTGATAAAGGAGGGAGCACTCAGAGGGAAGGAGTCAAACTGTTATGAGTGTAGAGAACTCTCCTGGAAATAAGAGCAGCCATCAGCACCTTCAGAAAAAGTGAATTGCCTTTTCCAATATTATATCGAATATAATATTTGCTGAAATGCTACCCCAAGTAATGTCTGAATCCCCAGACACTTTCTGAGACAGCTGCAGGTCTAGAAGAAACAGTGGTCCATACCTTGCATTAAATATAATGATTTTCCTTCCCTGGAGACTCTATGCTTCACTTCTGTGCCCCTCCCCCAACACTGCTGTGCCCAGCACTAGTCCACCCATATATAAAAAAGTCCCACATCATCCTGGAGCATTTCAGACATGTGGGATTGATGGGGAGCCAACCCTTGGGAAATAGCCAACCTATCAGGAAATCACAAATGAAGTCAAGGTATCTTCAACCTATCAGCCACACTGTCTGGAACTTTTCCCTATAAAACCCTTCAAGCTTCAAGTATCAGTTTGACAATTATGTGAGATGCTATGTTAGCAGCCCCAACCTCTGGGCAGGCATGGAGCACACACCCATAATTATAGTGCTGAGAATTCTGATAGCTGAGAGCAGAGATGGCTTGGACATCACTTCTACTTAGTGGCTAGCAAAAATACCTGGTAAATAAATGGTAGGTACTCAGTAAAAATTTGTAGAATGAATAAATAAACCTGTGGGAATGTAGAAGGGAGAGCAATTAGTTTTGACTAGGCTCTGGGTAGAAGAGAAAGCAGTTGGAACTACACCACTTATTCATGACAAGACTCTGAAAAGTTACATAATGGCTGGTGAGCCTTGTTGCTGTTCTTTTTAAGTAGATAATCATTTTATCAAAATGTAGGAAGTCTTTGCCAAAGGAATAAATCTCTAATATTAAAAATCTAAACACAACTGAGCAGGGTTTCTGAGGATTGGTTTGTTTAGTTTGTCAGATAGAAAAAGGAACACTGAAATGACTACCCCAGTTCTAATATTTACCCCATGGGTGTACCCCTTTTTTGCATTGCCCTCAGCACTGCCTTCCAGGAATATGCAATAAATGATTTATAATTTAATGCCCCCAAAGACACTAGCTTAATCAAGATATGCCAAAAGACTTGAATTTCAAAAAATACGATTAATATATTTCAGTTTACTCAAACCTTCCTTTCCAATTATAACTAAGGGTGTTAAGGTTAGAATCTCCAGATAGAACACTTTTAGATAAAATAATTTCAAACAAAACAATGAATATGTTTTTACTATAAGTATGTCCTAAATATTGCATGGGACACACATAACCTCACACACAAGTTAAATCTGTCAGCCCTAACTGGAGGAAGAACAGTCAATGTGAACACTAGAGAGCTTTGTTTCTAATAAATCTACCACTAATACCAAAGCTCGTGTGTTAAAATTGTTTCACACTTTCCCATATAGTCCCATTTCCTTGGTGTTCCATTAGTATTACAATTATTTCCCCTCCCCCTTCTGGATATTCTTGTGAAATCCTAACCAAAATGAATTGAATCCAGACAGGCTATTCCAAGGGAGAAAGCTCAATGGAGTTTGGCTGACAAAGATAGCCTGTTGTAACCAGCCTGTGGCCTGGCTTATGATAGTAACTATGCACCTCTTCACACTGTCTGCAAAGTTTCCCAGCATCCCCTTAACTAATCCTCAGGCCACGGGTCCCTACAAGCCATGTGTATACAACATGATTCTGTCCCCAAGTCACAAACGCATAGCCTTTCTCTTTTGGAAATGGAATTGAAAGATTCTAGTTTAGGCAAGTCTGTTGAATAGAGGAGAGACAAATTCAGGAGCTTTGACATGGCTATAAACTGGCATCCCTGCAGTCCAAGAAAAAGAGGAAACTTCTCTTCAGTTTAAAAAAAAATTATAGGCAAGAGCAGACATTCAGAAAGGGAAAAAATTCCAAAAACCAAAAGTCTTATTTTCTTCATTCTAAACCTCTTCCTAGGGTCCAGCTGCATCTCTGCCTGTGATATCCATAGAAATCACCCACAACCTTACAGTAAGTTCCCCCTTTTACTTGATTTAATTCAAGTTCTACTACTCATAGAGGCCTAGCTAATACTGCAATTCATTCATTTATTTGTAAGGCACAAGGTTTAAATAGCATATCTTATTATTTAAATTTAAGTTAGTTAACATACAGTGTAGTATTGGTTTCAGGAGCAGAACCTAGTGATTCATCACTTACATATAACATCCAGTTCTCATCCCAAAAAGTGTCCTCCTTAATGCCCATCACCCATTTAGTCCGTTCCCCTACCCATCTCACTCCAGCAACCCTCAGTTTCTTCTCTGTATTTAAGAGTCTCTCATGATTTGCCTCCCTCTCTGTTTTTATCATATTTTTCCTTCCCTTCCCCTATGTTCATCTGTTTTGTTTCTTAAATTCCACATATGAGTGAAATCATATGATATTTCTCTGACTGACTTGTTTTGCTTAGCATAATACACTCTAGTTTCATCCACATTGCTGAAGTGGCAAGATTTCATTCCTTTGACCACTAAGTAATATTCCATTGTGTATATATAAACCACATCTTCTTTATCCATTCATCTCTTGATGGACATTTGGGCTCTTTCCATAGTTTGGCTTTGTTGATAGTGCTGCTATAAACATTGATGTGCATGTGGCACTTCAAATCAACACTTCTGCATCCTTTGGATAAATACCTAGTAGTTCAACTGCTGGATTGTAGGGCAGTTCTATTTTTCATTTTTTGAGATACCTCCATACTGTTTTCCAAAGTGGCTGTACCACAATTTGCATTCCCACCAATAATGCAGAACTGTTCCCCTTTCTCCACATCCTTACCAACGTCTGTCATTTCCTGAATTGCTAATTTTAGCCATTCTGACAGGTGTAAAGTGGTATCTCATTGTGGTTTTGATTTGTATTTCCTGATAATGAGTGATACTGAGCATTATGTGTCTGGACATCTTCTTCGGAAAAGTGTCTATTCAGCTCCTCTGCCCATTTCTTTGCTGGTTTATTTGGTTTTTGTAGTGTTAAGTTTGATAAGTTCTCTATAGATTTTAGATACTAACCCTTTATTCGATATGTCATTCACAAATATCTTCTGCCATTCCATCAGTTGCCTTTTAGTTTTGCTGATTATTTCCTTCACTGTGCAGAAGTTTTTATCTTGATGAGGTCCCAATAGTTCATTTTTACTTTTAGTTGCCTTCCCTCCAGAGACATGTCTAGTAAGAAGTTGCTGTGGTCGAGGTCAAGAAGGTGCTGTTTTCTCCTTAGGATTTTGACTGTTGACTGTTTCCTGTCTTATATTTAGGTCTTTCATCCATTTTGAATTTATTTTTGTATATGGTATAAGAAAGTGGTCCAGTTTCATTCACCTACATGTCACTGTCCAGTTTTCCCAGTACCATTTGCTGAATAGACTACCTTTTTCCCATTGGGTATTATTTCCTGTTTTGTTGAAGATTACTTGGCCATACATTTGTGGGTCCACTTCTTGGTTCTCGATTACGTTCCATTGATCTATGTGTCTGTTTTTGTGCCAATACCATACTACCTTGATGACTACAGCTTTGTAGTACAGGCTAAAATCTGGGATTGTGATGTCTCCAGCCTTGGTTTTCTTTTTCAACATTACTTTGGCTATATGAGGTCTCTTGTTGTTCCATACCAATTTTTGGATTATTGTTCTAGCTCTGAGAAGAATGGCAGTGCAATTTTGATTGGGATTGCATTGACTGTGTAGATTGCTTTGGGTAGTATTGACATTTTAACAATATTTTTCTTCCAATCCATGAGCATGGAATTTTTTTTTTGTCTTCTTCAGTTTCTTTCATAAGCTTTCTATAGTTTGCAGCATACAGATCTTTTACCTCTTTGGTTAGGTTTATTCCTAGGTATCTTATGGGTTTTGGTGCAATTGTAAATGGGATCAATTTTTGATTTCTCTTTCTGCTACTTCATTATTGGTATATAGAAATGCAACTGATCTCTGTACAATAATTTTATATCCGGTGACAGTTTTAGAAGCTTTTCGGTGAAGTCTTTCAGATTTTCCATGTAGACTGTAAGGTCATCTGCGAAGAGTGAAACTTTGACTTCTTTCTTGCTAATTTGTATGTCTTTGATTTCTTTTTGTTGTCTGATTGCTGAGGCTAGGACTTCTAGTACTATGTTGAAGAACAGGACATCCCTGTCATGTTCCTGACCTTAAGGGGAAAGCTCTTAGTTTTTTCCCATTGAAGATGATATTAGCTTTGAGTCTACTAAAGCAATACCACAAGAAATTTTAAGGGGGACTTTCTGGGTGAAGAAAAAAAGAATAAGAAGAAGACCAAATCAACAAAGATGGCAAAGAACCAGAGAACAACACCAGAAACACCAAATCTACAGGTAACACAATGGCACTAAATTCATGTCTTTGAATTATCACCCTGAATGTAAATGGACTTAATGCTCCAATCAAAAGAAATAGGGTATCAGAATGGATTAAAAAAGAAGATCCATCTGTATGCTTTTTACATGAGACTCATTTTAGACCTTAAGACACATGCAGATTGAAAGTGAGGGGATGGAGAACCATCTATAATGTTAATGGTTATCAAAAGAAAGCCAGAGTAGCCATACTACTATCAGACAAACTAGATTTTTTTTAATTTTTAAAAAATTTTTAATGTTTTATTTTTGAGAGAGAGACAGCATGAGCAGGGGAGGGTCAGAGAGAGAGGGAGACACAGAATCTGAAGACAGGCTCCAGGCTCATGAGCTGGCTGTCAGCACAGAGCCCAATGTGGGGCCTGAACCCACAGACCGCGAGATCATGACCTGAGCCGAAGCCGGACGCCCAACCTACTGAGTCAGCCAGGTACCCCCAGACAAACTAGATTTTAAACAAGGACTGTGGGGCGCCTGGGTGGCTCAGTTGGTTAAGCGTCCAGCTTCGGCTCAGATCATGATCTCACAGTTCGTGGGTTCGAGCCCCGCATCAGGCTCTGTTCTGACAGGTAGCTCAGAGCCTGGAGACTGTGTCTCCTTCTCCTTCTGACCTTCTACTTGTGCTGTCTCTCTCTCTCTGTCTCTCAAAAATAAATAAAAAACAGAAAAAAATTAAAACAAAGACTGTAACAGGAGATGAAGAAGGGCATTATATCATAATTCAGGGGTCTATGCATCAGGAATCTAACAGTTGTAAGTATTTATGCCCCCAATCTTAACACCCAAAAATATAAATTAACTATTCACAAACATAAAGAAACTTACTGAATGATGTGGTTTCATCTTAGCTTGGGCAAACCATGCAGTATTTAATATATAGTAGCAGAATATTTACTATTGAAGCTTGAAAAGATGTGAGTTCTTTGTGTACCATCTTTCATTTATGCATGTGAGAGGGTTTTCTTTTCTTAATA